>NC_135439.1:15589376-15922709 GCF_051991255.1 Vanacampus margaritifer | reverse complement strand
ACTTTTTTTACACTAGCATGATTGACTGAAGTTGAGGAATGTTCTGTTGTTTATTGTATTGTAAACACTTTCCTCCTACTGGGCGCAATATATGTCATTCGTTAACTTGTACTTGCCGTCTAAAATTTAGTCAATGTCTCATGCCGACAATGATAAGACTTCTTGTCAGCACATCAGACAGTTTCATCAGGAAGCGCCGCTTGCCAACAGGGGATGTGTGTATTAACTGATAAAATTGTCTCCCACTTCAAGTTAAGCATATTTTCATGGGTTCAGCGAGAATCCTTGATTCCATGATTCATTTGGTTTAGTGGGCAGTGACAGACGTGTAGGAATTGGAAGCAAGCATGACCAGGCTGAGGCTTATGTAATTTACCAGAACAACAATCTGAACATTGACCAAATAGGGCCACATGAAGACCAAATCATCAGGGTCATAATAATTCATTCTCATGAAGAGATTTAGAGTTTGTGTAGTTTGAAAGTTTTCCATTGGGGTTTGTTGGCCAGACTCAAATATTTTTTTCCTTTAACCATAATTACCACTCCAGGTCCTCAACCTTCTGAACAGTACGGCACCCGGGCCTCCTTTGGCCTGTCAGCCAACATTGACACTTCATGCTGGAGTGCGGCGGTCATCAGCCCTGCCGGAGACACTGTGGCCCTGTCACTCTGTGCTGCCCCCGATGCACCCATAGGACGTTACGTTCTCACCATGGGACACTCGGCACAAATTGAATTCATCCTGCTGTTCAACCCCTGGTGCTCAGGTGGGCAACTTTTAAACACAACTTTGTGTTGTGTTGCTCTTTTACTGTCATTTATGCAAGAATGTATGAAAATTAATTTAATGTTCATGTCTAGTGGATGGATAAATGAATGGATGGATGGATGGATGGACATATGAAATGATGGATTACGGATGGGCCTACAAAAGAATGGATGGCTGGATGGATGATGGATGATGGATGGATGGACAGATTAATGGATGATGACAGTTGTATGAACAGATGAAAGATGGGTTACGGATGGGTCTACAGAAGAAGTGATGATGGATGGATGGATGGATGGATGGATGCATGGATAAATGGATGGACAGATGAATTACAGATGGGTCTACAAAAGAATGGCTGGCTGGATATATGAATGGATGTATTCTGGTTGGATGCAGTGTTGGACAGATGGATGCATGGATGACAGATGGGTGAACAGATGAAAGGATGAATTATGGATGGGTCTACAGTAGAATGGATGGATGATAGATAGATGGATGGATGGATGATGGAATGATGGATAGATAGATGGATGGATGGATGATGGTCGGATGCAGTGTTGGATAGATGGATGCATGGATGACAGATGGTTGAACAGATGAAAGGATGATTTACGGATGGGTCTACAAAAGAATGGATGGCTGGATGGATGATGGATGGATGGACAGATGGAAGGATGGATTACAGATGGGTCTACAAAAGAATGGCTGGCTGGATATATGGATGGATGTATGATGGTTGGATGCAGTGTTGGACAGATGGATGCATGGATGACAGATGGGTGAACAGATGAAAGGATGAATTACGGATGGGTCTACAGTAGAATGGATGGATGATAGATAGATGGATGTATGGATGGATGATAGAATGATGGATGGATAGATAGATGGATGGATGGATGATGGTCGGATGCAGTGTTGGACAGATGGATGCATGGATGACAGATAGGTGAACAGATGAAAGGATGAATTATGGATGGGTCTACAGTAGAATGGATGGATGATAGATAGATGGATGGATGGATGGATGGATGATGGAATGATGGATAGATAGATAGATAGATGGATGGATGGATGGATGGATGATGGAATGATGGATAGATCGATAGATGGATGGATGGATGATGGTCGGACGCAGTGTTGGATAGATGGATGCATGGATGACAGATGGATGAACAGATGAAAGGATGAATTACGGATGGGTCTACAGAAGAATGGATGGATGGATGATGGAATGATGGATGGATGTGTGGACAGATGGATGGATGGATGAACAGATGGATTGATGGATGGATGTACAAATGGATGATGACAGTTGAATGGACAGATGAAAGGATGGATTACGGATAGATCTACAGAAAAATGGATGGATGGGTGGATTGACGATGGAAGGATAGATGATTGATAAAAAGATGGATAATGGCTGGGTGGACAGATGGATGGATGAATGGTCGGATGGATGAATGGATTGATGATAGAAGGATGGATGCTAGATGTATGATGGAAGGATGGATGATTAATAAATGGGTGGATGATTGCTGGACAGATGGATGCATGAATGGATGGATGGATCGATGATGGATGGATGGACAGTTGGATGGATGGAAGATGGGTGATGTATGGGTGATCTATGTATGTATACATTGATTGATTGATTGATAGCAAACCAGCTAAATGAGTGAACAGCATTACCCCAAATAAATGCTGTCATCTTTTGCTTCAATTTTATGAAGTGCCTGAGGATCAGCATGCACAGCCACAGTTTTTTTGACGGTGTCTCTTGGCAACAGGAGATGCTGTATATCTGGACAACAAGCAGAGTTTGGAAGAATATGTCTTGTCGCAGGATGGGATCATCTTTCAGGGCAATGCTAAACATCCAATAGGAACTCCATGGAACTTTGGCCAGGTACCAACATCAACACTCTGCAAGATCACACACATTTGTAGAACTTTAAAATAATGCCTGCAATTTTCAAAGTATTATGCTGTTACATAACTGCAGATGAAATATTTAGTCAATGCTAATGAATCTGACAGCAGACAGAAGAGGATTGTTATTGTTTCCAATCTAATTCTACTCTTGGCATCACAAGCACATGATTTACGTGATTACTGAAGCTTTATGTACTTTAACGCCACCTGTTCAGTGGTTTCCAAAACACGTTTCTCACATATGTTGTTCTTCAGATGAAGGGCGGCAATAATGCTTTTTTTAATGCACAGTTTGAAAGTGGAATCCTGGATGTGTGTCTGCGGATTTTGGATATGAATCCCAAATGTCTGCGTAATCCAGGCAAAGACTGCTCAGGCAGGAGGAATCCCATCTACGTGTCCAGAGTTCTCAGTGCCATGGTCAGTTGACTTTCTCATCATAGTTGATTTTTTTTAATTTTTTTTTATTTACTGCAAGTTGACACTCCTTTTTCCTTACAGGTGAATTGTAATGATGACAAAGGGGTTTTGCTGGGAAACTGGTCCAATGACTTTGATGGTGGGGTGAGCCCCATGTTCTGGAAGGGCAGTGTGGAAATTCTGCGTAACTGGGACACACAAGCTTGTCAGCCTGTCCGTTTCGGGCAGTGCTGGGTGTTCGCTGCTGTTGCCTGCTCAAGTAAGATAGGACAATGATGAACCTGCCAACCTATCGCAAGGAAACACACTTTTCCTTACACTGGCACAATGCACAAATGTATATGTGACATATTGTGATGTACAGTACTGCAAATTTTCGATACTCACGCTTTTATCATTCTGTAGTTTTCAGAGCTCTTGGCATCCCCTGCAGAGTTGTCACCAACTACTACTCAGCTCATGATGCTAACAGCAACCTGGTGATCGAACGCTACATCAACGAAAATGGGGAACTCATTCGATCCAAAGAAATGATCTGGTATCTATTTATCAAATCACATTTAAAATATTATTTTTCACTCATACAATGGAATTTTTTTTTCAAATTTTGGTTAATTGGACGAGAGGTGGCGTACACATTGGAGTGCTTACAGGCCACATTTAATTTAAATTAGTATTTTTTTTCTGCTCACATAATGCAACTCAAATGTAATGTAATGAGGTTTAATAGAGTCACTAAGTTCAGACTGGATCTGGTGTGATTATAAACCTTGTTCCAGCAATGCATTAACATTTTAACACTGATGATGTGAAACAGGTTTTAAAGAGAATTAAAGATAAAGTAAAACAAACACCTAACAGCCAGAACAAGATGTTTGTAGAGTTATACAGTCACAAGTTATATTTTATAGGCATTGCTTGAATGAATAATGCTACACTCTAAAAACAGTTGGGCCAAAAATATTCCAACTATGGGTAAAAAAAAAAAAAAAGGACAGATCCTCTACTTGGGTCCATTTGACCCAACTTTCTGAGTTGTTTTATACTAAATTACCTTTTTTTTTTTAGTACAGGATCTGACCAATATTTTTGATTTGTTTTACATCAAAAGACCCATTTCTTGACTCAAAGTTGGGTCAAATTGGCCCATAAAGTTGATTGGTCCATTTTTTATCCATAATTGGCTTACATTCGACCCAACTGTTTTTAGAGTGTAATTGAGCTGAAACCTCTCAAGATTTGCTTATGCACAGTAAATTCTGTAGAGTAAATTTTACTCTAAACACAGTCTATTTGGTCCCACTCTAAACCGAGTAAAATTTACACTTGGAAGAGAGCAAAACATTCAGAGTAAATTTTACTCAACATATTTTTAGTGTGTGGACTCTTCGTACCTCCAAGAGATATCCTTTTGGATATTAGCAAACTGTAGGAGTGGCATAGCTCAGGTGGTAGAGTGGCAGTATCCCAAGCTGAAGGTCATGAGTTTGTTCTTCAAGACTCGTGTAACTTTTTTTTTATTTAAACAAACTAGTAAAATGTACTCAAAACATTTCCTTCTAAGATCTACTTAGAATTTTCGAGTAAAAATACTTTACCAGGTTTTTGTTATGGGATAGGCCAATCCTCTCGTACGCAGTAAAAATACATTAAAATATACTCTGAATACCGTATTTTTCGCACTATAAGGCGCACGCACCTAATAACCTTTAATTTTCTCAAAAAACGAAAGTGTGTCTTATAGTCCGATGCGCCTTATATGTGGATCAATATTAGTTAAGTGCGGCTATTGTAGTCAGGGGGCGTCGCCAAAGTAACAGCGGTTAGAACGGTAGTCCCACACCTGAACAAGGCTGGGAGATATTGTAAATATGGATATTAACGTTTGAACAATGTTGAGTTATTGTTATATTGTTAATACAGAACAGTATTCTGTCTGCGCTACCAGTAACTTGCTTTGGGAGTGAACAGAGTTTTCAGAACTGGTTTGTATTGCATTACCGGTAATAAATATTGGCTGACTGACTCATCTGACTTTTGTTGACGTTCCCTTTAGCGCAGATCCATCCAGTGGATGCTTAACGCAACCGCATCCACTACAGTAGTTTCTATTCTATGCGCCCTATAATGCAGTGCACCTTATATATGGAAAATGATTTTAAATAGGCCATTTGAAGGTGCGCCTTATAATCTGATGCGCCTTATAGTGCGAAAAAATACGTCTTTTACTCACTTCCAAGTGTAAATTTTACTCGTTTACAGTGAGAACAAATAGACTCTGTTTAGAGTAAAATTTACTTTACATAATTTACTGTGTGTCATTCAGGATGATGATTTGAACTCCAGGCTTTGTTTGGAAGAAAAAAAACTTTTTTAAACGGCATGCTTTTGGAATGTGGTTAGTGGTTAGCACATCTGCTTCAAGTGGAGCAATTACTATGTTGGTAAAAACGGATTAAAATATATTCCATTTAATATATCTCAAAGTTAAAATGACCCTGACAAAACAACTTACAACCCAGTCAGATACTAAAGATTATTTTAGCTTAGAACCAACTGTGACTGCAGCAATTCACAGGTCTATGATGTCATGAAGTGTGTAAATTGCATTTTGAGTTGTGCTTATCATAGTGTTATTTTCAGGAATTATCACTGTTGGGTGGAGAGCTGGATGACCCGACCAGACCTAAGTGGTTCATCTTATAACGGCTGGCAAGCCAGTGACCCTACTCCTCAAGAAAAAAGTGACGGTAACCAACTCTTTTGATGACTTCATCCATCAAACATTTATATGTCGGAATAGTGATGTGAAACAAGTCCCAACGCACACATTTGTTTTTTCCAGGAGTGTTCTGCTGTGGGCCCATCCCTGTCAAGGCCATCAAGGAGGGTGAACTCATGTACAAGTATGACGCCCCCTTTGTCTTCGCTGAAGTCAACGCTGACGTCATCACCACCATGAAAAAAAAAGATGGCAGCACATCCAAAGTCACTTCTACCCAACTGGTGGGAAAGATGATCAGCACCAAGGGCATTGGCAGCGACCACAGAGAAGACATCACTCATTTCTACAAGTATCCTGAAGGTAAGCGGCAATACGTCAAGTTCACGAAATCTCAAATCATTCAATTCCATTTCTCTGTCTGATCAGGTTCTGATGAGGAGCGTGAAGCCTTCAAGAAGGCCGACCACCAAAACAAGCTTCTCCGGGTGAAGGAGAACGAAGGCCTGAACGTGACCATCAAAGTCTCCCCACAGATGAAAAAGGGCTGCGACTTTGACGTCTTTGCTGTCGTCACCAACAACACGCAGAGTGACCACAAGTGCCGCTTGCTCTTTGGATCCTGTGCCGTGTCCTATAACGGCTCTCAGGGAGGGAACTGCGGCTTCAAAGATTTGCTCAATGTTGAGCTTTCACCTGGAGGAGGTGAGAAAGCCTTGCGATTGGAAATGGAATTGAAAAGACGCCTGCATGATCTAATGCGCATTCAAAATATCAGTTAAAATATCAATTTGTATTTTTTGTTTATTATTTAGCCATCCATCCATCCATTATCCACCGCTTATTATTATTATTATTATTATAAATTTATTTAAATAATATAAAATATAACCTGTAAATATAAATTTATTTAAATAATATAAAATATAATAATAATAATAATAATAATAATATTAAACAAACTTATTATTTAGTATTATTGTTATTATATTTTTTATTTATTGTATTATTATTTATTACAATAAATTATATATATATAATACAATTTATTATTTATAACAATAATAAACACATGTAGTATTATTATTGTTATTATTACTATTATTATATATTTATTTTATACATATATATTTATTATTGTTATTTATTTATTCTTTGTTTTTAATATAAAATATCAATTTAACTGTATATCATGTTCTTTTCTTCCAGCCAGGAAGGTTCCACTACGGCTCAACTATTCAAAATATGGCGGACAGCTCACTGAGGACAACATGATCCGTCTGGCAGCTCTCATGTTCGACTACGCCACCCGGGAAGCAACGTTGGCAGTGAGAAACATTGTGCTGGACAATCCTGAAATTCAAGTCCGAGTGAGTGTTATAATAAACGCTGTCGTGATGAGGAAGCACGTGTTTTGACTGCACTCACAAATGAGGCCACTTACAATGTTGTCTTTTGCAGATCCTGGGTGAACCCAAGGAGAATCGAAAACTGGCAGCCGAGATCACTCTAAAAAATCCTCTGCCGGAGCCCTTGGAGAATTGCTGCTTCAGCATGGAGGGGGCCAACCTGACTGGAGGAAGGGTCATCTCGGAGAGGTTTTATAGCTCCATTATGTTTTTCTATTAACTACAGTAGGCTATAAGTAATATCAAGTGTCAATGTAATAAAATCTTTATTTTATGTATTTTCTTGCAACCTAGTGGAAGACCACAGATGTGGCAGGCTTTTTTTCCCCCCCTCACAGATCAGACTCATCATGTATCTACTATTGTTGGATAAATATGTCAAAAAATGTTTTTTTTTCCTCTTGTATATTTATACTTTATTTCTTTCCCCCACTGATAAGATGGATGGATAACTTTGATCTTAATCAATACTGGAGTTAACACAGATTTGCTTCTTTAATGGCTGAAGATTAAAGTTAAATTGTCCATGTTTTCTCTTATCAATGCATAAAGCCTGAATAGTTCAAACATTATTGGTTTCTTGTCTGTTTAAAAAGCTCTAAATGCTGTGATTACAGTATAAATGGTGATTTGTCATGTCAATATTTAGTCTATCGGAGGCCTGTGAGATTGCTTGGCACTAATATTTACTTTGGTCCACAGGCTGAACTCCACAGTGGCTCCTGGGGAAGACGCCAAGGTGAAAATGTACTTCACTCCCACCCACAGTGGAATGAGAAAGCTGGTGGTTGATTTTGACAGCAGCAAGTTGTGTCACGTCAAAGGCTACAAAAACGTTATTATTGGAAAATAATCACGTTGTGCTGACCGCAATTGCTGGTCGTGACACAAGAGGAATATGAAACCTTCATCATACAACTTTATTTTGCATTATATGTAAAATATAGCCCAATAAAAAAGTTATTTTTTTAAATTCATAAACAATAAGTGTAATGTAACCTAAGAATAGCTTATCTTGTGATAATTTTTTTGTATGTAAAATGGCACATCATTTTAAACGTATTTCTCTAAAATGTAAATGTGAATAGTGAAGACTAAAGTGACATTTGGTGTTTTTAAAGTGCCACAATTACGATTTTCAATAAGTCTTCAAATTACGATGCTGTTGGTATATATTTTTTCATTTGCACATTTAAAGCAACTATGAATGAAGTGAAATTTTGAAAAAAAAAAATACAATTCATTCTGTGACTCCAACTGACTTCCACGTTGTTGTAAATTTAAAACAAACGGAATAAACGAATATGTTCCTGGCTGAAAGTGGTGTTTGCAAAGCATTGTGGGAACTCATGAGTGGTGTGTTGCGTGAGATAAGTGATTTTACATTAAATTTTGATTGATACGTATGTGTGTATTGCATGGAATTATTTAGCCTGATCCTTTCCTATGTTGCATTACTGATTTCTGGTTGTTTGGTTTTCATCACATTTTACCATCTGCGCAGGCATGACATAAAAACTTCTTTTTTTTTTTAAAGCACAAGATGTTAAGACATCACAGATGAACATAGTTTTGAATCTTTAAAGTTTGTTTTCCGGAATATTTGGTTTAAATTCCCAATTTTTATTTTATTTTTACTTTGTCAGCTACACTGTGGCTTCACTTGCTCTATAAAGTCAGTTTCAATTACATCAATTTTTTTTTTTTCTTGAGAACAGAGCATCACACAATTTAACTTTTATATTACAGCCAACACAATACAGGAATTGAATGTGTATTGACAAACATATCTATGATATCTATATACTGTATACTTTTTTTATGTGGCAGCAGTGCCCTCTACTGCCCACAACTAATTGGTAAACATGTTGAAAACTATAGCACAGTATAACTGTGCTATAAATCTAGCAGACAGCAAAGCTTTTGTAGTTTTAAACTAAGCAAAAGTAAAAAGACATTTTATTGGTCACCCAGGTTAAATTCGAAAAGAAACACACTAAAATGATTCAGTGTGGAATGTGTGTAGAAAGACACGTACCAATAGGCATAAAGGTTGACACAAGCTGTTTTACTGTATTATGGTAGCCAAAATTATAAGAAAATGAAGAAAACAGCAATTACAAGGCAGACAATATCTTGTTGATGAAAGGGACACATTAAAACTATTTAGAAAAACAATTCCTAAACAATAGTGCTCATCTTTCAAAAGACCTTGCAGCCATTGATAATGAGCCATTTTATTATTTTGTATTTTTTTTTTCCACATTAGTGCACCCAGGTATCCATTTTGAGGAAATTGAGGGATTTGTATTTTTATTTGGGTAGTAATTGTACATTTTTGCCATAACACATTTTTAAAAATCTTCGGCTTGGCTGTTTTAGTGCTAGTGATCGCCTGTTAATAAAAAAATGTCTGGAAAGGTTCTACTCATAAAAACTACATCCGTAATTTCACATTATTAATATTTAAAACCAAGCAAATATATGGAACACGGCGTCAATTAAAATGTGCCTAACACTGTAATCTAGTATGCAGCAAATAGTGGCGTACAAAGAGGCCAGTTGTGAACGCTACCTGACCTCGCAATAATGATCTTCTCCCACTCACTCATGAACATGCAGTAACAGATTTCTTTCTCGACAGAGCAGTGCAGTCAGTAGTGTTGTGACCTCATCTCCTTTTCATCTTCCTCTCTCCTGTGCTGGCTGCCCTGATGCTCCGACCGATGCCGTGATCCGTGGACATGGACGTCGGAGCCTTTAGTAGGCTCCACATGGAGGTAGGCCCGAACGTGATGGCGCTGCGTCACGGATCCGCTGAAGTCAATCACGCGACACTCGTAGATGCCCTCGTCTGATGCCTTGACGCTGGATAGGCGCAACTTGTGTGAAATGTTGCTGCCGGCCACTTTCACCACCTAAGGGCACACAAACGTTTGGATTTATTTGTGAAAGAATGAAGTTTTAATTCATGGACTTGTTTTTGCCATTGTTGCTGGTGATTTGTCGACTGAGTGGAAGCAAACAGGCCAAAACGGAGAGTCTGATTCGGTCTCAGAATGGGTGGTGAGTCCCTTGAAAACGAACGACAAATATGAATTCTTCCATTTGAGTCAGAACAGGTCATAGCATATTTTCGTTGGTCCTTATATCTCTGTAGCTTACGTGCGACATATCTACATGGGGAGTGCGCATGCGTGAAAGCTATGCACGCTGTTCATTTGGCTTTCACAAATATCTATGAGAATATTTGGCCAACTAATGGCTCGCAGTTGGCCGGCTAACACCGCTAACAACAAACAAAAAGGGAGTTTTCTAACCTGCGAAATGAACTAGCTTAGCGCTGGCTAGGATGAGGCTAGTAGCAACGTAGATCGATTTAAAATGGCACCCAAGAGATAAAAACATCCTATGCTCTGCCATTAATGTCCTGGAGGTTAAAGTGAGTTATTTTAAAATAAAAAGGTCAACCTTTTATGTGTTTATGCGTCAGTGTAGCTCCTATATTGCTACTATATAACAATTAAGGATGATGCATTAGGAAATTGCTAAATCTGAACTACTGGTAATTTTCATGACTTGGCACGTCTTCTTTTTTCTTTTTTTTACTTTGGAATATTAATTAGTTAAAAATTAGAAAACTTTTATAAGTAAATACAAAATACTTTACAATAATAGGTAGCAAGTGTTGCTTTCTTGTCAGTGTTTGTTCAATGTTGCAATGTTTGCTTAATGTTCTCCAGACGTTCACCAAATGTTTTAATGTTTTATCTGGTTGCGATGAAATTTCCTTGAACGAACCCTGACGAGAAATCAACATTCGCTACCTTCGCAAACACACGCAAACGTTTGCCACCTCAGTGGGATACGGGCTTAACGCACCCTTTGTTGGAAACAAGCCACATCAGGATTTATTGTTCCAAACAATTTGTGGGGGTGAATTGAAAGGCGGTGCTTGGTGAAAACATGGTTTTGTACTTACACTAATTTTAGTGGCACCTTTCAACGTCTCCTCCAGAGGAACAACCTGCACAGAAAACTTTAATAGTCAGTTCTGCCATTCATGTGCATAAGCTTTGTCACAAGTAGATAAACAACAAAGACACACTGGTAAGAAATAGTTAAAGGGGAAGTAAAGTTGAAAACAAAACAAAATTGAAGATGTTCTATGCAGACCCACTAATCTAAACACGGTATTCTGATTAATATTGCGTTTGTGGAATATGAATCAAGCACCAAAAAAATAAAATAAAATCCACCCGTTTTTATCCATCTCAGGGAGTGGCCATTTTGCCTTGTGGTCGACTGAAAATGACATCACAGTTGCTCAGGGTTCAGGTAATGACCAATCACGGCTAAGCATGCAAAAGTCACATGACCAAACTCAGATTTTTTAATTATGCATTAATATTTTGTTTCTTGGGGGGGTTAACTTAAATTTGTTAAGTTCAATAGTAAATAGTTAAAAAAAAATGTATTTCATATTATTATTGCATGTTTAAATACAGTAAAGGCATATTTTTTATAATAAACACAACTGTTAGATTAGGCTTCTTAATGATTAGTTAGGTGACTTGAGCTAGGCCGTTGTGTCGCTGTGACCTGTCCTGGCTCGGTGCCTTCCTATCTATCTACACTCTGGCGCACTTATCCAGTTGAAACCAGTTAAGAGCACCAGGTCACACATTTTCACAAGGGTGAGGCTGAGCTGTCCCCCGTGTGGGTGGGCGGCCAAGACCGTATAAAATTATTAGAGACCATTTTGAATAGATTAGACCTTCTTCCGCATTCAGCAGAATAGACTCCACAGCTGTGTACTCGATCTTTCTGGCATCTAGTGAATAGTAACTGAGAATATGCAGTCTCCTGGTTGTTATTATTAGTATAGTGAACATTAAAGAACCGGTGAAAGTTCCCATCTGAATTTTACACAACATAGCACTTTTTTTCTTCTTTTTTTTAAATCATCAAAAAATCCAAAGAGTTGTTTGTGAGCTGAAAGAGAGACTTCTCTAAAAAAAAAAAGAACCATAAATCCCATCAGTATTCGTCAGATTGTTATTCCCCCTAAATTGCTATCTTTTTTTGTTTTTTACGCTAGCTGATCTGTATGTATGAGTTTCCATAGTCTCTTATGCATTCCTATATTGCACAAGGTCTTCCCCAACAGCCACCGATCTCTGAGCTCTGGAAAATATGTGTGCAATTGCGCAGATGCATTTCTGTTGGGCATTGGTATGAATTATGCATGGCGTAGACATTTTCAAAACCTATTTATTTTTCAGTGCCAATTACAGTGTCTCAAGGCACCGCAGGAGAGTGTAAGTTGCCCCATCCTGGGAGGGAGTCAACCTGTTCCTCCAGTACTGGCAACAGCCAATTAGTAATGATCCACTCATTTCTGTGCCGGGGGGATTTATGGTAGATAATATAGGATTGTCTCATAGTAAGCTTTAGGCTTAGTCCAAGACCCTTGGCTCAATTAAAGACTGTACATAAGATAAAAAATAATATATACCGTAGTCTACATGCAAATTCTGTTCTTAAACTAAAAATCTTCTTCACTCACTCTGTTTGGGTGACTTGGTGTCAGTGTATAACATGCATAGTGACTATTATATGTCATCATAAAGTTCTACATTCATAAAGGATATATTCTCTCCAAAACTGCAGCTGACTAAGCAAACCTAATTACGGTTGGTGAAATGATCCCGTGAGGTCCTCTTCCGACTATTGATATCATTTTATGGCCCTCTGTTCTTTTACCTCATTTTTACGGCCCCACACAATCTAACAAGTTTGGTACCTTCGTTAGTGTTAAAATTGGGAACATCCATCACCGATTGGCCCTCACAGAAAATTGAACACACATTACATGGCCCGGCTGCTACTGAAACTCTAAATAATGGATGATCTATAAATCTCGCTCTCCGCTCAGGTCATCCTTGACAGCATCCATAAACAAATGCATTATTACAGTGGAAACTTTCAGGAAAAAATATGCCCAAAAACTTAGGAACTAATAAGATGACCACTGAATTGGAAATAGATGTGCGGTGTGGCAACGGCAATTTGTTTAGGCTGCTCAGTACAATACTGCTCACTATAAAAGAGACTTTGAATATGAATATGCACTCAAAAGTGAGCTAACTTTTGCGTACTTGGTGTCTGATTGTTATGGCAACACAATATGCTTTCAGAGGGGTTTATTTTGAGTCACATCAACTTAATATGGTTTTATATTGTTTTAATACGATGTGAAATGTTATTAATTGCAGAACGCTGATGCGAGATTGCTGTGTCATCCAATTATTACAGTTTTTAGTCTTTAGCTCCTAGAATAAAGACAGCGCAAGATCAGTTTTCACGTGATTGTTACTCCATTTCAGTATTTCCATTGTAGTTTCCAGTTTTAAGAACATTCAAATGTAACTTAGGCTACATCGTGGTCCGTGTGGTAAATAGCTTACATGATGGTGACAGTTTGACTTGGAATATAATGTTTCTGTTATAATTGCACACTGTGGGGGAAAAATATCTTCAACTAAAAGTGAACCACATCACTTTGGTAAGTGCCTTAGTGCTTACATCATTTGCGATCTGTGCGGGCTTCTCGGGCCCGAGTCGGTGCTCCTTGGTGTACCACCACTGGATCTCCAGGGAAGAAGGAGAACCCGCCCCGCGGAAGGAACACGCCATCTCTACATCCTCGCCACTCTGTGTCGTGATGTCGTGGGGCACCTCAGTGAATAGAGCTGCGAGAGCGATCCAAAGATTGACAATCAGAAAAAGTGATGAGGTGTCGGAAACAGCATTTGTAAATGCAAATTTTGCGTTGCGATCCAGAGAGACCACTGCTGCAGAAGGATGGCCCTTCTTAAAAGGTTTATTGTGTATATAGTTTATTACTCATATGCATTTTAATCACTTGAGTGAATAATCCGTTTTTATTCTGCTGCATATTTTTGTAGTTCTGTATCTTTCCTTGCTCAAGGGCACCTCAACAGTAGTCAGGATGAAGCGACGAGTTACGAATTCTCTTTGTCCATAGCGGGGCTCAAATTGTGACCTCTAGTTCCAAATCCCAAGTCTTTACGAATAAGCTAATGCCACTCCAAGAACATTTTCACCTTCAGAAGCTTTGTGAAGGGCATCTTTATCAATCTGCTGCAGCATGAGCTCTTACAAGAATGATGGCATTATCAACAGCTTTAAATACGGCAATCGTCCTTGCATTTCTCCTCTCAATATGAAAGTTCTCGCTTTCATGATATACACTACCACTCCTGAGTGCAAAGACCTCAGAGTCTCTGTGACCAGCTTATCCCGGGATGCACACAAATTCCAAACGCAAGTCCGACAATGGAAAAGCCTTGACAAGAGACTTGGTATCGCTAGAACTTCCCGACCCTGTAGAGTCACGTCCTTGATTCAGTGCAACTCACGGCCCGCCAGTGGTCTCATTTGTCAGGAGCGGAGAGGCGGTAGAGGTGAACTGACGTGAGTGTGGCGTGAAGAGTTAAGATAGCTGGGAGCAAAGTTAGGTCCCACACAAACACGGTCGAACAACGATAAAAAGAACCTACCAGGGAATACCAGTCACATTAAAAAAATATATACATACAAAATGATAAGTAAATAAATAGACTATGAATTAACAATCAACAGGGACAAAACGATGATCCAGTGCACAGTATAAAAAACATTTTGTTGTGGCAGGGTCCTTTACAACCAGCAAATTAATATTTGGGCTACAATTGCTTCATTGCTCATTAATAGTAATCAGTTTGAATTTGTGGAATCAATCGGGGATTGATTGAATCTTTAAGCATCTTGAGTCCACTACTTAGCAGCAACCAGCAGAGGTGCTGCTTATTCAGTCTTAATTTGCCAGTTGACACTGACAATGGCCATGGGAAGTACACAAAATTACCCCAAAATAAAAATACCTGCACCTCACATGGATACATTTTAGTATTTTATCTATGGAGCATTACAATAAATATAAATAACAAAATAAATATTTGGTCGATACTTGGTGGATTTCGTCTATCGCAGGAGTCATGTGGAAATAAATAAACAAGGGATTACTGTATATGCTGAAATAATTATGATCGCATCAATTGACTGGCAAATTGACTGAGTGTGCAATATTGGCCTGATTAGTCGAACCCAAAGCTATCACACAGTATTATGAATGCAATAGGTGGATACACAGGTTTTTATTAAGACCTTCTGTTATCTAGTGGAAATGCACTTCATTATTCTGCCTGTTACTATACAGCACTTGCATAAAAATATATTTTTTTAAACATGCATCATTTGCTGTAAATATTTTTTTGGACCAATTAGAAGAAATTTGATTACATGATTTAATCTTCCATGGAAGTCTAATTGCAACAGAGTGGTTAGGAACCACTATCTTAAGTAATAGTTGTGTTTACAGGCATTAAAATTTTATCCTCAATAAGCGAATACGACCGTGACGATGCCAGTCACTACCGTGAAATGGGAAAGAATGTGCTTGTCAGGGTAATGGTTGCCAGGGTGATGCTTGAAACATTTTGAACCATTAGCGTCTCGATGAAGATAGCAATTTGAAATAAGATATTACACTACTGGAAAAATAAACAACAAATAACATACAACAATAAGCCAGTTGCTTTATTTTCTTTTGACGTCTAGTTCAGCTGTTTAAAGTCTAACATTTGCATTTAGCAAGCATTTAACTGTAGCCTTGAACTGAAACTACTCTTTCTTTTAAATTACTCACATTTGTAAACACACACACTTGTACTTCTATAATTGTGAGGACATCCATAGACATATTGCATTTCCTAGCCCCTTCACGTAACCCCAACCATCAAAAATGATTGATACAGACAGACGAATGCAATACAACACAGAACAAGTGAGAAAACAAGATCTAAAAGAAATTGTACTGATTTGTACTGAAATGGTAAATGTGTTGAAATGATCATAACTGATATGATCCAATATATACTAAATAGACAGACAACAAAATTAGAGATTGTAATGTAACAAAATAGGCAAAAAGCCAAGGGGGTGAATACTTATGCAAAACACTGTAGCCTAAATCTTGACAATTTTCAGATTCTCTACCTTTTTCTCCAATCTGTTCTTCTTTCTTGTTGAAAGTGCATTACTTTCTATTCCAAGTTTATTGTCTTATCTCCCCATTTGATCTTTGTTCAAACCATTATTTCCATTCTGATAGAATGCCCTCTTCTTCTCCCTTTGAATTCAGCTCCACTCTTCTCTGCCAGCCTGTCTGAGTGGCCAACCTGCACGTGTGTTGGATCTCTAATGTCTGGCATTCAGAGACGAAACAAGCCTAAGTTAGCCGTGGCTGCTACTTTGCCAACATGACTTGCTCGTGATTAGTGTTACGAACCTCTAAATGTTATTATTTTTAAGATTTTGGAATGCGCAATCAATTAGAAACAAAAAATAAAAAGCGAACAAAACAAGTCAATGCACTCATTATTATCCAACCTGTTGTGCTCGGTCCCGGCAGCTCTCGGAAGCTTGCTAAGCCGTTTATCTCGCAATATGCTGCTAGAAAGCTCAGCTTGCGTTGGGTCCAACACCAGTGAATGCAATATTAGGATTGTAGGACCACATTTCCCATGATTCTTAAACACAAATCAGGAAGTAGTTCTAGTTCTAGTATGAGGAAAACACAACTACTATCAAGCAGATGCGGATGAGAATGAGAATACAAACTTGATTTAAAAGTAAATATAGGAAGGAATTTAACAGTTAAATTCCCTTTTCAGGGTTGCTCGTATGAATCGCTATGACAACTGTGTGATTGACATACACATGGCGAAAATGGGACAGCGGGGCGGGACCTTTGTAACATCGGGACAAAACAACGGGTTTGTCAAAATCCACCAGAACTCAAGACCCAAGGTTCAAAATTGAGACTGTCCCGGTCAATCCGAGACGGATGGTCACTCTGTTCTGAAATCTCTAAACTGCCTGAGGTCATTGTGTTTTGTTTGCTAGCCATATGCCCAGTTGTTGGCTAACAATTAAGAGATGGACTTTTATTTAGTGGATGCATTTCCTGACTCGTGGAAGCCTGCTACTGTCAGATCATCCAAAAACAGACTTTTATTTTTTGTAAATTGTAAGTTTTTTCGAGATGCCTGGCAAGTCTTGTTTTCTCTTCTCCTTTAATTAGGAAGCTCATATTGCTGGTTTAAATGTTCAGTTTGCTAGATTTTTATATGGGCCAATGTGTTGTATGTCTGCCGGATTATTATTTTTCTTCATGTTCAAGACAGAATTTTGTGTAATTCTAGGGGTAATTTTCATTCATTTTATATTAATAGGGTTGTCTCCAGTGTTCCCACATGCAATCCTCTTGTGATCTGAATACATGAGGTCAAACGGGAATATCATTGAATAAAAAAAAATCCATAGTAAAGGGTTTGCTGCCCTAACTGCCTTTGGCTGTGTCTTTTAAAGCAGACAAACTGTTCTGATGTCCCCTGAGCTGTTTCCTCCCTCGTGGCAGGTACATTTTCTGTACACTTTCCGTCCCACACAGAATCGATCAATCTGTCTACAGACAACAGCGCCGTGATTGCAGTCCGATTAGGTCTTTATCGGGTCGGTGCTTGCTGCAATCTAATCATCAAATTTTCCCCCCGTCTGCCTTCCCTCACCTACCACCATCATGAAATCTTGCACTGAGTTTCCAGAAGTGGAGCGGATCCCTGCCTCTATTGAGGGAAAATATATCAGAGTAGGATGAACACTGCTGCTGCACTCTGATTTTTGTTTCTTACAATCTCAGAGCTTACTCATTGACATTTATGACAAATGTCATACCATCTACTGTTTCTGGACTCGCTGGACGAGCACCCTAAAGCAAGTAGAAGTCAATGGAAGACCATACAGCAATTTAAATTAAACACTGTATTGCATGTAAATCCTAATAATGGACTCTAAGTCGCTATAAAGCTGCCACGAGTCTTGCTGAGCTGACCTTTTCTAAGCATATATTTTACTTGCCAGAAGCCTCTTCTAGCAGAGGCCAGGAATGATTGTTTCATGATGCACGGCCACAACATGCATTTTTAAAGTCATCCTCTGTGGCATTTTTCACTCCACTGTATATTGAACTCGGAGAGAGTGAAGAGACCACAAGGACCTGAGAAGAGGCTGCTTGCTCGCCACCAAAGACTCATTAAAAATGAAAAAGAGAGAGGAAAGCGCTAGAAGATATAAAGTTGAACACACACATGACTAATGCCCAAGAGCGATAACTCTCAATCAAATATTTTCTCCTCAGGTCAGAAGCAAAATGAGTTGGATAAATCAGACTGAGCGGCAGCGTGGAGGTAAGTCCGCTGATTATTCTTCTTGGCCCTTTGAGCTTTTTCAAGAGGACTTAATTAAAGAGGCCGCATCGGAACCGACAAAAAGTAAGTGTGTGTGTTTTGTGTGATTGTTTGCGTGCTTTTTCATACTTTTTTCAAAGACAGATACGAAAAATTACACAAGTGATAAACAGTTACAGTAAAACTAATATACAAAAAAATTACAAAAGTGATAAACAGTGACAGTAAAACTAATATACACTTGTCACACTGAAATCGTTCAGTTTTAGGGTGGGGGGGGGGGGGGGGGGGTTCTGTCTCATGCAAATGCTGAATAGGCTTTTGTTACCACGACAACCAAGGCCAGCGTGATGGTGAATAAGCGAGGGTCTGTGCTGCTAATTTAGAGACTTTTCTGGCTCTTTTTTCAAAACAGCGACAAGCTTTAAAAAATAAAATAAAAAAATAATTCTTGGGGGTGAGTCTGCCACCACTGGCTAATTTGGCAACAGTTGCTTATACAGACGCTCCCCTACTTACGAACATTCGAGTTACGAACAACGGTACATACGAACATGTCTGCGCGCATGCGCGCATGTCAAAAAATGTTCGGAAAGAGATGCTGTAAGTTAGATTTTTTATTGCGCACCTTTTTCCGAGTACTGTAGTGCTTTTTTCCGCCGCTAATACCGACGCTTGGCGCTGTGAGAGCTCACCCAGCATTGGAGGCTCAGCAACGTGTTGAGGAGGAGGAAGAAGAAGAAACGCCTGTCGCTCATAGATAAAGCCATCGCACTCTTCGAGCAGCAAGACCCAAATATTGAACGTTGCACAAAGGTTGCAAATCAATTGAATGATGCCATACAGTGCTACCGCGTCATTTATGATGAAAAAAGAAGAAAACTGTGCAATCGTCGTTAGATCGCTTCTTTCGGCCAGTTTCTAGTAAATCCTCCAAGGAAGATACTCATCAACCCTCATCTTCTTCTCCGCGACCCTCAACTTCTTCCTACATTGAAGTTACGGAGGAGGAAGTAACTTTTGAAGCCCATTCCAGCGACGACGAAGAACCTCTCGATATAAAATCCTCCTCTTCCTCCTCCTCCTCCATCAAATCCTTAAGCATCGAGTACATCTTCCAAAAGTAAGTTAAACTTCATTTTATTTATCTTATTACGTACATGTACATACTGTGTGTGTCTCTCGCTCTCTCTCTCTAACATACGTAGTACAGTACTGTACGTATTCTCTTTAAACATAAATTATAATACAAAATATAGCACTGAAGCAACTTACGAACAAATTCACCTTACGAACGATCGCTCGGAACGTAACTCGTTCATAAGTTGGGGAGCGTCTGTACTGTATTTACTTTTTTTATTTTGTGTTTAAAAATAATGTAACGTAATAGTTATTATTATAGTCATTACTGTACAGTGTACACTTTTAATCTCACAAACGTGCGCCTGTGTTCCATGTTATGCATTTTCAATGTTCTGGATAGATGAAAATGCTTTAGATTGGGTTAGGAGTTACCAGAATTATAAATGTTGATTAATGTTGATTTGTTTCCCATGTAGTTTTCCAAATGTAAAAAAAAAAACTAAGAAAATGTATTTTTTCACTTTATTGTTTTTTCATATTTTGTAGTTAAATCCAACCATTCAACAAATAAAAAAAATAAAACAACACTTGGGCAAAGTTGTGTTATGCCTAATTTTTGCCTTAACTGTATGTATTTTGATACATTTAAGAATCAGAATTGTTTATTGTTGATTGAAAATGCTGTTGAGCATGGTTGTAACATTATATTCAGTCCCGAAAAATTTGTAATAAAAAAAACCACTCTATTATAAACATTCTTATGTATTGTTCGTTAGAAAATTACAGTTACAGTACTTGCACCACGACCAAATCAGCATTGAAAAATCAGTTTGTTCAGAGTTGCGTTGTAGATGTGATTGGTCTGCATTCCTTCTAAGCCGTAATGATCAGACACTGCCGTGTTGTAATAAGGGTAGGTTCAGATAACAGCACTGTAGATCACTTTCAATTATGCAGGTTCAATTAAAAGCGTTCAATTTAGTCTCCATATTAAAAATGAATCTGCTCTTGGGCATCTCCCTTTTGTGGCCTTAAAAAGTCATCTGAAAACAGCCACTGCTTGCTGGAATAATTGTACAAATGCATCTTGAAGTTAAATGGCAACATTTGTCAAGTGCAAAGGTGCCACCTCGCAGAGCCAGCTGGTAAAATAAGGATCATTAACGTAATGGCTCCATTTCTGTCATGCTTGTAGGGCATAGAGGAGAAGAATTGAAAAGAAAAGAAAAAAACGGACTGTGTGGAGACCAGGACATGAGCTAACACTGTAACTTTCACCAAGGTGAGCGTAAATAACCCGTGGACAGAATCCCTCTGGGAGGCGTTATTTCCTTAATTTGATGAATGGCTTTAATAATCAGGTAAGGTTAAAGTGAAAGTTGAATGAAGATTGTGGAATAAAGTGACTTACTACAGACATTTATCCCTCTCGGTTAAAAGCTTTATTGTATGTACACGTACAAATAAGGGTCAGTTGGTAAATGAAGACTCTAAAGCCCTATGAACATGTTCATCCAAAGCTAATAAAAAAAAAAAAAAGAAATGATATGAAGATGTTGCCAAGATGAATACAGTGCTACGACTTCACTTACTGTCACCTACCACCGCTTCTCTTATAAAAACATTTGATCACTCTGGCTTATGGTGACAGGAGTTTCCTGCACTAAGATTGCTCAGCGTCCCTAATGGCACGAGGGGAAACACAACATTACATAGTGATAAACAAAAATAAGTCATGTGGGAATTTGCCAGAAAGTCAATAATGTTGCATTAGGTTTCAGCAGCAGGGTAAACAGACAGTGAGCTCCTTGGGGAAATAACGGGATGCTGTGAGCCCTTCAGCCTCTATTCAAGGTGGAAGGTAAAAAATCATGAACTAAAGAGAGGAGCAGCTGTCTGCCTGTTGCTGCAGATCATCCGGACCTGCGGGATGAATTCGTCATAGCCCTGGGGACGTAACACACGGGGGCTATTTCCACTTCCTCGCAGTGTGTGAGAACATGTATTAACATGCCTTGTTGACAACTCCTGCCCGGGCTGAACTCCCAAGAGATGAATAGTAACGTCACGCTTCGTCGGAGATTGTGCATGGCCATCAAGAGATGCTCACTATGGTTTGGAGTACAATTGAGAGCAGCACTGATCAAGACGCTGCAGCTGAAATGATGAGTCCGAAATGAGGTGGTTTGAGGGTATTAGTCACATAGATTCGCAACACAAACTTAATTGTGTCTTTTGTCAGATATTGTTTAATAACAAAACAAAAAACTAACAAAATTAAAACAGACTAGCAGCGTTCAAAAGTGTTTGTAAGAACCATTGATTGTTATACTAACCCATTTTGAGGGCTCATTCATATTCTCGAGTACTGGATGTTAACCCTGGAGAACCCAAGAACCCTTTTCTTCTTTGGAAAATTATGAATTGTACATTAAATGACTGCTATAAGTTCACTGAACACCAAAATATATGTTTTTTCAATTTTACCCCCTTTTTTTTTAACTAGCTCAAAGTTGCTAATTTATCAAAATATATATATAAAACATACTCCTAGGCATTCTGCAACATGATATGAAATAGATTAACAAAAAAAAACACAATTTTACCATCTGATGGTTTGCTGAGAAGATGGTTTTGTTTGGATTGATTTCCAGCTCAACAAAACAGCATGTCGCCAGTCACCACCACTCTGGCTCATATAAGTGCAATATTCATCCACTAGATGGCCCCATGCAGTGGTCAGAAGTGGCACTCTGGACTTTTGAAGTTAAATTTGTAAAAAAAAAAAAACGGTCTTTGTTATTTGAGTAGCAGAATTTATAGGGGCCAAATTTGACCCCGTGGGTTCTCCAGGGTGTTGCAGTTATCAGTATATTGTTCTATGTTACAATAGAGCTAAATATTGTTTATGTAAATATTAATGGAGTTGATGGCAAGGAGAAATTATGTGGTCTTATTCATTTTGCTGTTCAAAGTTGGATTTTCTTTGCTTTAACGTGGTTCCACCAGATGTTGGTGAAAAGTGTAATCAATCAATGAGCACTTAGGCCCTGTTCACACGATAGCAAAGCTGTCTTAATTCCTCAGTAGAATCTTGTACGCACAGAAACGTTTGAAGACATGCGTGTGTCCAAAAGAAGACACTGAGGATGTTTAACGTCTTTAATGTATATGCCAAGTCTGGTCTTGTTGTAGCGCAGCCACAAGGAGTTAACGGAAAGCGTAGAAGAAGAATGAGCGAAGAAGACAAACCACTGATCTGAAGAGCCGATAGACCAAGTCTTTTGAAGCCGCGAGGCCGCCATATTACTCCTCCCAAGAAATGTTTCTCGGCATACGATCCTATACATTTACAGCATCAACATATATATATATATATATATATATATATATATATATATATATATATATATATATATATATATATATATATATATATATATATATATATATATATATTAGGGGTGTGAATTGCCTAGTACCCGGCGATTCGATTCGTATCACGATTCATAGGTCACGATTCGATGCCGATTAATCCCGATACAAATCTATAAATTGATTTTGATTAATGTATTTATTTATCTGGAAATTCAGGCTTATAACTGAGCCACTGCATTTAACAAACAGGTTGCAGTCTGTTTCATGTTTGAACAGCACTGAAATAAAATATTAACGCTTAATGTTCCATTAATATAACATTCTTCCATGCTTAATGTGTAAATCCTAACCCTAAGTAAGATGTTTTGTTGAATATTCCCATGAAAAAATTATGTTTAAAAATCGATTCCACTGAATATTAATCGATTCAAAAACTTGCCAAATCGATTTTTTCTAACACCCCTTATATCTCTATATCTATATACAGTATATAGTTGCAAATAAGTTTTGCATTGATACAAGCGATAGAATTTTGTGTTTTTTTTCTCTGCAGTGGCCAGTGATTTGTTGTTGTTCTGTACAAATATAAATATGTATATATACATATATATATACCCTACGAGCTGTACATGTCTAATCTGTACATATATGTATCGTTTATATAGTAGTCTGCTCGTGAGATGGGAGGAGTAAGATGGCCGCCCGGTCGCTTCAACGGCTTGCACGGGCGAAAATGGGCTATCGGCTATCCAGTTGTATATACAGATCAGTGAGACGAAAGCGGGTGATTCCAGTACAACATCATACAAACTACGCAAAACGACTAAAACACGGCTATCCGCCATTATTAACAGACTGGCGCTTCGCGCGCAGACACGCGAGAATTGGAGCATACGTCATCAAACTGGAGTATCCTGCATAGGGTGTCCACATTGGAATGTACAGCCGCGCTTTGAAATCTTTCCACTCTGGAGCCCGGTTCCAGAAGTGATTGGTTTCAAGCTCCGAAACGGCGCCGCCATGTGGACAAACTGCCCAAACGGTAAGAAACTTGCGGTAACATTGAAATGGGTTTTCCTGTGGACGGGGCCTTAATCAATCTTAGGTTAACAACATTTAGCATAGTTTCTGCATCTTTTCTCATGATCCCTTTGCGAGTATCACTTGTCATAAATGTAGCTTACTCGGTCCCACGCAGTCGATGATTACTCACTTAGGAGCTTCTTCTTCCCTCTTCTTCTACTGTCTTTTGACAGTTGTCTCTGTTTTTGATTGTGAGTTTTGCTATTGAATGTGGTAAGATGTATGACAAAATGCACATTTTCACCTGCAAACTGTGACTATTTTTTCCTTTTTCCTACAGCCTTAGAGTGAGTGAGTGGATCATTTTATCAGTGTCTGGGGGGAGTCAAGTATTTACACACTAATCTGTTGACTTGGAGCACTCCTTAGGTCCACCAGTCTAAATCTTAAGGCTTTTTTTTGTCTCAAGGGCGACTTTAGTTATCTGCTAATGTGGAAGTGAGCCAAACCAAGTTTGAGTGGGATTTTGTAATTGGTTGCAGGGTTCCACGGTATGTCTTCAGCATCCATTTCAACAAGTTAATTACCAAATATGGTTCTTTACTTCTAAATGTCTATGTTACCAAATGTGGATTTTCTTTTTCCTGATAAAGAGTTTACTTAAAACTGGCATGTCCAGGTATTGTGTGCAAAGGCAGATCTGCTGATGCATCTATTTGGTTTCATTTGATAGAGCTGGTGTATCAACAATGTTGTGTCCAGTGAGTGTCATTCAGTTTACTGGTGTCAAATTATATATTTTAATATCATTTACAATAGGCATAATGGTATTTTTTTTTCCTTTATAAGAGCAAAGGAAAAGGAAATAGTGTAACAATGTCCATAAAATCGAAAATATCGGGACAATCATTTTAAGATTTTTCAGAGTAGCATCATGTGTACATATATTTTGTTAACAATCAGTCATGGTTTTCAAACATTATGTGATGTTAACCTTTTTTCTCTATGAACACATATGAACAGGAAACAGCTGAAGGGACGTCCATAAAATCCAAAATATTGGGGGGTTGATAGTTCTAATATTTTATGGGATGAAGAGGGCATGAGTAGAGAGGTTTACCTGAATTTTGGTCACAATTGATCACAGTTTTCGGACATTTAGTGAGTTTTTTTTTTTTTAACAGTAAGTGTTTCAGACATGTCCCTTAATGGAGGCTCGGGCCGACTTGTATTTGCGACCACTGCCGCTGTATTTTTCTTTCCCAAAGGAATAACATGGAATTTGACAGCAGTGTCCCTATCTGAATTTTGACAATACTTGGTGGTGGCAAGCGGCATTTTAAACCAGGAAACACATTTTTAAAAATGTCATAGTGATCACGTGACTGCTCAAAAGTGGTCAAATGGTGCTACCAGTTGTAGTGTCACTAGTGATACTTAATCGGCTTGAACTTTTTTTTTCAGGACATTAGATGCCATTGGTTTATATTATTTTTATACACACTGCTTAATCGAATTATAGACATTGAATTTTCAGTTTAATCAGTGATGTTAATATAAGAAGAGCCAAGACTTCATTGTTTGTGGATTCACAAAACATAGGTGAGCGCTCACCATTCACGGCATTACTGTGCAATATGCTTCCAAGCCCCCTGCACAGTCCCAGCATCATTAAACGGGACAGCAATGCAAAGTGTCATCCTAATTAAGATGACACCAAGCTGAGGCCTGACAGAGGATTGTAGGCACTAATGAAGCGGTACACTCTTTTAGTGATACGCTCACAAGGGATAAATGGATAAATGCTGCTAAAGACTACCAACTCTGCACTTTCCTGCACTCCCAAAGCAAATACAACAAACTGAGTCTGAGACCACGACTGTCATTACATTGCGTTTGAGCAAACACCACCAAGTGCTTCTTTGTACACTCTCCTGCCGATACTGACCGACTCATCCTGCTGATTAATCTTCACAATGCACCAATAGGTTTCGTGTTGGGAGGCAATTTGATTTCCACTTGAGCGCAAGTGGAAACTGTGCTGCGGGAGCTGAACAGTCCTCAGACGGATGCATTTATCTGAAACAAATGGGTCTGGCCTGGATCTAACAAGCGCTCCGGAGAGCAGCGCTTTCAGCCTCTGCATGAAAGCTTTGGTGATTTATCAAAAAAGAAGACTTTTGGAGGTTTTTTTTTAAGCAATTGTATTTTTTTTTTTATCAAAAGAGTAGCTTGTGGTGATAACCTTTCATGACCAGTTTGAAACCCCACATGAGTGAGAACACAACGATTACAGCCAATTATAATTAACTCCCAACGGAAGAAATGTGCCTAATTGATTTTCTAACCTGCCCACCACGGTTAATCTATTTGGAGCCATTGCACTCAGCACTCATTAATAGTGACTGGGCTAACATTAGAAGGAAAGCGAAAGTGGTTATAGGCTCACCGTAATACAAGATACAGTTTGAGGCATTGGTTATGATTAAAATGTAAAATTAAAATTGTTCAAGCAGTTACTGAAAAGCCTAATATCCTCTTAAATGGGCATTTCTCCC
Source organism: Vanacampus margaritifer (assembly GCF_051991255.1). Classification (NCBI taxonomy): domain Eukaryota; kingdom Metazoa; phylum Chordata; class Actinopteri; order Syngnathiformes; family Syngnathidae; genus Vanacampus; species Vanacampus margaritifer. Next base: position 15,896,034 of record NC_135439.1, on the reverse strand, counting down.
ACATATTTTATATGGGAGGTTCTATCCCCATAAAAACCATCTTGTTGATAAAAGCCTCAATCACAACACAATATGCTCTAACAATTGTGTCAGTTAAGTGGTGGCGTGATATATAAATAACATTCTTACCCATTTCAACATAAAAACAAAGAAACACATGACACTATTGTAAGCATATGTGAAGTGAACGATCTCCTAATCATTCAAGTCAATCCATGACATCATCACCTTGTGTGTGTGTGGGTGATTAGGACGACATTGAAGAAGCGCTTCCATACGTTAAAGGTTGAAAGAAATGCAATGAAATTTCATCATCATAGCTTAAAGTGTTCAATTTAGGTTGGTAAGTATGGTTTATGGTTATGTTCGATCTGTGAAGAATTGAAAATAAAATTGTTATCATACAGTTTTGATTTAGCCAACCTTGTATGTCTGGGTCACAATCATCTTGATTTTTTTTCATTGGATTTTAGCCAAAATAGCTGTACACAATTACTCTGTAGCTATGTTTTTTTTTTTTTTTCCACCAGGTTCAATGGTTACTTTTTAGTTTGTTTGTTTTTTAAAGTCTCACAAAGTCCAAGCTAAATCATAATAAATGATTTGTAACCAATAAATGTTAACCTTTTGTTCAATTTCTCTGTAGAATTACATGGCTGACCAGTTGAAATGCATTTGTTGATATGGCCCAAAAACCCAAAGCTTCCCCACCACTGATGAATTCTGAACACTGGATCACTTCTATTGTTCATGGTTCAAACACTATTTAAATTTAGAATAATAGGACTGAGAATCTAAATCACCACAGCCGAATAATCTCACTCCCAATGAAAAGTGCACATTTTAAATTCAAATCTTTAAATAATTCATACTTACCATTTCCAGATAAATGATTATCCAGCTCGCCGTGTTCTACAGAGAGCGCCGCGTTAAGTTGAACGTAAAGTCCCACGTAGTGCAAAAGCTTCACTATGCCTCTCATTGTGTCCAAATATGTCGACAAGTGCGATGGAAATGTCACATCAGGTGGTGAGCATCGATGGGGGAGCTCCTCAGCGCAGCAGCCGTCATGGACATGAAACTGAGCAGCTGTTGTGGTTGGTGGTGGAGCGACACGCTACGGCACTACTATACCGCTCTGTCTGAACGTGATGAGGCAGGGGGCGGATGGAGACGTACAAAGGAGGAGCGGTGAAGCGGCTATCAGGACCAGTCGATTACGCGGAGGGATCTCAAATCAACCCTTGCAAATGGTTGAGTCGTGAACATGTCAAACCTGTGTACTGCAAATTTAAAGTTGCTTATTGAAAATTGCTAAAATGAAAGAAATAATAGAAAATAAAAACAATAATTTTTAAAAAAAAAAGTTGCTAAAATGACAACACTTCGTTTGAACATTAAAGGCATACTATAGCTAAAGGAAAAATTGTAACTGGAGTGCATTCAATGTTACATTGCACTTTATCAAAAAAACGAAAAGAACAAAACGACGTGAGCCCACTTCATAGCTTTTACAGAATTTTGTATTTAGTGAGCTAGTTAAAAAAAAAATACAGTAAAATAAAATCAAAATAAAAACTAAAGACAAGAAAAAGGAACGGGAACCCTTTGTGGGTACTACTGTGCCCCCATTTGTGTTGGCTAGCAGTGCATGTAGGCTAAATGCTAAAAACATTCAATTGGGGTAATAACACAACTGAACAAGTCAATACCCCATGGTATATTTTTAGCATTTGGCCTACATTTTACTAATACATTCGAACAACTTTCTCAATAACAATGACTATGCAGTGCGTTTGAACGACTTTATCCAGACGTTCAAACGAGATAGCCCAGTCAAAACATTTTACCCCACATTGGCAGTGCCACACTTCCGTAAAAAAGAAGGTGATTCCAGTTTAGTTACATTCATCATGGATCAGTCATATGAACCAAGAAAATCTGAGGTAATATAATTTATCTCACTTATTAAGGCAAATAAAGTTATGTGTTAGAGAGCAAAGGACTACCATTGGCATGCCAGTTAACGCTGGAAATGAGCATGTGGCCATTAATCAGTTTGTTTTCTCAGACTGTGCGAGTAATTAGATGCAAGCACCTGCTGTATTCTTGTCATGTGACCAACAGAAAATGATTTGTTTGAGGTCCATGTGAGACACTCAAAGTCTCAAGATTAAGCCTTCCATATAGTAATGTAGCCTCATATTCAGATGCAAAATTAGAGCTAAAAAACAAATGTCTTTAATCCTAGAGGTCTGTGGGGGAAAAAATGTTGCGTGTGTCTGGTCCATTAAGCATTTTCTCTTTCTGCTCTGTTGCTGGTAGCAGGTGAGCTGAAGGAGAAAACGAATGCTTAAATACAAGCAAACGTGACGTTGTCGGTTGGACACAATATACACACATACTGTATAGAATACACCCCTAAGGTGTCTCAACACATTTGTCAATATTGAGTACCCTACCTAAAATACTGCAGTGTGTCCAGTCCTGTTGAACAACATTAAAGTTCGAGAGTAAAATAAAGTGTCCCTCATTTACGCCACACAAAAGCACCAGGCTGGAAACTGTAAAAGGCATCAATTGTTTTCACCTGATGAAATGTCATTTACCCACACAAGAGCATTTATGAACATGGGACCTCAATGCTAGTTCTCAAATGGGAGCAAAGTGTTTTCACAGCCCACAGAATTCATCACTTTGTGGCGAGACAGATGGTTGGCCAGCCGCTCTCCTCTGTCACTGTCATCCCGCTGACCATTTAGGAAGAATTATATGATGGCAAAAAACGCGCCATCATTTCCTGGTTCACTGGATATGTTTTTGCGCTTCAGTAAATCTTCACTGTTCATTTCTGGCACAATTGTAACTGGCTGCTGCTGAGAGGCGAGGATGTCGAGGAGAGTGCCGGCAGCAGCAGCTGCGCCACATTGAGCATCTCTCTGCAGGCTGACTTCCTCCCGAGGCTAATGTCGCTTGACAGAAACATGCAATGAATAAAGATAGAGCAGCTTGTGTGCTGATAAATGCATTGCGTATCAAATTTGATGAAACGGTGCCGAATTCAAATGTCTCAAGTAGAACTTGAGTCATGTGCATCTCTTGCCGAGATGCTGTTGTAGGACAAAACAATCAGAGTGATTTATAAATGAAAATTGAATGCACAATTTTACCTGACAATTTTCTTTTAGATGAAGGGACTCAGCCCCCAATAGCTTGTGAATGCGCATACCATGCGGTGGTTGGCGAATGGGGAGCCCGTTGAGTAGTTTCTATTCTTGCTGTCAAGCAAAGCGTTAATATGCCAAGCTTATTAGCAGCAAGCTTTTTGCACAGGAGGAGATTTAATTATCTTCCTATGTTCTCACTCTCTCCAGCCTTTGGCATTTCTGCACTGTGGGCACAGATTGCAGTTTACTGATTTTTAATTTTCTCCTAATTTTCATCAGTTCTGCACACTCAGGTGCTTTAAATTTACTTGTTTTCATGGCCTTCCAATTGACAGGTATTGTAAATGGCTAACCCTGAGATGTTTTTAAGAGCCAGTCAAGAATCACTTTTTTTAATTGATAACTGATAACTAGTGTTAATTTCGTCAACGAAAACTAAACAAAAAAATAATTTTGTCAACACACATTTTTCATCAGACTGAAAATAGATTAGATTTGACTAAAACCCTTATTAATAAACAATAACATGCAGGGACTAAATCGGTATGCATTTTAACTCTTTCACTGCCATGGACGTTAAAAGATGTCAAGTAAAAAACTACGGAGGGCTGCCAATGACGTTAAAAGACGTCATCCAATTTTTTTATTTATTTTTTTTGAAACGGGTGGAGGAAAGCCTTGCCCAGCTGTGGTGAAAGTTTCAAGCAGATCTAGTTAGCCTAATGACTATTTTTGGCCCCTAGATGGCAGCAATGACTCTCTTTTGACAAGATTGGGTAGGCGTCAGTAGAAGACGTGAGGCGGAGCTAGAGGGGACAATGGCTGGGGAAGGGAAGAGAACATGGCGACCGGTTGCAAGCGGCTCACGCTCGAGCAGTTTTTTTCAAAGACGAAAAGCATCGACCAACGCTAAAGAGCACATTGATGACGACGATGATCATCATCGATGATGATGATGGTGACTCCGAGGTTGGAAGCATTGACGCGGCAGTAGAAGACGTGAGGCGGAGCTAGATGGCTGAAGAAGCGAACAATGGCGACCGGTTGCAAGCAGCTCACACTTGGGAATTTTTTTCATAGACGAAAGGCATCAACCAACGCTAAAGAGCACATTGATGACGACGATCATCATCATCGATGATGATGATGGTGACTCCGAGGTTGACGCCGAAGTTGGAAGCGCTGACGCGGCGGCTATGACGACGTCATAAAGGTTCACGGGCTAGCGATGCTAACACTGGAAAACGCGGAGCACAACCGAGCTCAGGCGGACGTTCAATCGGATGACGAAGAGCACCCCGAGTCCAATGCATATTCATCGGAGTAGTGGGTACAGTCTGCTACTTGCTATTCCCCGGAAAAAAAGGCCGTCAAGAAAGTGTAACGTCTGCACGTGAAACGGACAATCGAAGTGAAACGTATCTGTTGTGCAAATCCTGCTCCGTCTCCTTGCACGCAGGGCAGTGTTACAAAAAGAAAAACTGTATTTGAAACATCCACATAATTGTAAATAGTACCACAGTTGCACACATTTGTAAATAGTTTGCGAAATTGTTTTGTCAAATTGTTACACTGTTATGGAAATAAACGTATTTTGCAACCAAAAAACACTTTTTCATTGTTGGTGATAGCGTTTTACAGAAGTAACGCACTATTTAGGTGTTTGTGGCATCATTCATGGACAAAAAGAAGTGTAGAATTCACTAGAGTGCATGAAATAACATCGTTTCACAAAAAGCTATTTTTCTCCGCTTTTTGTTTCAAAACAGAGCATTTCGGTGTAACTAACCATTTTCTATTGTTGATTACTGAAGAACGGAATAAGGTAGAAACAAACTTTTTTTTTCTGATGAAAGATGAGAGTTCAATCTTTCATTTGGTGGTATGTGTGTTTCCATAGTCCAAACACAGCATTTTCTGTGGACCTTGAAAGATCAGTCAAAATGCTTAAATCGGCTGGCACTGGCGACATCCCGTTTCTGAAAACGTCTGGCAGTCAAAGAGTAAAATTACTTAACTTAATAAAAACTGGACTGAAATCTATGGACATTTTAGTTCATGAACAAAAGCGATATGAAAATTATATGATTTTGTAAAATCATGTCCGCAAATCTGTCATGTGACACAGTGACATACTCACTTTCAAATTTGCAGCTACAGAGTGCAACATGCACAAACACATGGGTCAAACAGGAGGTGGATTCACGGGGAACGGTTAAAAAAAATAGATTATAGTTATAATGTAACATTAATCCACCGGCTATAACGTACCAACAATAATGTTAATCCGACCGCTAACTAATGCTGGCTAATTTACTAGCTCATAGCGTGGAGCTATAGTAGCCACCTATTGATATACTTGTAACTGTGTGTCGAATTGTTTTTCATCAAAAAGTTGAGAATTTTTTTTATGTGAAATAGTTTTAGATCTGACATGTTTGCCATTATCTGCTGACAAAAAAATATACAGGGGTAAAAGGATTGTCCTGACTAAAACTAGACTAAAACGTTGACAGTTTTTGTTGACTAATACTAGACAAATAAAATTATGTTTACTAAAATAAAGACTATTTGATGTAACTAAGACTATTTTATGTCATTAATTATGTTTACTAAAATAAAGACTAAAATGCTAGATTTAGAGTCACCTAAAATTGGACTAAATAAAAATGGGATGAGGTTGACTATGTTAAAAACTAACAAGTGTGATTGAAACTGGACTAAAACTGAGACCAAATTTTAAAATGGTTGATAAAATTAACACTACTTTTAACACGTTTATTTTATGTATTCATTTATTTTATCTGTCATTATTTTATTATTATCTTTAGCCTTTTAACAAATGATTAAGCTTGTTTTTAATGTTTTAAATCTCTTTCCTCTCATTGTTATTGATGCGTTTATAAATAAAGTTTGAGTGAATGATTTGTCAGCCATACGCCATTTACGGTGCCTTTGTTTTAATGTATTGAATCTATACCCTACTTATTTATTCATACTACATTTAAAATTGATGATTTCAACGATACAAAAGTGGTTTAGTCCACTACTGTATAACAAAAAGACAAGTGTTTCTTGCATGCAAATCATAAGCTTCATTTCCACAGGACTGTTGCAGCAAAGACTTCAAACAGATGGGCTTTTATTACAGTGGGAAGTCATGCAAGCCAACCCAATAAACTGACATGCTCCCCTCTGGCAAATATGAACAAGTGCTCTGCTGCCGTGTGCCCAGATGTTAAAATCGCAAAATCATGAGCAGAATAGAGGTGATTAATTATGAAAAGCTATGGGGTAAAAAAAAAACATTTAATGCCTTTATATTAAGTGTTCAGCTTCATGGGTTAAATGCATCCATTGGTTCAACTGAACAGAACTCACTGTAAACTTTGAATTCCACTTCATCTTCTCGGATCCCAGCTAGCAGTGCTAATTAAAAATAAATAAACAAACAAACAAACAAATAAATAAATAAATAAATAATATTTTTACAGCCAGACTTTGTAAGCTTCACCTAATCACACAGATTAATGGATGATGCGCAAAATGCAGGCAGTAGCAGGTTTGATTAATGAAGTTGTGCTAACACCAGATGTCAGCGGAAAGCAGTAAGCACATCTGCCTCATAGTTCTGAGATTTGGGGTTCAAATTCTTCCTGTGTTGAGTTTGTATATTCTCCCCATGACTGTGTGGGGTTTTCTCTCTGAGTGGGGGCCTTGACTTCCATGCACATATGAAAAACATTTATGCCTACACAGCAAATTCTGTGTTAAATTGAGTTAAAAAATCTAGTGTTGATTATTTTGAGTTACTGGGTGTTGATTTGGGTGTTATTTGAACGCAAAAGCTCTTTGGGTGGCGTTATTTCAGCGAGTCAAACTAATTGACTCCAGGCTGAGTCACTGTACCTTATGCATCCGGGCTCTCCTGCAAGGCAGCTACGTTTTTTCCCTGGATTTTAAGGACAACTAGGTCTGGATTATTCGGTTTTATAAATTAAGGATGAAATAATACGGTTCTTGAATTATTTTTTTTATGAGTTAACATAGAAAAAGCATGTGAGACATAAAATAAAACGTTTCTGGATTTTCATGATTAGTGTAATTTATGTTCATTATTTTTCTGTAAAACTAAAAACGCCTTTATAAATTTTGCAGTTTTTCATTTAAAACATCTCATTTATACATTAGCACTCATCAGTTTGAACATTAAATATCTTCTTGTTGTAATGTTGTCAATTAAATATAGGTTGAACAGGATTTGCAAGTCATTGCATTTTATTTATTCATTTTACCAATAAGCGGTTCAGATAATGGAAATGGGGAAAAAATTGAACATTTAAATAACTTAAGAATAATAATAGTTGCATCCATCAGCCAAAGTTAACCCACTGATCATTATCGGACAAATAGAGATAACTTACAATATCGCCTTGCGGTCATTCTGCTGCTTCTCACATCCCGGCTAATAACGTTGCTCGTTGTCAAACTGGCAGAAAGTAAGCAACATGGGTCATCTTGTTCACATCTGGCCTCAGGCCCAGACAGGAGCATGACAGTTGGCATTTGTGTGGTTCCTTAATTGCTTCATTGTGGGAAATATCATTTTGCTCTTTGGGATGAATGCAATGCACAGCTGAGTGCTTGATGGAGAAGCTACTCTTATATCGAAACTGAAAATACTATATAGCTCAGAACAATACACATTTAGGAAGAAATCAATTGCATAATTTGATTCGAAATGTGAATTTGTGAATTTTTAACATTTTTCATCACAGCTAACTAATAAATAAATTACATTGTCAAGTTAAACTACTCTCCAAATATAAAAGTTTTTTTTTGTTAGGACTGTTTTGGGATTGATTCATGGGATCGTTGTGTTATGATGTTGATGTTGTCAGTTGCTTATGCAGTTACTATGTGATGATATATTAGCCACTTTTAGTGGACAGTTTGTCTAGTCCTATGCAGTTACTATGTACCGAATGACGATAATATGATAATGTGTTCAGTCGATATGCAGTTGCTATATGCCTTTATTACTCACTCTTAGTTTGTCTAGTCACTGTTATTTGATCATATAGGCCTTCATTCTGTCATATAGAATTGTTACTGCCCTAGCATTAGTTACTGAATGTCGAAAGAATGATTTCTGCATCAAGCAAGCTCGAGATTTTTACGTCAAATTTTCTCCGTCTTGTGTTTTCTTCGAGGCCATCTGCATCCAGCTTTGCATGTTTTTTTAAATAGTTTTTTTAGTATTTTACCTATAAAGAATCTCATTCTCCAACATTCGTGTCTTGCCTGCGTTTGGTCATAACTCCGCAGTTTATGTGACATTCTTGTTTATGAATTTAAAGAAAGAAGTACACACAGTCAGAAAATTTGGTCACAAATGTTTAGGATTTTTTTCAGGGTTTTTTTTCTTCTTCTTCTTCAACACAACTTCCCAAATGTAATGGGCTTTTGATCTCTTGGGATGTGTTTTCACTTAATCTGTCACCGGGGCAGACAGAAAGACAAACGAGGGCAGTTTAAAACGTAACCTCAATGGTGGAGGTAATGATGCCACAAGTCTCAGCACTATAACTCTTACATGCTAAAGTAAACACATTTTGACTTTAAAGATTTGCATTTCCTGTCATGGTGTGCTGAATTTATACCACTTCAATGTAAGAATCCTACAAACCCTGAATTATGGATATATTGTCATAGTGTTTGCATTTGCAATGGGATGTAGGTGGCCATAAAAATGCCAACGTGGTGACAATACTATTAGTACAGATGAGCTTTGAACGTTAGAACTGAGGTGATAATTTCCCGAGGCATGCGGCTCTGCTGACATTCTGATTAGCCTTCGCTTCCAGGTATTTAATGACCTGTCACCGCAGCTAATCCATTGCACGGACAAGATGAGTCTTTCCTCATTGGGCTGCAAGATCCTCTCAACCTTAATGCTGTGGTGGTCTATGGTATCACAGTCAGTATATGAGGGAAGCACAGTGACAGACTGGTTTGCACAACTGCCTAATAGCATTAATGTTCAGGATTTTAATCTTCCTCTATCCTTTCTGTTTAGAATTTACAGTTTCTTCTACTGTCCCCAAATGCATTTGTTATGTTAACTGAAGCCTTTAAAGTACCCTTATTATACCCACGCATCTTCAAGTGGTCTAATGCCACAATGAAGGGGAGACCGGGGCTAGTTGTATCACTTTTTATACTTGAATATATTTCTTGGAATTAATACATCTTATATAAACAAAATGTATACCAGTTGAAAGACCAAAATCTTAGATATATTTTTTGTATTCATGTCATTTTCATAATTAGTGTTGGTGCAGAGTTATAAGCCATCAAATAGAGGGAGTGAACATGTGACATGTTGCTCCACCAATGGGTAAGTTGTCACACTAAATGGGGTAAGATGTCACACTGGATTTTGCAACTAATAAAACAAGGACAAATTTATCCTTGTTCTCCTGTTTTTTGTTTTTGTTTTTATAGCCATAGGTATTGTTTATCATTGATCTTGAAAATTTACCATAGTCACTGAGCAAACGTTAACATAAAATATTATGAAATGGATTAAAGAAACTGCTGGCATGTAGGTCATAGCTCTCAGCCTCAAATGCCTGTTTTTCCCTTAAGTTGGAAATATTAAGATTAAATTGAATTAAAAATAAATAAATAAATAAAGTATTTTGGTTCATTATGAAACTTAAACCAGTTCTGACATGTGGGCATACTGTAGTTCTAACAACTGGAAAACCCATTTTTAAACAATGAAAAAAAAACTGACAAACTAATTTCCTCACTCTTCAGACCCATCATCGGACGAACAATTCTGCCATATGTAAACAGAGTTGACAGAGATGCATTTTTCATTGGCCCATTCTTTGCATGTGTAAAAACAGACCCCAAAATGACTGAGACAAGTTGCCCCAAACTACCATGTTGACTAATTCTTGCTCTAGTTTAAAGTTAGCTTAAAACAGAGCCAAGTCAAGATGCACGAATCTCTCCCCTAACGAGTCCACATGATTTGCTGCTAGAATTGTCTATGTATGACGCCTGTTTCAAAATATATGAAGTTGAAAATGTTTACTTTGGGTTTTGCAAAACAGATAATTGGAACTCATCTCAGCTCACAATGTACTATTCTCTTCTCAGACAGTACACAACCCCTGACCATTTGTACAAAGAAAACTAGTATTTCACTTTTTCCTTGCGCCCTCTGGTGGAGAAGAAAATTGCAATGTGACAACTTACCCGTGATACAACTAGCCTCCGGTCTCCCCTAAGCTTCATCCACTTAAAACCAGATAAAAAGAAACAAATCGAATACCTTTTGCTCATTTATGTATCAATCATCAGTTGGAATGGGAAGCTCAGATCCTTGAAACTTTGCTTCCACATTCAAAAGATTGCTGTCGGATGAAAAATATGACAAACCAAAAAAAACAATTGTTGGCCACATGAGAGGCCTGTGGTCAAAGTGAAAGGTGAGGATACGTGAAAAATGGTGGTGCGGATTAGTGAAGGTTAAAGAAAAGCTCAAATTGAGAGATGACGAGGAGAGTGGAACAAATCCCTTGACGGGGCTCATCAAGGGATAAGTTCCTGCTGAGGAAAGCTTTTGAGGTCTGGAAAAAGCCGCATGGCAACTCGTGCAAGCCGTGCCTGTGATGTGTTGTCAATGTGGCCAACAATGCCAACACAACATCGACCTTCATTGCATTTACTTACATAAAAAAGAGCATGAATGCACAGTCTCATCAAAGCTACGTTTTCAAGGTGATTTGTTGCAAAATGTGGTTCAGGATGTTGTTAGTCTGTGGTAAGAATATTTTGAAGACTTCCTAAATTCCACCAACACGCCTTTTTATGCAGTCACCTGCTGTTCTCCCAGAAGAGCTGAAATTGTATTCCATGTAGTCAGCAAACCATCCTCTAATCTGCACGTGTAAGATTAAAAAAAAAAAGCCATGCAAGCCTCTCCTGAGCTTTAAAGAGCAGAACAATTTCTTGTGCTTCTTAAAAAATATATATATATATAAACACCGCTATTTATTATATACACCTTGAAGAGTTGACTTTCCCTATGAGTGCCATATATAATACAGTATGATACCATAGAGATTTTGATGTGCCCTTGGCAATAACAAGAACACTTAGGTTCTTACCTCCCCCATCCTGTCTCCGTCCATCGCCTGTCCAGCTTCATCAAGCAGCGTGTATGACAGACAGCCCAGTGTTTAACAGTGTCACTGATGGGGGTCGTGACTGCCTGAAGATGAGACCAATGACTTTAGAACTGTAGCCACAGTAAAGAACGAACAGTCTGATCAGTTTGGAAAGATTTATTAGAGAGATGGTATGTATTTCAATGGTCCCAAAAGTTTATCCTCTTTTTCTTTTTTTCTTTTTTTTTAAATTAAAACTGATATTACCAAGAATAAAACTATGCACAAAATACTAGAGACATTTAAAAAAAAATAAAAAATAAATAAATCAATACAACTTACTACAAGAATCAAAGATTAGACTTCCAAAAACGTCTGATATTAGCTTAGCTTTAGCATGTTTCACAGTTGGTCAACTCACTTCAGCTAGAATAAACCAGAGAAAAATTGCCACCCAAACAGTGTGTGGAAAAAACAAAACAATAAAACCACAATGTACACTGAAATTGGGAAATCAAAAGTGACACGTTTTAAACCTTGCATTTTCAAATACCATCGAGCTTGTTGACGTGTCCTTGAGCAAGACGCTGAATCACCATTTGTGCCCAGAGAGACCTGGCAGCGCCTTGCATGGTGGCGGCTGACCTCTGGTGTGAATGGGGGAATGTGACGCATTCTAAAACGCTTTAAGTATAGACAAAGCGCTATAAATTCAGTCCATTTACCATTTACTGTGCGACTGTAATAACTGTCAAAGAAGTCTTGCGAAGAGCTGTCCTCTTCATGAACAATAGGGGTTGCTGTAACACAATGTAATAAAACCTAATAACAGAGGGAATTAAGTTGTGGTGTGAAGGATGTATTTGCGTCAAATTGCCAACATTGCAGTAGTTTGTACAACATATATATAACATTTCACTTGAGGTTGATTTTGTCAAACCAGTTTGTGGCATACACACAGACATGCACGCAATGCATAGAGGGAAAAAGTGCAATTATATTTAGAGGGTGAAGCTTCTGTGTTTATTATCAGAGACTTTTTCAGCCCCTTCAACAACAAACAACAAATTGTGTGTTCTATTTGTGGAGCAATGACAAGCAGGCTATCATTGGTTGTGCAACTTTCGTCCAGTAGATGTCCTCGGTGCTTCTTCCTGAAATTTTACCTCTGAGACATTTCATAACTGGAGTACGTGTCTTATAATATTGGTTTTATTTGTTGTACGTTTGGGGGTAGGATTCTCTCAAACCAGGTTTGAAGGCAGCGCTTGTGGCAGGTCACGTGTTGCTTTTCACTTCACAGTGTTTATTTTGAAGCCACTCGGAACATGTTGACTTCCAGCTAATGCAGACTTAAAGAAGTACTCCCATCCTGTTGGGCCAGTAATGTGCAAGTCCTGCTTTTGTCAGCTTGCTTCTACTAGCAGATGCAGAGCTGAATGTGTGTTGAAAACCAGAGAGTTATGTTAATTATCTAATTATATTATATTGTGCAAGGACCACTTGCTCTTATTTTAACAAATAGGCAAATAACTCAATATTTAATTGATTATTTAATTTCACACTTGAGGCCTGGGCAGGCATTCCAAGCAACTCTGTATAGAAACACAGAAAAAGTCGATTCCGTAGAAAACCACTTGAACTTGCAAGGAGAATTATATGCTTGTGTGGTCACAGGTTTACATAGCGACTATGAGCCAGGCCCTCTGCCTCCAACACCTTGTCAGAAATGTCTTATCTGCAAAAGGCAAAACTCCACCCACCTTCCTGTACGACTTAGTACTTTTGTCCATGTAGAATAATATACCGTATACACTGTAAAGATCGCAGTAATAATATTATGCCTACCTTTTGCTCCTATGCATACATAGCTGATCTGATTGGGTTAAGCACCTTTTTTTCCTCTCTAAGCTCGATCATTGTTCTCGCTGATGCATGCCCTTAACTCATCGAGCTGTCAGAGGCGCTTTACTGCCCCATCCACTGCTAACGCCTCCCTCCCTGTGACACACTATCATTTTCCCCTCCAGTAGTTTTCAATAAAGATGGATAAAACCAGCATGATCTTAACAGAGGGTGGTGTAGCGAATATTTGAACTTGCTGTGACAGCACAGTAGTAGTTTTCTTGAAAGATTTTTCATTTTGACCGTCAATCAACGTCTTGGCTGAGTCGACATCCAGCGAGGCTCACATAAACTGAACAGCATGACATGGTTTATGTTTTACTACTCCTTTTAGATCTGTTTGCGGATATAATCTGAACCCATCAAAGGAGGCATATTAGTTACTTTATATTTTAGTGGGATCATGCGATAAAGTAGTAACATGCAGTGAATGGGGTGATTTATGCATATGGACACAGGCCAAACTTTTGCAAACAAGACAAACTGGTTTTCTTTTGTTACATGGCAGAGCAGTGACAGATTCTGACGAGCGGTTATGTTAAGAAGTATAGGGAGAGGCAAAGACACATAATAACAAGTGAACTTTTAGCTATTTGAAACATTCCCTTCACTGCTGAGCAAGACAAAATAATAGGTGCTTACAAAACCTGCATTGATTTACGTCTTAAGAGAGAGTCTGCATGGAATGTTATGCCTAAGCCGAGGTGTAAATACAGATGTTTGTCTTTAGAGGTCTGCGGTTTAAAAAGTCCAGATGAAGTAAACTGCATTACAGAGAATTGGACCACCTCCAGTGTGCATTAGAAAAGTCCCAATATCTAAAAAAGTTCATAGAGTGTGTGTGTGTGTGTGTGTGTTAATGTTAGCTAACATACTTCATACACCTTTCACTGAACGCTGTCACGCTCCCATATTTGTCCTTTGTTCAGAGAAGCTAAACAAGCAATTTGTTACCGCAATAGAAAATTCAGCAGACCACAAACGACACAAATCTGCCTCTGAAATAAGAAGCCGCACCTGGTAGAGCTCTTGAATGTCTCAAACGTGAAGAGGGCCAAACCCTCAACAATTACCCATTCTTCCATTTGAACATATTTATTATCTGATAGGATCACGACTCATTCATCTCATTTATACCAAGCAAGGCAGCAATATGTTGTCATAAGCAATACCTAAACCTCATAACAAGAACATAACATTTCATTAGGAGCTTGCTTATTGAGATTGTTGGACAAATCCTTCCATTGCAGCACCAAATAGTGCTTATTTTGCCATTTTAGCATTTTACCATTAATGATAGCAACACTTGGCAAATGCCTCAATGATGGTATTTTGTCCAAGGCAGGCATGCATAAGGAGGCCCGTGACCTAACAATTTATAACATGCTCTGAGTATCGACATTAACCACTTGTGACTGTTTAAAGGGCACAAAGGACATAGAGACAAAGACGAGAGTCGGTCTTATCAGGACTGCCCAGCTGTTCTCCGGTTATCCATAATCACCACTGTTAACATGAATTTAGTCTACAAAGTTTATCATGAGCCTGAACATCTATCAATTCCTTCTAGCAGAATGGTTCAGTGTCGAACCTCTGTGGAAAGACACTCTGTCTCTGCTTGCATTCGCCATCCATCAAAGACACCACCCTGGCTCAGATCTCACAGACAACACTTTGTGTGAATTTGTGTTTGCAGCAAGCATGAAGGCAGTACACAAAAAGGAAAAACAAAAACAAGTGAACTGTGTGTTCAGATGTATTTATTACTTTTTCAGCAGTCATCACGCATATGGTATTTCTGTGAGGGTCTTTCTGAACAGTTTTAGAAACTCTTCAGCGATGATGAACGGCACTGTATAAATACACCCAGCGATTCTGAGGCACAACTGGTGACTGTGTAACCGGAACTTTTTGCCTATTCATTGATATTTGATAGCACACTGAAGGCGAGAGGGACTGTTCTCGTTCTTAAAGGTATCTTCTGGAACTGGACACACTGGACTTTGTGACACTACTACTGTAACCACCGCCAGCCATGCTGCTTCCACCGTAACCGCCAGCCATGCTGCTGCCGCCGTAACCGCCAGCCATGCTGCCGCCACCGAAACCAAACCCGCCAGCCGAGCTGGAGCTGGAGAATCCTGAAACAGAAGAAAGTAATGTTTGAATCTGTTTGTTCGTGAGTTTGAAGTGTGAGCACTGTAGAAGAGAGGACAACTTACCACCGCCTGAAGATTGCTGCACGTGAATAGTTGCGCTGGAGGGTCCAGCAGCCAGTCTAATAATGGCACAAGGATTGAGTTAATAAATGCACGATTCAGGCTCATGATACATCTAAGAAGTATCACTTCATATTCTACCTGGTCTCCTCTCCTTCCAGCAGTTTCCTGTAGGTGGCGATTTCAATGTCCAGGGCCATCTTGACGTTCATCAGCTCCTGGTATTCACGCACCTGGCGGGCCATGTCCTGCTTTGCTCTCTGAAGGGCTTCCTCCAGATCCTTAATGCGGAGCTTGGCATCCTTCACTGCCATCTCACCGCGGTCCTCTGCCTCTGCAATCTGAGCCTCAAGGCTCGCCCTCTGCGGAAAGGTTAGTACAGTACAAGTGAAAAAAAAACTCTACCATGTTGTCTTCATGGATACGTCTTTATTCTGGAAGTTTTCGTTACCTGTGCCTTGACAGCCTCAATCTCATTCTGAAGACGGGCAATCATGCGGTTCAGCTCAGCGATCTCAGCCTTGGTCGTGCGAAGGTCATCACCGTACTGACCGGCAGAGCTCTGCATCTCCTCATACTGTTAGGGAAAATACAACACAATATATAATTATGTGTGATGTATAGGGAAAAGGATCATAAATGAATGTCAGCATTGCTCTTACCTTCTGTTTGTACCAGGCCTCCGCATCAGCCTTGCTGCGGTTGGCAATGTCCTCATACTGAGCGCGCACTTCAGCCACAATGGCATCCATGTCCAGGTTGCGGCTGTTGTCCATCTCCACAATGACAGACGTGTCCTTGATCTGGGACTGCAGCTCCCGAAGCTCCTGCAGAGCCACGGATTGTTGCAACAGAGTCAAATCTTTGACCAACATAAGCACGCCAATTGCAATGATTAGGCAATTGTACGTACAGCCTCATAGACAGCTCTGAGGAAGTTGATTTCATCCTGAAGAGCATCAGCTTTGGCCTCCAGCTCCACCTTGTTCATGTAGGCAGCATCAACATCCTGGAAAGATCCAAAATAGCGCTCAGGGAACAGTTAAATACAGTATTTAAACTTAACTACCATCTAATTTTACCTTTTTCAAGATGACAAACTCATTCTCTGCAGCTGTGCGTTTGTTGATTTCATTTTCATACCTATTGGAACACAAGACATTAAACACCACATCATCCCAAGCTTGTCTCAAATTTAAATTCAACCAATCCTGTCAATACTCACTTTGTTTTGAAATCCTCCACCTGGAACTGCATGTTCTTCAGTTCTCCCTCCAGCTTGGCTTTCTCGTTGCCCAGCCCATCGAGTTGCCTGCGCAGGTTTGCGATGTAGGCCTCAAACATGGCGTCGATGTTGGAACGGGTTGTGGTCTGCTCCTGCAGGAGTGACCATTTGGTCTCCAGCATCTTGTTCTGCTGCTCCAGGAAACGCACCTGGAAAGACACCGCACACAAGTTAGTGCTTATTTTTAAAGTTACATTATGAATTAACTTGCTTTTATTTCAAGGGACGATGTTTCAAATTGTGTATTTGTGTTTGGTTTAACATGACCCATTAATTTTTGAAGGCTCCACTTTTACCACCGTGGCTGTGAATTCAGCCTCCCCATGTGAATAGCCACACCCTACTCTTGCAACACTGCTCAAGATTTTGAGCTGTGAGGAAATTTATGTCACATGCTTCAACCAGATAAACACAAGAAGAATACAGATTCACAAAGTCCCAATCCTAATTGTAGCCTGAAAATGACTCAAATAAAATAGAATGAGTCTTTCAGTAAAAACAGTAGTTCAGAATAAATCAAGACAAATACAAATACTAATTTCCAACCTTGTCAATAAACGAAGCAAAGCGATTATTGAGGGTCTTGATCTGATCCTTTTCTTGGGTGCGGACAGCCTGGATGCTGGGGTCAATATCCAGACTCAGAGGGGTCAGCAGGCTCTTGTTGATTGTGACTGCGGTGATTGGTGGAGCCACAAAGCCGCCTCCACTTCCAAAACCACCACCAACCATTGAGCTAGAGCTCATAGAAGAACTATAACCACCACCAGCACCAAAGCCGCCAGCACCAAAACCACCAGCACTAAGGCCACCACCAGCACCAAAACCACCAGCAGAGGAACCAATAGTGTAGCTTGTTCTGAAGCCGGCTTGGGGCCCCGCAAAGGATCTCCTGGAGCTTCCGCTGGAGCCTGAGACTGAGTAGGATTTCCTGGAAATCATGTTGGAGTTGTTGAGGTGGTCAAGGGGGTAGCAGAGAACTGAAGATGTGCAGGCTTCAAAGGAGAGTCTAGTCCCTCTGAGTGACAGAGTGCAAGGTCTGCTTGCTTTTATGGCCAAGCTGAGCTGAGGGGGGGGTGAAGTGAAGACCCTCCCAATTACAACCTGTCATCTCACTTTTACTGGCCAACCTGACTCCCTCCCACCCCACATGCCTGTAGCGCTGAACAACAGGACTTTCCAGTCCTGAACACACGTAAAAATGTGCTTCAATAAACAAAGACACGCCTTCCTTTTAAGAAAATGTCCTAATAGAAAGTTTTCAAGTTGGCTGCGTATCACCTTTCAATAGTTGGAACATCACTATGGATGCAAAAAGTATTAGATCAGCTGGATTCAAGAAATGATCAATCACATGTTATTATTTACACTTCATCTGCATGACAGAATGCAGCGAATGTCTGTTATTTACTGGGCTCACTGGTGAGTGTGCAAGTTTCTAGTTTTGATGCAATGCACCACACCTCAGCCAGGGGGCAAAGAAACCAAGCCACGCCAGAGGAAAGCCTGGTTGACAAGCTGGACCACTTTCAATGAGCGGTCTGGTGGATGAGCTAGTTTAGTGACCAGAGAGCTTAAAAGGATTCACTGGCAACTAGGTCCGTGTATAAGTATCACAGAGGTAAGAGGCTAAGAGCACCCAGATCAATGAATCAACAAAACTCAAAAGCTTACCCAATGTTAAGGAGCTGCATTGTTTTAACTTTGACTTCTCAGTTTAGTAGGCTATATAATAAGTAGAGCTGAGCAAAAAAGTTGACCAAGTCGATTGGGTCGACCACAAAAACTGGTCGACACAAAAATGCATGCGTTTAAGCTATTTTAAGAGGGAAAAAAAGACATATTTGCGGCAATCGAAGTTGCCTTAAAAAATTATTTTGTGTTTCTGCACGGACACTTATTGCTGACGGACTCCGACCGGCCTTCACCAAAACACTTCTAAGATGCTTCCTAAGGTCAATAAGTAAGTGATTCGAGTTTATTTGGGGCTAATCACGATTGTTAACCGTTTAGGTTAGGCTAATTTCCTTGCTTGCTTTCCTTTCTTTTCTTTGGTCCTTCCTCGGGTCTCCTGACGGCCTCACGGCTCTGGCTGGAAGTGTTCGGTTTAGGTGAACGGTATGGGATTTTTTAATAGGTTTTAGGTGAATTAATGAATACATACTCACACACATGCACACACACACGCACATGCACATACAAAATACAGACGCTCCCCTACTTACGAACATTCGAGTTACGAACAACGGTACATACGAACATGTCTGCGCGCATGTGCGCATGTCAAAAAATGTTCAGAAAGAGATGCTGTAAGTTAGATTTTTTATTGCGCACCTTTTTCCGAGTACTGTAGTGCTTTTTTCCGCCGCTAATACCGACGCTTGGCGCTGTGAGATCTCACCCAGCATTGGAGGCTCAGCAACGTGTCGATGAGGAGGAAGAAGAAGAAACGCCTGTCGCTCATAGATAAAGCCATCGCACTCTTCGAGCAGCAAGACCCAAATATTGAACGTTGCACAAAGGTTGTAAATCAATTGAATGATGCCATACAGTGCTACCGCATCATTTATGATGAAAAAAGAAGAAAACTGTGCAATCGTCGTTAGATCGCTTCTTTCGGCCAGTTTCTAGTAAATCCTCCAAGGAAGATACTCATCAACCCTCATCTTCTTCTCCGCGACCCTCAACTTCTTCCTACATTGAAGTTACGGAGGAGGAAGTAACTTTTGAAGCCCATTCCAGCGACGACGAAGAACCTCTCATGATATAAAATCCTCCTCTTCCTCCTCCTCCATCAAATCCTTAAGCATCGAGTACATCTTCCAAAAGTAAGTTAAACTTCATTTTATTTATCTTATTACGTACATGTACATACTGTGTGTGTCTCTCGCTCTCTCTCTCTAACATACGTAGTACAGTACTGTACGTATTCTCTTTAAACATAAATTATAATACAAAATACAGTGAGGAAAATAAGTATTTCACCCCCTGGTGATTTTGTGAGTTTGACCCTTTACAAAGAAAGGAACGGTCTATAATTTTCATGGTAGGTTCATCTTAACAGTGAGTGACAGAATATTTAAAAAAATCCCAGGAAATCACATTATATTAATTTTAAACATTTATTTGTCTTTTATTGAGGAAAATAAGTATTTCACCCCCTACCAACCAGCAAGAATTCTGGCTCCCACAGACCGGTCATGTGACCAGGAGGCACACACATTAGTCCTCTTACTTAATTGGTATTCCTAATTAAGTTCCCGTTACCTGTATAAAAACACACCTGTTCACAGAATCAATCAATGCATCAGATTCCAACCTCTCCACAATGGGCAAGACCAAAGAGCTGTCTAAGGACGTCAGGGACAAGATTGTAGACCTGCACAAGGCTGGAATGGGCTACAAGACCATTAGCAAGCAGCTGGGTGAAAAGGAGTCAACTGTTGGTGCGATAGTTAGAAAATGGAAGACACACCAATTGACCATCAATCTCCCTCGGTCTGGTGCTCCACGCAAGATCTCACCTCGTGGAGTGAACCGGATCATGAGAAAGGTGAGGAAACAACCCAGAACTACACGGCAGGAGCTTGTTGATGATATCAAGGCAGCTGGGACCACAGTCACCAAGATGACCATTGGTAACACACTACGCCGTAATGGATTGAAATCCTGTAGTGCCCGCAAGGTCCCCCTGCTCAAGAAGGCACATGTACAGGCCCGTCTGAAGTTTGCCAATGAGCACCTGGATGATTCAGAGAAGGCTTGGGAGAAAATGCTGTGGTCAGATGAGACTAAAATCGAGCTCTTTGGCATCAACTCGACTCGCCGTGTTTGGAGGGCGAAAAAAGCTGACTTTGACCCCAAGAACACCATCCCCACCGTCAAGCATGGTGGTGGAAACATTATGTTTTGGGGCTGTTTCTCTGCTAAGGGTACAGGACAACTTCACCGGATCGAGGGGAGGATGAATGGGGCCATGTACCGGGAAATCTTGGGTGAGAACCTCCTTCCCTCAGCCAGGATATTGAAAATGTGTCGTGGATGGGTGTTTCAGCATGACAATGACCCAAAACATACAGCAAAGGCAACAAAGGAGTGGCTCAAGAAGAAGCACATCTGGACAAACTTGGTGACCAACTACAAGAAACGTCTGACCGCTGTGCTTGCCAACAAGGGTTTCTCCACCAAGTACTGAGTCATGTTTTGCTAGGGGGTGAAATACTTATTTTCCTCAATAAAAGACAAATAAATGTTTAAAATTAATATATTGTGATTTCCTGGGATTTTTTTTAATATTCTGTCTCTCACTGTTAAGATGAACCTACCATGAAAATTATACACCGTTCCTTTCTTTGTAAAGGGTCAAACTCACAAAATCACCAGGGGGTGAAATACTTATTTTCCTCACTGTATAGCACTGAAGCAACTTACGAACAAATTCACCTTACGAACGATCGCTCGGAACGTAACTCGTTCGTAAGTTGGGGAGCGTCTGTATATATATATATTTTTTTAATTAATTTTTATTTATTTTTTTTAATTAAAAAAGAGAGAGACCGATGATGATGACATGTCAAATCGGTAAAATTACAGAATGAACAATACTGAGCTCTCCAGAAAAAAAAAGAAAAGAAAAAGGTTAGGCTAATTTCTTTGGTGTTGGTGTAATATGTGCATATGTGTACAGAAGATAAGGAACAATGAGTATTGATATCCACTTAATTCAACTCACGTTCAATCTTAGTGGACTTAAAATAAAAATTTAAAATAATAATAATTTTTGGGTGGGTGATTAATCAATGGAATAATCAATCGAATACTTGATTTAAAAAAAGAAGTTGTTAGTGACGGCACTAATAATCCGTTTTTAAAAATTAGCAGGAACATTTGACAAGGTCTCATAATGCAGACTTTGTGTTTTGGCATCGTCGGGTTAACACAGCAAGAAACAATTTGTGTTTAAACAAGTGACAGAGGGCCGTGAAATTTCATGCCGCTTAAACATTCAGCTGGCAACGTTTAGCGTTTGTCCTCACATGTTGATGTAGGAGCTATCCTTATGTGCTGTGTGCGTTAGCAAAGGAGATCATTTTTCAAAATCCGTGCGTGCTTATGATTAATGCTGTCAGCCTATCATTGCTGTGTGAAATTCTGTACGCTATCTCAGTTTGCCAAGTTAGATGTGTGACATGCATCCCATCAACCACTCACTGTTTCCACCTGGAATCAGAAGAAAGAATAATTGTGTCAGTTTTTTATTTGAAAGTGCGCGCACTGCACATGACTGTAGAAGATTGAAAAATTACAATCCGTTGACGACTGCTTCACATGGATGGTTACGTTGGCGAGTTCGGACGATAAATGCACGATTCAGACTAAAGATACAGCTATGAAATATCATTTGACATTATTGAATATTAATCCTATTGGTCTCAAGTAGGTGGTGATTACAGTACTTGTCATTGATCAGCTCCTGATATTGACTCCCTCCTCACAAACAAATGCAGACATCCACTCTCTTATTGTCACAAAATATAAAGAAAAATAAAAAGTTTTTTATGGTAACTGTTTATCACAACTTTGGGGGGAGGGGGTCATCTCACAGGTCAATAGAATCTTATTTGCTGGATCTGAGAAATGTCAGTCACTTTTTTTGCAACCCAACACAATTAGTCTATTCTTTTGTCTAGTGCCTTCATGAGCCGTTATTGAGTCATCTGTCTTCAGTAGGATCATAAAATGCAAAGAATGTTCGTGACAGTATTTTTATGGGGTATCACTTGGTCGCCATCATCATCATCATCACTCATTTTCGATGATGAAGGTATTTCTAGTGTCGGTAAAATGCACCACACCTAAGCCAGGAGGCAAAGAGGTCAGGCGACTCCAAAAGAACGCCAAGGCCACTTTGCAGGAAGACAATCTAATGCGATGTAAGATGCTGCACAGTCCATGTTGACATGATTTAGATACCTGAACATCAGTAATCCTTTTGGCCTTCCGTAGGCATGTGGTATTGTCCACTGTATCTCATTTCACCAACTTAGATATGCAAGTTGCATGCAACATTTAATCTGCATCATTAGGACTAATAAGAGAAGCTTCAGATGACCTTTCCCTCGCGAACTTCACAGTGAAAACGCTCGTCTTCAGAATATCCCTGTGAGTTCAACATTAGGTGTGTCTCACCATGAGGAATGCATTCAGATTTGAAAGTGGGAGTGCAAAATGGATGGTATTGACACACCCCTGTCCTGCAACCTCCCCTGTGACAACACACACCACAACAACCAAGTCAACAACCCAGTCTATATGTGATCCTAGTTACGAATCTGTAATTCTGTTTGAAGTCATGTCCATCAACCCCCAAACATCAAGAATAGCCTTCTGTTACTTACGTAACCCCGCTAAATTCTTAAATTCCTTGTTGCTCATCAATGTAGAGAAACAAGTTCTCCAGCTTGTCTTGAATGCTGCTGCACAAGTGCTTCTGTGTGGAAAAGAATGAGAAATCCCTTGAGCCCTGTAGTAGCTTCTCATCGGCTTCCAGTGTACAATAGTATTTAAAAGCTGAAAATTGTCAACTTCATATCATCTTCTATCATTGTCTCTAAATGTCAAAACAAAAACAGTATATCGTTGGTTCATTGGTTGGGATCTCAATCAACATTCATGCAGTCATCAGTCTTCAAGTCGATCATTATAGACAGCCACTGATTCTGGCAACATGTGTTTGGCATGTTCTTATTTGATGTTTACAAAATGACCTTATCACCACTTCCACCAAGAAGGTCATTACAACGATTAGCGTCTCCAAACTTTTCACGTGAGAGTTTTTTTAAAGTTTTTTTTTAAAGAATCTTTGTGCAGTGTGTCACTTTTTTTTTACTCGCGACTGCCACCTCTGGCCCAAAGTGCAACTGCAGCATCTGTGTCAGGCTCGTTCATGGTGCGCGTGCGAGTACGTGCATGATATTAAAGCGACAGCCACAGTTGACAAACGGAAATCATGATGTTGACCTGTTGGGCATGGAAAAAAATGATTTCACTTTGTCACAATCTTTTTTCTTCTTTTTTTTAACAAGAACGACTTGGAAGTCAACCAGCATCACATATTGTGGTCAACTTCAGAGGTTTCACTGTGTTTGTCTTACTTTTTTAGGGCATCATAGACATCTTAAACTTGTTAAGATAGATTTGTGACATCTACTCAAAGTTTGAGCGATTTAATGCAATAGTTCCGTTTTCTTGAGTGCAGTAAAGTACTGACAGGTACAGCCACAATGGTGACCAGTAGCTGTTTGTGAACAGATCACGCTATAAATCTGCAGTATTTTGCATTAATTGTGCTCAAACTTACTCAATACTTATCGATCCATTGACTCGTTCCATATTGCTAAATAATGATGTTTGGCTTGTTTTCAGGGCTGATTTTTTTGGCCCCGTTGATGAATGGGTGTTCATCAATGAATTTGCTTGGGCATGTAAAACCGCGTGTTTAACACCAAGAGGAAAGGTTTTCTCATTCGACATGTGTCATCATCCAGCACAAGGCAGAAGGAAGCTAGGGATCATATTTGTAGTATTTGGCATGAGCCTCGACAAGAGTTATTTTAAGTCAATCTATTTTAAATTCCATAAACCAATGAATACCTGCAACATTCAGCCTCAGGTAAAGATGATGAACCTATTAATAAAACATGAAGGAAATAGCTCAACTCTGCGTGTATAGACACGTACCTGTCTAATTACGGGTTTGAGGTAACTTGTGATTTCAACCTTGTTCTGAATGCTGTCCAGATTATTGTTCTGTTGTCTGATGTCAAGTTAAGTGATTTTATTCAAGTCTCACCTGCGAGTAGTGAACTGCCTTTATAAAATTAAATCAGCGAGCAGCGCAAGAGCTTTCCTAAACTTTATGTAGCTTGCAGGATGTCGCCTTTCAATTGCCCATTGAAAATACTTGTAAATACTGTAATGCAGTAGATAGTTAAGATTTAAAACAATGTAACTGTAAATATAAATGGATATGGATTGTATATTGGTACATCAAGGGAGAATGCAAAATGTGGAATCAGTCAATAGCAGGTGTTTCTGTACAAAACTGGAGCAGGACTGCACTCTTGTGTATTTCCTACCATGCTGTGCACTCCTTGGAAGTCATTTCTCGTGCAAAAACAAGACAGACGGAAGTGATCGGGTACTCAGATTTATTGGCGATGTTATTTGTTGCAACTGTCATCAATCATGTTGCTAAGAGGGTCTTTCCAAAATAAATCTGGTTTCAACGTAAGTGAAGCAACAAGGCAAGGAAATGTTAAACAAAGAAGGGAATGATTTGACAGAGCCCGCAAAAAGAGATCAAGGCACTGATCTTTGAGCAAATCTTGTATCTTATTTGTAAACATTGCTACTTATTATCTCCAGCTCTCTTTACTGGTGTTGGCATCTAAAAATCTAAAAATGGAGTCTTCTATTGAGAACTGGAGCAGTCTCCCTGTCCTTTTCTGAGCATCTGTTCTTCACGATTGTGTGCAGAGATGCAAATCTTTCCCTTGCATTGTTTGAACAGCCCCTGCCTCTTTTGCTTCTCTTGTCCAATTTCTTGGATGTGTCAGTGCAGAAATATGACACGTTTTGCATTGCAACTGACCTGCCTCATGTTTAAGGCCACATTTACTTTCAGAAACTCTTAAATGATGATGAATGTCGCATTTGAGTGGTACATAAATGGATCCAGTGGGTCTTGGAAAACCTGGTAGATGTTTTTTGTTTTTTTTAGCTAGCAAAATTTGGCAAATTGCTAATTTTTGGATTATCATGCCTGCTCCAATGTGGTATGTGTATAGCGTCATGAAAGGGTAAACAGATTTTGGTCAATTCAAATTTTTCAGAAAGGAAAGAGGGACTGCTCTCCTTCTTAAAGGTATCTTCTGGAGCTGGTTGAGGACACTGTTTGCTTGCTGATGGTGCTAGAACTACCACCATAACCGCCAGACATGCTGCCGCCGTAGCTAGTAGACATGCTGCCGGCGCCGGCACCATAGCCACCAGCGGAGCTGGAGTATCCTGGGGAAGAAACAGTATTGGGATTGCTTTGTGATTCTGAAGAGCAAGTATAGGTGATGCTGGTAGAATATTGATTACTTACCGCTTGAGGACTGCTGCACATGGATGGTTGCGGAAGTAGGTCCAGAGAGCAGTCTAGTAGTTGCACATTTTAAATAAAGTAAGCCAGACTATTGACAAATTGGTGAAATATCATTTGCTATTACTAGATGTTGACCCTACCTGGTCTCCTCTCCTTCCAGCAGTTTCCTGTAGGTGGCGATTTCAATGTCCAGGGCCATCTTGACGTTCATCAGCTCCTGGTATTCACGCACCTGGCGGGCCATGTCCTGCTTTGCTCTCTGAAGGGCTTCCTCCAGATCCTTAATGCGGAGCTTGGCATCCTTCACTGCCATCTCACCGCGGTCCTCTGCCTCTGCAATCTGAGCCTCAAGGCTCGCCCTCTGCGGAAAGGTTAGTACAGTACAAGTGAAAAAAAAACTCTACCATGTTGTCTTCATGGATACGTCTTTATTCTGGAAGTTTTCGTTACCTGTGCCTTGACAGCCTCAATCTCATTCTGAAGACGGGCAATCATGCGGTTCAGCTCAGCGATCTCAGCCTTGGTCGTGCGAAGGTCATCACCGTACTGACCGGCAGAGCTCTGCATCTCCTCATACTGTTAGGGAAAATACAACACAATATATAATTATGTGTGATGTATAGGGAAAAGGATCATAAATGAATGTCAGCATTGCTCTTACCTTCTGTTTGTACCAGGCCTCCGCATCAGCCTTGCTGCGGTTGGCAATGTCCTCATACTGAGCGCGCACTTCAGCCACAATGGCATCCATGTCCAGGTTGCGGCTGTTGTCCATCTCCACAATGACAGACGTGTCCTTGATCTGGGACTGCAGCTCCCGAAGCTCCTGCAGAGCCACAGATTGTAGCAAAAGAATCAAGTCTTTGGCCTGGTTCAAACAATGGCATGCAGAAAGAGCAATATCAGACATACAGCCTCATAGACGGCCCTGAGGAAGTTGATTTCATCCTGAAGAGCGTCACATTTGGCCTCCAGCTCCACCTTGTTCATGTAGGCAGCATCAACATCCTGGAAAGATTTTTTTTTTATACATGAAAATATATTCAAAGTGGTTTCCGGAATCAACCCGATATAAAAACCCACCAAATCAATAAAATATTAATTAATTCCTACCTTCTTCAAGACCACAAACTCATTCTCTGCAGCTGTACGTTTGTTGATTTCATCTTCATACCTATTGAAGGCAGGACATGTCATTCAATCAGCTTCACGTGCGCAATCAAATATCCACATTGAACAAATCTACTCGACACTCACTTTCTCTTGAAGTCCTCCACCTGGAGCTGCATGTTCTTCAGTTCTCCCTCCAGCTTGACTTTCTCGTTGCCCAGCCCATCAAGTTGCCTGCGCAGGTTTGCGATGTAGGCCTCAAACATGGCGTCGATGTTAGAACGGGTTGTGGTCTGATCCTGCAGGAGTGACCATTTGGTCTCCAGCATCTTGTTCTGCTGCTCCAGGAAACGCACCTGGAAAGACACAGCACCACAGAAAATTGTTCAAATGTTTAAAAAATATATATATTTACTGGATTTGATTTTTATCTGTTTAGTTTTAGTCAAGGTTAAAATTTGATGTTCGTTTTTTTTTTCTATCTCTCAATCTAATCAGTGAGGTAGCTCAGCAAAAAAAAAAAGGGTGGTGCCTGACATTTACGACACGACTGTCCTACTATCTGAATAGCCACACCCCTTACTATCCCAGTGGTACCCTGTACCAACAACTCAAATGAGCGCTACTCCTGACTTGAGTTATGAAAAGTTAAATGATGTGGTACCCCTAGTTAGATTTTGATGCTGTTATTTATACTTTGTTATCTAGTAAAGGCCACAGTCACACCAGCTATTACAAAAAGTCTAGATGTGGTAGATAAGGCAAGAGAGACAAAGCAGCTGTGTTCTCACATGATTCATGCTGTTATTGTTTCATCTGACTTTTCTTTTGTGATGATAATCTAACTATATCAAAAGGAAAACTGTCAAAGATAAGCAAACGTTTCTGCTTTACATTCCTCCAACTGTGTGGTGCTACAATGTAGGTTTTTGAATCCTTGAGAAATCAAGTTTGGATGAAGTAGAAAATCCTTGAAAATGAACAGACTTTGATTATTTATTTGATTATTAACCCTCCCATCCTACAAGCTGTTACTCATTGATGGATACAACACCACACAGATAAGCCCACGGCTCTGCTACTTAGTCAGTGAAATAAATACTTGTCAGCATTTGGTTGGCTGAGTTCTGCAGATACACATACAGGAGCAGCATGCGGATAGTCTGAGCAAATTTGTTACTTTTACCTAGCAAATCAAAGAAGTCAATGGAACCAACCTTGTCAATGAAGGACGCAAAGCGGTTGTTGAGGGTCTTAATCTGCTCCTTTTCCTGGGTGCGAACAGCCTGGATGCTGGGGTCAATTTCCAGACTCAAGGGGGTCAGCAGACTTGCATTGACTGTGACTGCGGAGATTTGGGCGCCGCCGCCCATCATTCCGCCGCCCATCATTCCGCCGCCCATCATTCCGCCTCCATAAACACCACCACCGAGCATTGAGCCAGAGCTATAGGAATTGCTATAGCCTAAGCCTCCAGCACCAGAACTGCCATACATGCTAGAACCGCCAAAACCACCGGCAGAGGACCCAAGATTGTAGCTGGATCTCTTCATGGAGTAGCTGCTGGATGCGGACCTCCTGGGGAGGTTGCTTGAGCCTGCAATTGAGTAAGACTTCTTGAACATTTTGTCGTTGGTGGTGTTGTCAAGGCTGGACAGAGAACTGGAGGTGTGCAGGCTTCAAAGGAGAGTCAAGTCCCTCTGAGTGTCTGACTGAAAGGATGACTTGCTTTTATGGCTTAGCGGAGCCGATGTGGGAGGATCCTCCTTATTACAACCTGTCCTCTCACTTTTACTGGCCAACCGCCGTCCCTCCCAACCTACATGCCACTGGCTCTGAACAACAGGAGTGGCCAATCCTGTAGAACAGGTAAAGAGGGATTGTCAGAAGATAAACTGTGACACACCCTACATGGGAAAGGCTCAGAAAGAGGAGCAAAAGAGGTTAGCAGAGGGAAAGGTTGTTATGTAAGGAAACAAAGTCATAGTGCGCAGTAGAAAGCGTACTGGATAAAACTAGAGTGTCAAGGTCAATCAAATTTGTATCAGCGGCAAGATCAGCGATCGATCAATGGATTATTGTCGACCATCTTAAGTTCATTCATAATCAAGGTGAACAACAATGTTCCTAATCAACCATGTGGAACTGAATCACTGAAAAAAAATGGATCAGAATTCAGCATTAATGTCAGC
Source organism: Vanacampus margaritifer (assembly GCF_051991255.1). Taxonomy (NCBI): domain Eukaryota; kingdom Metazoa; phylum Chordata; class Actinopteri; order Syngnathiformes; family Syngnathidae; genus Vanacampus; species Vanacampus margaritifer. The sequence continues at coordinate 15,866,819 of NC_135439.1, read as the reverse complement.
AGAAAGAAAACTGCATCCTTTTGGTGTTTCCCCTGCTATCTAAATACTAAGAATCAGAGTACAATCATGCCAGGGATGTTTGTAGTTTATCAAGGCCTTGTTTCCAACTCTGAATAAATCAGATGTAAAATGTCAGTTTAATGAAAGAGCCCCTGTGATCTCACCGTAAGCACTCATATGTATTATGTCCTGCTCAGCTTGTCAATCATAGTCGCTTTGTGACAAGTATTGATGACACAAGATGATCAATTCCTACTCGGTGTTCTGACCATGAATCGCTTTGGGACTGACTGATGATGAGTTTATTCTGGATTTTGCCCTCAAAGATGACATAATACCCTATTTTGGTAAACAGGTGCCCGGGCGCTCGGCATAAAAACGGGTGCTTCTTCATTTTCATGCTGGGGCAAGTCTAATTTACCACATTTGGGAATTGCACCGCGCTGGGCGTTCCAGTGGACCAAAGTTGTTGTTTTTTAATTACATGATACCTGCACACAGCCCTCTTTTTGCAGACAGACGCGCATGCGCTTGTTGTGAAAACGGGGCAAGTCTAGTGTAAATATGTCTTCTACATTTGACACAACACAAAGAAAAGTGTTGTTAACAACTTGTTTACAATTTGAATGATTACAAAGATCTCTAAGTATATAAAACGAGGTATCAAAATTGGGAAAATGGTATCCTTCTTTCTGCTCTCACACACAACGAGCATGTCCGCTGAATGAGTGAAGCCATGCCACGCTCAGTTGTCAATCAAATACCACTTCTACGACCCGGAGAAAAAAAATGGATGCTACTTTGTCTAATATATCTGTAATGCTAACGCATTGTTATATTTTTGAACTGTGAAAATATATCTGTTTAAAGCTTCTGGTGGCTGGAATCACCAATCCGTTCATTTTTCGTGCTGCAAGAGCAAAATATTCGGAAGTGGCCACGCCAGCTTGAAGCCCCGTGTTCACACACTTATCACCTGTCAGACTAAAAAAATAGTAAGAATAATTTCCTTGCTCCGCCTTCTCTATGCGACATGTGCGTTCTCAGGTCTGACAACAAGAATAGCAACATAAGCAAAAGAAGCCACGCTGACTGTAAATGCCATCCTCCCACTAACCACTCAGACTCAATTTACTGAAAATGCACAAAACGGACATGCGACTTATGCCCATTTTCATCTGTTCTTCTTTTGCGAATATTGAGAGGGAACTCCGCCGCTGTAGGTAGCGGTATACACCATAGAGATGTGATCCACCAGTAATTTAAAAGAAGAAGAAGAAGACTAGGAAGCGACTGCGTCATGCGATGACATCGTATGAGTTTGCTTTTGTAATTCTTGATAAACCAAAGCGTTTCCTTTTATTGCGAATTTTGAGCCCTTTTTCGAATTTGTAGCGTTTCCATTCAATTTTATTTTAGCATTTCTTGAAAATTTAAACAGAAATGGATGGATGGAAACCCAACTTATGATGTTAAATACTTATCCACTATTTAATAACAGTGGGGCACTGCAGTACTGTAATTTCACAGTTGATGGATAAGGCAGGCACTCCAGAGACCCAGCATAGACTAAAAAGTCAATTTTACGTTTGTCTGTGAAGATACATCTTTGTCTTGTCTACTGTGTCCTGCTCAGTGTGTCATCATAGGACAGGAAGAATTACAAACTGAGGACAAACATACCGGTGCGATGGCTTTTCAGCTAAAAGCCTTCAGGCAAGTTCTCACAAATAGGTGTTGCAACAAGTAGCAAAGGAATTGTGCCAGGGAGTTGCCCCATATGTTTCAAGCTTATGGTATATTGTGTCTTGTCTATTTGGAACACTTTAGCTCCGTGGAAAACAATCAAAGGATCATCCTCAAGAGTGCACTTCAGGTGCACGACTACCTGTCTTGGCATTTGATGTTACCACACCCAGTTTTTCCAGTCTCAAACCTTTACCACATTTATTTCTTCCCTCTGCACATAGAGGTCTGCATTCTTTTTCATTCTTCCCAAACTTTTCACATGCACATGCCTTTAATTTCTACCGTGGTGTGGAACTTTGCCCCAAAGCTCAAATGTCAGCTGTCCGCTATTTGGAGAAAATTTATGTGGTGAAGTGCTTAGGATGTCCGTTTGAAATTGTGCACTGAATGCAACATGAACCCAGGATGACAGAGCTGCTAAAGCCTCCTGTAAATACTTGTACAGGTTTTACAAATGTGACGGTTTCTATGCTGGCCAAAACAAAGCCAGGGTACTTGGATGGCACTTTTTAAAATAAAATGAGATTCCTCAATACAACTGAAAATGAGTAAAATAATAATATAGTGAGAATGCCTTCCACTAAGCGGATAGCCCATACACGCCCACGCAAGCCGTTGAAGCGACAGAGCGGCCATCTTGCTCCTCCCATCTCACAAGCAGACTACTGTATAAACTGTACGGTATACGCAGTGGTGTAGTCCAGGGTATACGCGGGTATACAGAGTATACCCACTTCTTTTTCAGTCAAAAATGTGTATACCCACTTCTAAATCTCCTACGATGTACACCGTTCAGCCATGGCCTACCCTCCTCTGCCTCTAATTGGCTGGTACCCCCGACCTACACTGATTAGGCTAACTTTTAGCATGAGGACTGATGAGCCAATCGGAGGCAGAGTAGGGGCGGGTCATGTCGAGGACAACTATCCTTCAAATTCTCCCCCGAGCCACAACGGTGACCCAGAAACTTAGCTCAAACTTGTCCCTTATTGTTTAGACTAATCAGGAAAATGCCTTTAGTGGAAATGGCACGGTCATATCTTCTTTTGTTTTGCAGCGCATGTGACATTTTATGAAATTTCACTCTCTCAAGTATCTTCATCCAACCCCTAGTGATACATCCATCCATCATATTTTAAAATATGTGTTCTTAAGCAAATAAAAGAAGCAAACAGGCTGAGTGATCAAGGCTAGCATTAGCATTAGCAGTGGCATTATTCATTATTGGGAACCTCGTAGACTTGACTAGATGGTCTTAACTGGTTATGGTCAAGTCTGTTTTTGCTCATGTTAACTGAATGTGAGCTGCACGAGTTTAAAAGAGGCATGTGTCGCCAATCTTGAATGATAAGAGTTTGTGCTGTGTGTAATTTTGCATCTATCTGCTAATGTGTTTGTTACTGAATGTGAATTGACTTAAACAGTTATATTGAGAACTGAAGAAAGCTAAGACATTAGCATGATTTGAATTACTGTACAGGTACTATACACCTAGAGAGAAATTATGTAAAGGCCACTTGTAAAAATAAAAAATAAAAAATAACGTGGCCAAATGTAAGAGATCAAATGTAAATGCAACCTCTGACAGCACTTATTTTATCCGCAAAACAAAATGCATGTTACTATTTGTTTTTTGACTAACAAACAAATGTAGAAATTGTACTAAAAACATCATATGACCTATTTTGCTCTTATTTGATCCTAACCAAACAAATGCAGGCAAAACTACAATTTTGTTCCATTGCAGTAGAGTATTTGTAAAGTGGGTGTGGACATTCCTTTGAGGTGCAGTTTGGCAGGCTTATCTTCCTCATACTTAATCACATTAATGAAAAACGATAATTCTCACGATGTGGACTGACATTTGTGATGGTGATTGTCTGCATAAATAGCTGCTAAACATGTCGGAAACATGGCTTTTATACCCCCATTAAACAACGTTCCAATATGAATTTAAATGTACAAATGTAGATGTATTTTTGTATTTATTTTATGTAGCAAAAATGAGGGGGATCAAACAGATGTCCATGTTATGCAAGTTTGTCAAATTTGTAATTTTCTTCAGTTGCACATTGTGTCGTATTTACAGGTCATAAGCTGATGAAATGTGTTTTGCTGGCGCTGCTCTGCACGACAGTGTTCCTAGGTAAGCACATTACTGAATGTTTTGTCATCCTTGCAATGCCAGACACTACTACAACACAAGCACGCTCACCTCTCATCACATACTTACACTTACTCCTCCCAACTGCTTGGCTAATAATACAAAACTATTGCTCATGCCTTTTAAATCCCTTTGGTTCCTTTAGTGACTTTCTGGGTGAAACTGGAGAATTGTTTGCTTATGGAATCATATACAGGGACAAAATAGTCGGTATCCTTGCATTAAATTAAAAAGAAAAACAATGGGTACTAAAACAACTTGAAAATGAGTGTTTCATATTGACAAGCCAAAAAGTTATGGGAGAAGAGCGCTGTAGAAATAATTAGATTGGAGTGTTGTTCAACAACATATTATGATCCCTTGAGGGGAAATTCACACACGGATTTTACACATTCAAGTAGAGATTTGATTCTGAGTGAAAGTTGTGCAAAAACAAAACTGCACCCTTTTTGCTGGGGAGAGAGCCTTCCCCAAGAGCACCTTGACAGTAGCTAGCAAGGACACCAGCATCTCTCCAATTACTGATTGCTATTTTTTTTGATAGCTTTTTAGCATTTGGTAGCTTTATTTCTTTTATTTTTTACACACAAAAAGCAAAACTTAAACTAATAAAAACTAAACTAAAATGAAGCATTTTCAAAAAGCTAAAACTAACCCACCCTGAAAACTAATTAAAACTAACTGCATTCAACAAACAAAACTCAAAATAAAATTATTATTATAAAATTATTTTTTCACCCTGGTCTAGACACTGCAAACGTACTGTAATTTAATTGAGGCATTTCTGATCTATTTCTACTGATGCTCTTACTTGTTCAGAATAGAGCATCAGCTGGCTGAAAAGTGGAATGCAGTTCCCTCCCTGTTCCTTATCAGCAGCTTGTAAAAACACAAAGCAATTGTGTCAATCCATTCAAAGCCAAAGGCCTGAAATGGAGAATTCACAAAATTGGCAAGTTCACGTGCTGTCAATGGTTATTGCATCTGTGGCTCAAGGCGACGTGAGGCTCTTTGCTGCTTGCTTGTGGCAGTTTACATTTGTTTCTTGTTAGTGTGAATTCAAATGTTTGCTGAGCAAACATGACAAGAAACCTCTTCTGTAGTCACAAGTCATCACTTATCACTGCAGCACTTAAATGAGGCATGCACTCAAACACAGCGAGCATATTGAGCACATAGAGTGCCTTGCAAAAGTAGTAGCCCCCCTGGTACTTTTTGACATTTTGCCACATTACAGGTTTCAAACACAAAGATATAAGATTGGACTTTTGTGTGTAGAAAAAACACAGAGTTTAAAAAATTGATTCATCAAATCAGTTTTCCTTTTGATAGCCCGATATCGATTCATGAAATCATAAATTCTGTCTCTTTCCTATAAATTCATGTGAAAATAGAATTTTATAGGCGTAAATATTTTTTTATCTTGCTGGTTTCTTGAAATTTACTGTGCACAGGAATTTTAAAATATTTTCATGCATTTACCAAAGACTTATTAAACTCTAAAACAATTCCAAATATATATTTATTTTTATTTACAATTATTTATTTTTATAGATGTGTATCTTCTTAGATTTTTTTTTTTTTTGTGCAACCACAGGAAATGAGTGCAAAAACTTTGAGACAGTCACAGGAATGTGAATGTCATGAGTTAATGGTGTGTTTTTGCCACTTTTATTTACACAGCTTGTTGTTGGATTTCTTTTTCTTTTTTTTTAGCAGGTAATACATATTCAATTAAAAAACATAAATAATGTGACTGCATTGGGTTAAATAATTAATGTACTGTAAGTATTCATATTTTCACTACTGCACCAATTTAGAGCAAGATGTTCATACTATTTTTGCAGCATTGGTACTTCTGAGAATGTCTTCCATATGAAATTAAAATTGGTATTGCGACAAACCCTGAACTGAATCGAAAATCAATCAAAGTGAGTCTAATCAAATCAGGCCTTTGTGATTCGAATAGAATTGATTTTGGAAATCTGAATCGATACCCTACAAGTGGGATCTCAATCGTGAAGTGGACAGGAATTTATACAATATTTTAGAGCTTTTTTGTTGTTGTTCATTACAAATCGAAAACTGTAAAAGAGGATGTGTGAAGATATTCACCACCTTTTCTCTCAGTGCAGCCAGCTGACTCCAGAAGCTCCCTGATGATTTCTACATGATATAATGTTGACCTAATTGACTGGTGATAGAGTCCACCTGTTTATATGTAGTCCATCGTCTTGTGAGACAGTGAATTCTTGCTAATACGAGGACATTTCTTTGTTCTTATACTTAGCATTGAAACATATTCATAGATACTAAAAATATTTCTCTGTACTGTAACAGCCTAAATGGATAATTAATTTATTCAAATTCACATACTGTAATAAGCACATGGACATCCCACGTTTTTACAGTATGAAAACAAGCTCTTAAAAGAGAAATGTCAAGTATTTAATTTTGTTCTTGCAAAGTGTGACTGGTTGGACAGGATTTGTAGTGCAATGCCAGTATAGAAAACTTAAAAGTTATACAAATGCAATTCATGCCCATTATGGAGTGACAAAAGTATTTGGAATATTTTTTGTGCGCACTTTATCATGTTAATGACAGCAATTCTGCAGGGGTGGCGTGAGGGGGTGGGGGTACATTTCTGCATGTTTGCCTTATTTGTTCATTATGAAGTCATGTTGATTTTTAACCTTGCAAGGTGTGCATTCAATGAAGTTTGATTGCACCTTTAGTGAAATTGAGTGAAATCAACGGTGCCATTTTATTAAGCCGTAATCTTTTCAGTCATAATCATCGTCGCAATCATTGACCATATGACTCATAACGTAACACGAGTGGACTCACAAACACACCCCTTCATACCTGTGTCGGTGTCCTGATGTGGGTGTGTCTACGAGGGAGTGTTGCCGGTTTGGATAGTAATCTAAACTTCACCGTTTCGCCACCTGCCAAGGGACACACCCTTACAACACAGAAGCCGCAAGTCTTGTGTGGAACTAACTCGCGAAGGCCAAATGCAGAGAATGTGGTTAACCTGCATGAATGCGAACCACGGGATCGTTAACGTTAATGAGTGTGGCATTAAAGGCTTTCACTGAAACTCCAACCGACTCAATGAGCTGCATTGCTGAGTTGCCACTCAGAACGTATTTTCACACATTTTGCAGAATTGACAAGTCGACAGACTTCACATGCCAACACAATTCCATCTACTCTGCTTACGGGACTGGACTTTAACACCTTGTCAATGCATCTACTTCTCCCCCAACACACACATGGACACACTCACATACCCCGCCCTACCCTGCACACACACACACACACGTACAGTATGCACTGTAATTGTGAAAGAAATCAGGCATGGGAACTCTGGCACCAGCTGCAGTGAAACCGGATGACTCACTTTTCTGCAGACATCTTGTGAGATGTCTAGCCAATTAAAAAAATAAAAAAAGTTGTAACGAAATGTGGGGCTTGCTTGTGTAACTGGCAAACACCTGCGTTTGCATCATGCAGTAGCTGTTATTAGTCCACAGCAGTGCTTCTTAATAATTTGATGTTACGGCCCCCGTGGAAGATGAAAACTTTTTGGCGCCCCCTAAAACCTCACCCACACAACTCTCCATCGTGACTATAAATCGCACTTCTCTATAAAATTATTATAAGAACACCTCTACTTAACATTGTTTCCTCATTAACATCAAAGAAAACAAGATTTTAAAAAATACATTAATTTACAACAAATAATAGCTGTTAGCAATGATTTGTAGTGCATCAATTTGCTTGAAATAAGAAAATAAATAATAAGACTGCTCTATAATTAGTTTCTGTCACCAATTTTATAATTTTAACGAATAATCTGCTTCACAGATGATATTTCTTCTTCTCAAATGAATTGTTCATTTAATCTGTTTTCGCCTTTATATGGATTACAAAGTGACATGTTAACATTTGGACAAGAGACAAAGTGTACAATTTTAATTAAGAGAACACTGAAGAGGGGGGAAAACAAGGTAAAGGAGCCCCCAACTGGTGGAAGATGCAACTGTTCTAGTATCCTCTTGGGTGGTTCCACCTCTGTGTGTTTGCTGTACTTTCTTTGTACTTTCCCTCAGTTTTTTTTTATTCTGGACTCCTACAGCTACATATACAATGACCTCAACACATTTATCGATATCAGCATTTCATTTGAAATCCAGCAAATTCCTGTTGCTAATTCATGTCTTTGGACCCGTCTGTGGACTGCAAACTGGCCACTCATAATACACAAGCCGCCAACTTGTTTGAGCAGGTCGGTCTGCCCAACCAGCAGTGCACGCATTCCGTTCGGACGCCGCCCAACTTATCAGTCAGGCCTTTGGCACCATCCTTTGCCTCTTAGTGACTCAAAGGTGCTCTCCTTGGAAGTCATGCACTTGCACATCTATCGCCAGTTTGGGGGGGGGGGGGGCATAGCTGTGCTTCAGTCAACTGAAAACTGTACAACTTTACAAGGCTGGCAGTGGAGGGTGTGTCTGCTTAAAGCTTCTCAGTCAACACTGAAACCTGTTTGGTATCACAACCAGGAATATTTGTGTGCATGTGTGCATTATTTGTAGATGAATAAAATACAATTATTGACATATACAGGTATTTTTTTTGCTAAAATTAGCCACATGGTCAGGAATTCTCTATTTGTTTGTAGTCAGCAGAAATGTTACTAATGATTATGTGTGTACAGCTCAGGCGGAACAACACTAACATGCAACAATGACTAAAGAGGCTGGCTACATTCTTTTCCCATCATTTGTCTCACTGATATTCAATGTTATTGCAGTGTCGCCTAGCAACCGCTGTTTTGTCACTAAACAACCATCAGCACTAAAAATTCCAAGCTTGATTCTTAAAGTGGAAGTCAACCTTAAACATTTCTTGACAATAATATGTTATATGTGACCTCACTAGTCTAAACATGACTTTCTGATTAATATTACATTTGTGGAATATGAGTTATGAAGCAAAATCCGGACGTTTTTATCCATCCCAGGGGGGCGGCCATGTTGCCACTTGCTGTCGACAGAAGATGGCATCACAGTTGCCCAGGGCTCGGGCAACAACCAATCACAGCTCACCTGTTTTCTGAAGCAGAGCTGTGATTGGTTGTTACATTGATGCCATATCTTCAGTTGGCAGCAAGTGGCAAAATGGCCGCCCCCTGAGATGGATGAAAACGGCCGGATTTTGCTGCTTAATCAGAATACCATATTTAGACTAGTGGGACTGCATAGAGCATATTATTGTAAAAACAAAAAACTAAATTGGGTTTGACTTCCCCTTTAAGCATGTACTACATTTAGTAGTTGATCATCTGGAGGAAATAATGCAACAAATGTCAATGTAATATAACAAAAAAAAGAAAAGAAAAGAAAACAATTACAATGGAAAACTGCAAATTAGAACAGGAGGTTGCTTTGTGCATACTAGAAACTGGCGTGTTTGAACAAGTGAAAGTAAAGTGAGTACTTGAGTCACTTGACTCACCCCACCCAGTTCAGCTCCAGCCTTCCTGGGCGTCACTTTGATAGTAGTGAATAATTAACTGGTCCTCAACAGGATGAGAGTGTGTGAAGAGAAAATGGCTGCAAAGCTGCATGGCCTTGCAATGGACAGTCAAACGCGGACACCTTTTCAATTGGTTGGAAAAACGTAACACGATTGCTAACAGTTGTCCAGTTACACAATAGCGCACTCTGCTGATGTTTCTTCAGCACTGACTGTTGTACTGTAAACTAGTATCATAGTTAGAGGGGAATTGGCTGAAAGTCATACAGTGTTTGTGTCATTTGTAAGATTTAATAATGAAGATTTTTGACCACACTTTGCAGAGGACTATTTAGAATTTAGTGGTACATTTGATTAGATTTGCCACAATCTGTTCAACTTCAGTTTTGAACATTTTAGAATACTTAGTTCCAAACTGCAGATTGTTGTCATCATAAAGCCTATTTTACTGTACAAAGATTTAAGTAACAATTCATTATTGAGAGTTTTTTTCTTTCTTTTTTCTTTTTCCTGCCTTCCAGTGCTGAATTCCATATACAACTAGAAAAATTCCCGCGGAAATTTTGAATGGGACTGCTGACTCTTGAGCTGAACAGTTTAAAATTTAAACGATAATTACGAGAGGAGAGGTCGAAAAATGACTGTGTGTGTGTGTGTTCGTGAGAGAGAGCATACGAGTGCTGTGCAATGCGGTTGTCTATAACAGGCGATTTTGCTTGGTACAAAAGTTGAATTTGTGGAATTGTAGATTTGGTTTTAAATTTCTGCTACTGGTCTAAAAATCACTGGCATAGGTCCTGAAAACATGAAAGAACTACTAATTGAATATAAAGCCAGTAAGGTCATGAGGTCAGCAGACTTGGGTCAATTAGTGGAGTTCAGAGTTCGAAGCAAATATAGTGAATCAGCATTTAGCTGTTATGCTGCACGCAAATTGAATAGGCTGCCAGCAGAACTGACATTAGCCCAAGGTGTAAATGCTTTGAAATCCTATGCCACAACCATAGCTATGATAAAGGTCTTTTAAATCATTTCTGTAATTTTTACAAAATCTTGTTCTTAACTTGTCTTTTTATTATATATATATATATATATATATAATTATTATTATTATTTTGTAATTTTAGTAAACTATTTTTTACTTCTTTACTTTACTTCTTTCCTTAAATTCTTCCATTTTTTATTTTCTGATTTACTGAGGTGGAAGTCAGGCATATTCACAAGCCTTCTCTGATCATTTCAATAATTGAGTGAATCCTCCCTACATGACTGAACTATTTTGCTATTACTACAGCATGATGAAAGAAAATACTTTAGTTAGGTGATGCGCTACAGGTCCCACCCATCTCCAGGAGGTAATTGAAGCAGAAAGTGCAAAACCTAAAAGTTCCTGTCTGAGTGGTTTACACACGGATCAAGTTTTGTAGCATGCTCTTCATCACTGTGTGTCAAATGACTTTGCTTAAGCTGCTGTGGACGAAGCGAATGCACGATTTGTTGACACTGCGTTTTCCACAATGCTGGTCCCAAAGATATTTGACACTGAAGCCATGAAGCTGCAACCCCAACAAATTCTCAATAGCCATTTTATAAGAAACAAACATTTGTAGTGATGCAAAATAAATGTTTTTTTTTTTTAATTCTTTATGCAACCTTACTGCTTTGCAGTACACATCTTTCGGTCTAATGATTTGATTGCCTTCATTATGGCAGGGCCTGCAGCACAACAACTCTTGGACAGCAGCAAGCATTCAAAGCTTCACACCCAACCTTAACAATGCATCGCTCTTGGGTGGGGCAGCTCTACTTTCAGATCATAGTTTAGATGCTTAACTGGAACCAAACAGGTCCAGTTCACAAGTTGTAGCTTTGGGTGCCCGGAGCAGTTCTGCTGCGATGCCCTGCGGGAACTTCACTACTTGTCAGTCAAAGTCAGTGAGAAATATTTCATGATGTTCATTGAACCTGCTTGACTTTTTTAAAAAGGGCTCTAAAGGGTGGATTTGAATGCTTTAAATGTCTGTGAGAGGTGCAGCTGGGAAGGTTTGATTCAAACAAGGCCAGACAATCATATGCACCAGCCTATGCTTGATTAGATTTGTTTTAGAGCAGGGGTCTGCAACCTGCAGCTCTGGAGCCACTCTTTAGTCCCTCTCCTGTGGCTCCCTTTGGATCTTTAAAAAAAAAAAATAAAAAAATATATTATATTATTATATATTATAGTTTTTTTTATTGTTATTTTTTTTAGATAAATATTCTTTAAATAAAGCAATTATTTAGATTAAAAAGTAATACTTAAATATTCCCCCCAAGAGTCCAAGTTGTCAGACATAGAAAAGTTTTTAAAAACACGATAAAATGTGGCCGTAAATTACCATAAAATGTCCATGAAATTGCCAAAAATGTCAGAGAAGTGAATTTTACAAATACAAAAGGCAAAAAGGATGATGTTGTAAAAGTAACCATAACATGTTCAAAAACAAAAAAAGAAAGGCAAAAAGTTCCCATAAAATGTCTTTGGAATTGTTAAAAAGAAGTCAGAAAAGAAAACATTTAATAAGTAACTATAAAATAAAATGTCCAAAAACAAAAGAAGAAAGGCAGAAAATTACCATAAAATGTTAAAAAAAAATTGCAAACAAAAAATTTATAGCAAAAAAGACAAAAATAAAAAATTTAAAAATAGCCATAAAATGTCCAATCTTTGTGACTGACACGTTAGCCACCACACATGAGCACACATTCGCATGTACTGTAGCGATCTAAAGCCCGTATCTGAGTGGTAAAGATATGTGAGTGTTGGAAAAGGTAGCGATGAATAAATGTAGATTTTGTTTCTTCTTCTTTTTGGTCAGGGTTTGGTCAATGTCGCAAACGGTCGCCAGATCTTCACCAACAGTTCAATGGTCCTCTCGTTTCAATATCAAGCAACTATAGCCAACAGCGACAAGTAACACAATAACCGATTTTCTTATGTGTTGCCATACAACCACAATGCAACATTCTACTAAATTGGCACCCTTTTGTCGATGCAATCATACCTGCTGAAAGCCAACTTGGAAATTTAGACCAACGTCAAGAGAACAATAATAGTAAATATCTTAAACCAAACAAACTAATTATGTTGGCTTATGAAATATTTTAAATTGACAAATTGTTTAATCATTGGGTCTCCGGCATGTACGCAATTCAATCTGACAGGCTAAATGACTTCATGTCATTATTAATTTGGTGATTTGATGATAGGCAGCCTCAGATGCACACCCGGTGCTGTAAATAACCCACCCATCCATTTCCTGAACCAATAACTTTTTGGAAAAAAGTATGTGAAAAGACACAAGATAACCAACGTTGGCAGATTTTTATGCAGCCCTGTTACCATACAACAATTGGAAAATGCATTTTGCTGCCAACACGCTGACAAGTCCAACTTGTGTAGTTCAGTGTAACAACATTTAGCTGCAGGCATTTTGATGATGCAAAGACCAATGAATGTTCCCACCGAGGCTTGGGTGTCTGGATTGTACCGACAATTGAGGAGTCGCACTGTACTATAGTAGGCCTACAAAAGGGGGGCGTATTTTGCACATTACATCACACAATGCAAAACTGCCACCATCGTAAGATAATGCTATGAAAGCTGCATTTCATGAGTGTAAAATTCCAGGCAATTCTTCAGTGGATGATTACACATTGTAAAGATAGTTGTGTCACCCCATACCGTGCCCATGAAAAAAACATGTGGCAGTAATATGCTGAAAGTATGAGAGCGTGTCTGCAACTGCCAGGGAACATTTTTCTGCATCACTGCTGCTGCCAGAAGTCAAAACCTCAATTATTTGGATGTTTAACGATGGCCTAATGATTATATTTGCTGCATTCCCACACGCAATGATTCCAGCTTCACTTAAGCACCTGAACCAGTGTAGAAATGTACGGCGCAACTGGGGGCTGGGTGGGAGACGTCCGATCAGGGGGTAGAAGGCGGTTTTCCAAGTGCCCATCCACAGCAACGTTACATCATTTGCAAGTGGAGATCTTCTTACAGTTTCTCCTGCATTTGCATCCCATATAGGGTTCTTAAACTTAATATCTACCGGCTGTTATTTCACGTTATCTTGAACTGAATGCCTTTTGATTTACAGTATGTATGCACGCATTATAAACTACGCTGACCTCGAATCAAGCCTGAATATGTACTGAGCTTATCGTGCATATGTCAGCAGTCACAGTTGTGCTAAAGAACAATAAAGGACAAAAGCTTTGTGCAACTTTCTGCTCATTCAGAGGTTAGATGGCCTTGGGTGTGTCACCACCACCAAGAATTCATGTTCCAACCTGTTTCTTTTCAGTTATCAACTTGGGTTCATATTTCCCCCCTTAGTAGTCTCCGATGACTGTCCTTTTATTACAAAATGAAAAATAAAAAAAATAAATCAGTTGTCAGGTTTGAATTTTGGCTCAGGCCTTCCTGCATAGAGTTTGCATGTTATTGTGTGGGTTTCCTTCATATACTCGGACTTTCTGTCATATTGCCAGAAACATGCAAGGTATGATAATGGAAGAGTTCAAATTGTCCATGTGTGAATGATTGTTTGTCAACATTTACCCTGTGATAGGCTGGCGACCACTCCAAGGTGTACCCCATCTTTCTCCTACAGTCAGCTCCCGTTCACCTGTTCCGCACCTTGCACCTACAACTATTTGCAAGCTAAGCGGAAAAACATTGTGGATGAGCAGAAGCTGTTGTAAACAACAGTATTTTCTACTTCCTACTGTAACTCGGTGTTGTACTTTATTTAGTTAAATGTATGTAGACTGTTCACCCCAAATTGTTATTGTTGTCGTGAAGTGTTGTTCATATGACATAGATTCTCTTCACTGCCTCCTGTAGTCTGGGAGAATATCAACCACAAGTTGTGTCGGCCAGATTCTGCATTTCTCATTTCCACACGGAACTTACATGCATCAAACATAACCACATACATTTTTAATCACCTCCTATTATACAACAAATTGATGAATAACTAGTTTTGAAATCAGATATCAAGAATTATAGTTCATTCAACTATTCTTCGAGTTACTGTACTGAAAGGTCTACCAATTCCGGTCCTCGAGGTCCGGAGTACTGCAGGTTTTAAATGTTTCCGCCCACTAGCACACCTGATTCATATAATCAGCTCATCAGCATGCCTGATAACGATCTTGATCTTTAGTATCAGGTGTGTTGGTAGGCGGAAACATCTCAATCCTGCAGTAATCTGGACCTCGAGGACCGGAATTGGTGAACCCTGCAACTGTAATAACGGATTTAGTAGCAAAAAAAAATGCAATATACCAACACTATTTATGGACTATATGCCACGGAGGAGGTCTTCTTCCACACTAGACACAGTCAAGCATGCTTTGGGATCTTGATTCCAAATTATGCTGGAAAAAAAACAAGGTCTTCCCCAAATTAATCCCAAATAATTGCCAAAATAGTCTAAGTGAAAAACTAAGTACACATTTGTTTTGTTGCATTAATTTACCACTTTTGCCCTAATTTGGTTAATTAAAACCGATATTAATTTGTATATAAATCATTATAATCTAATTTAAATAACAGTTAATTAATTAAATATTAATATAAATATGATATTAATAGGAAATAATACTAAAACGAAAATGAGCATGAATACTGTTGTTTTTTAATCAATAGTGGACTAAGAGTACCGAAGTTTGCAAACCCCTGGTGTACGGTATGTCCACTTAGCATTTGTGTCTCTCGAGCCTAAAGGAAAGGCATGTTAAGCTAATAGGATGGCTTAAGAAAACTGTTCAAATGAGCTGCACTCGTCATGCTTAGTGCCAATAAGGTTTGAGAGCTCAACGTGTCACTGTGCTCCTGCGTACCTTTCTTCACAAGCAAAAAAACACAAAGTCCACATTCTCTGACAAAAGAGACACAACCTTGTAAAAGGCAGCTTGATTTATTGGCTTCAGGAAAACCTATACCACAACTTCATCTAGTGGCCAAATGCATGTACTGCTTTGATGAAAGGCCTGACAGTGACTGAGATTTATGCTTGGCAGTGATGCATGGGTTTCCCACTTGCTGATCGCGGCTCCTTGACAGAAAGAGCAAAGGCAGACTCCTTATGAGCTTAAAAGTAATGGTGTGATTTTTCTTGCCAAATTCAACTAAAATGGTGTGTAAGAGGAGATCACTCGGTAACAGCTGAAGCCTCCACTTGCTCCTGAGCAGTAACGGTCTCTGTGACAGCGGGCTCCTCCTCCTTCTTCTCTTCACTGGTGCTCACCACATTTTCTGCCGTTGTGGCTGTCGTGGTGCTCTTTACTGCCGCAGCCTCCTGGCCAGACACAGAATCGCCGCTCACCTTGACGGTTCCAAATGAGCAGCTGACATAGGAAGGGGAACGGGAGCTCTCCAGGCCATAAGCGTTGTAATTTAGAGCTGTGCATTAAAAACAAAAAATGTAAACATGTCAAAAACATATACAGAATATATATATATTTATAAAGAGAGAGACAGAGAAAATGTATTTATTTATTTATATGTTAGGGCTGTAACAAAAACGATTTAAATAAAAAAATCGTTTTGGATTTAAAAAATTGAATCGAATCCTTACAGTTAAAAATATATCGAGATATGTATTGAATTGTCTTATTAGAAAACACTGTATATCTTTGAAGGAAACGCCACATTTACAGTGTTTCGTCATACATCCAAAGTTCATTCATATCTATGTATAATGACAAGAAACTCTTTGCGTCATACCGTCTCGAACCGAGCCGTACCAAATTGAATGGAATCGTAATCTCACTGAATGGAACCGAATCGAATCATTCCACTTTATAGTCGAACCGTCCTTGAATTGTATTACACCACATATATCAAGGTGCATATCAGATTGTCTTTTATTGGGGACACGCAGACGTGAACAACTATAAGTGACATGTGATTTTAGTTTGTTTATTTCACTTAATGCCTTGCATCGATCCATTTTCTATTCTACTTATCATCATTAATATGTCGCCTATCCCAGCTGTCTTTCACCGTCTAGTGACCACCCAATCATAGGGCATCCACAAACAACCATTTGCACTCGTATTCACACCAGCATTCAAATAAGGTGCTGAGCTGTGATGGTGGCCAAGAGTTTTAGCTCACTGGTAGCGCTCTGCGCTCCCGATTGGCGGCCGGAGGTTCGGTCCCCGAGCGGAAAATCATGATCCACTAACAGAAGCACTGTCTATGAAAATAAAGGCTAAAGTCTTGCAATTGACTGTAATACATACACGATATCTTGGACACGTTGGTCTTGATTCCAGTTGCCAACCTAGAGAAAGACGTACACCTTAATTACAGAAAACAACATGTTTGACGGAAAGTGGGCTACACTCATCATCATCCCACCTGTCCTCCTCTCCCTCAAGAAGTTTCCTGTAGGTGGCGATCTCAATGTCCAGTGCAAGCTTCACGTTCATCATTTCCTGGTACTGACGGACTTGCAAGGCCATGTCCTGCTTGGCCCTCTGAAGAGCCTCCTCCAGCTCTCTAATGCGGAGTTTGGCA
Source organism: Vanacampus margaritifer (assembly GCF_051991255.1). Classification (NCBI taxonomy): domain Eukaryota; kingdom Metazoa; phylum Chordata; class Actinopteri; order Syngnathiformes; family Syngnathidae; genus Vanacampus; species Vanacampus margaritifer. Next base: position 15,849,780 of record NC_135439.1, on the reverse strand, counting down.
TCGTTCACCGCCAGCTCGCCGCGCTCTTCAACCTCAGCGATCTGAGCCTCCAAATTTTTTATCTGACATTAGGAGAAAAGCGGTGAATAATGAATAGTTCTTGGTGGCTGCAATCAGTCATACGCATGAAGTGATATCTGTGAAAATGAACCATTTGGTGCTGATTCAATCATCACCTGTGCTTTGACCATGTCAATTTCAGACTGGAGCCTCATTATTCTGCGGTTCATGTCAGCAATCTCTGCCTTGGTTAATTTCAGGTCTTCGTCGCATTTACCGGCAGATTGCTGCATTTCAGCAAACTAGACAGATGCAAAGAAAGACAGCATGTGTGGGTTCATCAAATTGACTTTATCACAGGTGCTTATAATTCTGAAAAGGCAGAAAATTATTCATCAGTGACTGGAAAAATATTTCATAGGCTGCCCTGTTAAAATAATACACTACCTTGTTCTGGTACCACGATTCAGCCTCAGCTCTGCTTCGATTGGCGATGTCTTCATACTGGGCACGCACTTCAGCAACAATGGCATCCATGTCAAGGTTACGGCTGTTGTCCATCTCCACGATAACAGATGTGTCCTTGATTTGACTCTGCAGCTCATGGATTTCCTACACAGGGTCAACCAAAAGACACATAAACAGACGTGAAATTGATATACAGATTATTAGTGTGCTGGTGAAAGTAAGTTCATTACAGCATCAAAGATCTGCCTCAGGAAGTCAAGCTCATCAGACAGTCCATCAAGTTTGGCCTCCAACTCTGCTTTGATCAAATACGCTGCATCTGTGTCCTGCGTGGCAACAGACACACAAAGAAAACATTGTTGCACACATCAAACATGCAAATAAATAATACAATTTTCTGGGACTGTTACAAAAATGGTCAGAAGATCTGAACACACCTTCTTCATGAGGACAAAGTTGTTCTCGCATTCATTGCGCTTGTTGATCTCATCCTCGTACCTAATAAAATAGAGTCATATACAAACATAGTATTAAAAATAGATCAATATAGACCAGGGCCACATCAGATCGTTTGAAAAAAATAAAAAATAAAATAAAAATAAAAATAAAATACAAAAATAAAAATAAAAAGACTGCTAAATTACTGCCCAAAAAATGCTACATGACTCTTGACAATGTAAATATTTAGTGAGCCAGATTCATGAACGAACCACGCCGTGCCTGTAAATAAAATTGCTCAACATTGTACTTTAAATACTGTTCAACTTTTTTAAGACAGAAGGAAGGTCTGCTGTTTGTCATATCCACTGTTGGTATCAACACTGCTAGTCTAGATAGTGACTTATATTTTCAGTTTCTATTCATACAGAACAATATATGGTACATTAAAAGTCAAGCTTTTCTGGAAAAGAAAAAAAGGTGTCTGTGTCAAAATAAAATCTATGTGCATGAAAATGATTAATTACATTAGTTGTTACACTTTTTGTTTGATTTTTTTTGTGTGTGATGCTGCCACAATGGGGTACCAGAGATGACAAAGGAAATGTAATGTGTCAAAAAATGTAAGGACATCCCAGGGGATTGTCTGTCTGCTCAGTACAATATTTACTAGTAAATGCTGACATCATGTAGAACAAATGGCACCACCACCCCCAAGATGTACGTCGTTTCTGCCTCAAAACAGACATTGACCTACTTAATTGTCATACATGTCAACCCATAAGGTTTGTCCGTATTTCTTACGGATTTTTAAGTGTTGCAAAAGCATACGGGCGTATTTGGAAATGAATACGGATTTAACTGTTTTCATGAAAATAATAATATTAGTATATATTGCTTACCCTTTTTAAATTTATTTAGTATTTACTGTCGGCTACGTGCTACACGTGTGCATAAGCTCGATTTAAACAACAACCAGTCACAAAATCTCGTCTATCGCGCGAGACTTCTAACAGTTTCCTGACATGCGCAGTTAAGAAATTTGTGTTAGCGCGAAAATTGCGAGTCGTTCGCAGTGGTTGAGAAAATGGGGGACAGGCCGGCCAAAAAAACAAGATACACCGGACGTTTTCGTTCGGAATGGACGGATTTATTTAAGGTAATTGGTCCGTCAAAACTTGGAGAAGACTATGCATCATGTTCGCTTTGTTCACGGGACATTAAGGTTGCGGCATCTGGCATTTACGATGTCAAAGAACATTTGAAATCAAAGTTGCACGAGAGAAATGTGAATCAACAAAAAAGTCAACCGTCCCTGTGATATTTAGAAATCTGTTTTTTCTTTGTGCAATAAAATGTCATTTGGAACAAGATACTGTCAATGTCTTCATATAAGAAAGAAAGTAAGGTAAGATTAATGTTATTGCATGAAACAGCTTTAGTATTGATAAAACTGACATAAGGATTTTTATGGGAAAATAAGGATTTTATGGGTTTGTAATACAGGTGGGACCAAATTAGGGTTGACATGTATGAATTGTATCAATACCTATAAAATGCCACTAGGTCTGCTAACATCTAAATACATTTTTACTGTAAACTGAGTCTATTTGGTCCCACTCTAAATAGAGTAAACTTGGAAGAGCGTTAAAAAAAAAAGACGAGACCAAAATTTTGGCCTCGTCTTGGATATAAGAAAACAGTAGGAGTAGCTCAAGGTGTAGAGTGGCAGTCTCCCAAGCTGAAGGTCGTGAGTTTGTTCCTCAACCCTTGAAAAAATAAAATAAAATAGTCCAAATCACTCCTTGCAAAATGTTATTAGAATTTCTGAGTGAAAAATCTTTTATATTTTTTTCATGCGATATAGGCAAATTCTCATATACACACTAAAACTACTTTGAGTAAAATTTACTCTCAATATTTTACTCTCTTCCAAGTGTCAATTTTACTCCATTTAGAGTGGGACCAAATAGACTCTGTTTAGAGTAAAATTTACTCTACAGAATTTACTGTGTAACCTTACCATTATGTATCGTGAAATGTTGAGTAGTTTTACTTTATATTAGTAACAGCTTGTAAATCAAACAGCATCGTGTGTTTGACAATTGAGGTTCCACTGTATTATCTGTAAAGCAGTACTCTTCTATCTCTGAGATATCGAAATGAAACAGCAACATCAACTCACTTGCTCTTGAAGTCCTCAACCAGACCCGACATGTGATGCAGTTCAGATTCCAGTTTGACCTTTTCATGGCCCAAGTTGTCCAGCTGCTTGCGCAGGTTGGCGATGTAGGCTTCAAACATGGCATCGATTCTGGAGCATGTTGGGGTTTGCTCCTGCAAAAGTTTCCATTTGGTCTCCAGCATTTTGTTCTGTTGTTCCAGGAAGCGTACCTGCAGGATAATAAAACATGATTTAATCACAATAATTTCCAGAGGAGGGCATTCTTTACCAGATAAGATGCATACATTCCTGGAGAGATTTGACTACAATGGACACTAATGAATAAACTGTATGGAATGTGGTACAGGCGTCTTTCAGAATGTGTGTAGAAGAGATAGCAGTCACAAAATGAATAGCTTCACTGTGTGGCTGGATAAAGAACGCCATGAAAGAAAAATGACTCCTCTGACACCACATCATCAATGTCATGTCAATTATTAGTCACTCAACTTGGAGTCACAATGAAGCTTGTTGCACACTCTGTGGTGTTGTTTCCCCAATTGCGACACACACGAATGCCATGTCCATTCTGTGTCCCCACCCCGGGTGGGGTCTTGGGCAAACAAAACAAGCATGCATGTGTCGTTCCACAATGTCCAGGAAGGGGTAGAGAGCTTCTTTTTTTTCTTTTCTTTTTTTCACAGTGCAAAGAACTTGTGTGATTGATTCACAGGTTAACTTTTTGGCCCACATTTTTGACGGGGCCCCTTTAGGCAACAAAACCAATGCGTGACTTACAAGGGCCAACATTGAGATAACAGCTGATCAATCACTGGCTGAAAGCACATTTTTCATTTTTATTGGGTGTGATTTTGCAACCATTGTTTGAGGAAGGGTGCTAATTTTGATCGATTTGACCCAATATCATGAATTAGTTCAAATTTACTCAGATCTGTGCTTCTCAGTTATTTTTTGTTACGCCACCCGCAGGAAGAATAAAAATGTTGCGCCAACCTCCCCACACACCCCAATTTTTTCCGGCTCAACTATAAAAAGCATGATTTGTTTATTAAAATTCTTGTAAGTAAACCTCTGCAGAGGAGCTAAAAATAATCCGTGCACATTTTCTAGCAATTAGAGCGTCATTGCCATCTACTTTAGTGGATGTGCAATTACACTTTAGTACAACAACAAAAAACACACCTCTCCATGAGGTCACATCACATTGCCCCCGCCCCCACAACCCCTCTATTTGAGAAGGACTATTTTTACATGTTCACTCTAATGTTGACAACACTGTCAACTTTGCAAAAATATATTACATAAATAAGGTTTGTTTTGACTTTTGGAATCAATAACACAGCAATACTTATTTACATAGAAGGCTGTGTGGTCGTACATCAGGGCATCATCTAAAAATGTGGGGCAGGCTCCCCTTGGAGTGGCACAGTGGGATGCCAGTGGGGGGCACGCGATCCCGGGGAACATGCTTCTTCTTTTTTTTCCGTACTTGAATAAAGTGTGCAACTGCACATCCACTACAGTGGGTGGAGCTCTGATTTTATTTTATTTTTTAATTCTCAGGCAAATTGATGCATTTCAAATCTTTGAGAAGTACTGTCATACACAGAAACCTTTTTAGTCATTGCCTTATAAGTCAAAAAGTTAGATCTCTTTCCACTTGAGCTCATTTGGTTTTCTAAATTTAAGGTTATGTCCACATGAACATATATACAGCATTCTCACAAACGACAAACTGAAGCTTTTTAAAACTTTGTCTACAGCATGTGTGAGTGTAGACAGAGCTTCTTGGCTTGGGTCATTTGAAATGTGTGACATGACCTATGATGTATTATATTTATTTCTATCCTTCATGGGCAAGGTTGACTCTGGACTGGTCATCGGTCATTTTCAGGTTATATTTAAACTTTATTTAAGAATAGGATTTCCTATGACATAATGTGTGCATATTTAATTATGATTTTTCTGAACTCTGATTGGCCAAAAGAATGTCTTAATAAAGCTTTTTTTTCCCAAAACTTATTGGGTGTTCACATTGCGTTTGTTTTTTTTTACATCAGAGGACTGCGTGGACAGGGCCAATGAAAAAACAGACTTTGTTCTATATATTACCTCATCTGTAAAATACGTCCCTCTGAACAAACGTGAACTAGATGGAATCTTTTTAAACCCTATTGAGTATGGACCCTGGAGAACAAAATCTGACGAAACTTGATTCTTAGTGAAGTTGACTGACCTTGTCAATGAAAGATGCAAAGCGGTTGTTGAGGGTCTTGATCTGCTCCTTCTCCTGGATGCGGACCGACTGGATGGTGGGGTCAATCTCCACGTTCAAGGGGGCCAGCAGACTCTTGTTCACCGTCACTTCTGTGATGGGGGCCACCACTTCTTGGGTCATGCCACCCACCATGCCTCCACCGAAGCCCACATAGCCAAACTCCAATCCACCTGCCCTGTGACCTGACCCCCCAGCAACATATCCACCGACCACCTTGAAGCCTCCTGCGCCAACGGCGGCGCCGCTACTGCCCACCCCACCGTAGGAGCCGCGGACAACGCAGCTCTGCCTGGCGGAACCCACACCTCGACCACCGTAGCCAGAGAAGGAGCGGCTGCTGAAGCCCTGACTCGGGCCCTTGGATGTGGACAAGGTGGAGAAGGTGGTGGTCTTCACAGCTCTGGCAGACATGGTCACAAAGGATTCTGTAGCAGTGAGGTGGGGTGAGAGGAGGCTCGGAGACTCTGGTGAAGATAGGAGAGTCAGGCAGATAGACCGTCCTTGAGGTTTGGTGCTATTTATCTGAACAGGAGAGGGTCTGTTCAGGTTCGTGATTGGCCAATGTCATGAACACAGGAATATGGCATGGGGTGTGGGAATGGGTGTGTTGTCAGTGAAAAAAATCACATTTTGTTGCACGTTTACAGCCAGCAAAATGTTCAAAAGAACTCATGTTTGTCCTTCTTTAAAACCAAACCAGAAATATCCCATGCTATTGCATCTGTTTGTTATTTTAAATTACCTTAACTTTTTTCTGGTTACTTTTTTTTTGACATCCGTAAAACTAGTTTTGACATTTAAATATCTTCTTAAATATCTACACACAGAAAACTAAGTCAAACCTTGGGCATAACGAAGCAGCATATCAATTTCTGACCGCCTCGATGTTACCTCACTTCACATAGACGTGACATATTGCAAAGTAAATTGCCTTCTCCCTGTTTGACATGCTCCGCACATTTGTGGTCAGCGACTGTATGTCTCAGAAATGTGACAAATATATTTTTACTCTTTGATTAGTTGTACTTGCGTTGTTATGAATCGTTTTTTTAAAAGCACATACTGTAAAAGGACGAGTTAAGTGGACTTTTACGGGTAGTATGATCAACAACATGGAAGCATGAACATTCCTTCTTTATCAGCCCATGGAGAGCAAACACGGGATGTTTTTTCTTGTCCCACCTTAAGTCTTAAATAACTTTCAAATTACCCATAAAATCCAGGAAAGATACCAATCATCCACTGGGTAGAAAGTCTTTGGACTTTGTGGCCTTCGACAAATAAGTTTTGCAAAATGTGATCACAGTAAAACCAGTGGAATGCAAATGTGTGGCATTTTAGTGGAGGTACTTTTGCATCCCCCAAAAAATTGTTGTTATAATTTCTAAATTCTCCATTAGAAAAGTAAGAGAGTGGACTGAGAGGCCAAAATGTCTTATCGCAAGTCTATTAAGGGGAGACTGACGTTTTGGTTTGTATGAAGCTGCTAAGTGACACACCGAGTGAGGAATGTGCTGAAAGACTCACATACATGTTACAAATCAAAGAGGATGACGGCATTGAGCCGCAATTAAACGTTAAGCAAGTCTAGTTCAAGAAAAAATTAAATAAAGTTGAGACATGAAACTTTATAATGTATAGCATGCGTTATTTCCCAGTCACAGATATTTTGACATTACCAACTCATTTTTAAATACAATTTTGGAAAGTGTTCTACAATTCTATACTGTCCCAGCAGTTTTTATTACTATTTAATGTGACATTTGCAGTGAAGATAGACGCTCCACTTAAAACAGGTTACAGGCTCTGACATATAGTATGTATGTTATGCATAAAACAGGAAATTGGATTAGAATTTTGGAGCAGTTGGTCCATTTTATTAGGTTTATTTTATTTTAAATATCAGTGGCTCGTATTTTTTTTTTGCATAATCCTACCAGCACACACAACCAAGTAAACCTGCATACAACATAGGGAAGCATGTGAGGTAATAAAAGTGTTTAGAAACACAGAATTTGAAAAATACAAAAAATTGACTACTGTATAAGAACTGATAATATTTAAAAGCTGTATTCTTGTGGGTGGACTTGTGGACTGTGTTCAAGAGGATCCTCCCAAGCCTTAAAAGTTATCTGTCAAGGCAGTCATAAAATTCACATCCTGCCTTTCTTCCGTGTACTGTACAGTGCCACTGTTGCTCAGGATATACAACACATCACACTCTGCCCTGTTAACATCGCCAAAAATCACCTTTCAAAATGTGCTCTAACCTTTTACTGGGTAAAAATATACATATATATTGATAATCATGCCATTATTAAGACCATGGTTTACAATGTTTTTTTCCCCTCAAATCTTTCCAGTGGGTGTCAATTATACGTCTGGCTATATTTGGCTATTCACACGCCTGCCCGGTCGCTATCCGGGTTTGTACTGTATAGTTTTAAGTTGTAGTATCACCGTTCACCACTAGATGGCAGAAATGGATTAATTATAACTTTAACTTTTTGTTGTTTTGCCAATGTTTTTTATGACGTGTTAGATCACCAAAAGGGAAACAGTTAACAGTTACAGTAAGCAGGTTCAACAATTACAGGGTGTCTCTGCCCCAGTATGGGTCTGTGCCTCCATGGTGCTTGTCAGTGTGAAGCCATTGGTTAACAATGTAGGCCTACTTTTGCAACACCCACTGGACTAGCCAAGATAGCAAAACAGTGCACCCTGATCAGATTCAAACCTTATTAGGGGAAAGTAAAGGCCCCAAATACAAATTTTCCTCATTCAAATATAGTGTGCCAATGGTGTAAAGTACACAAAAATACAGCACTGTTCAAATAACCCTTCTGGTGCTGAAAGTTGGAATGAGTCCAGTCACAAAAGTCCTGATTGTGTTAGTTCATTTATGACTTCTGCCACCCAATGACTGCAGACTGAAAGTATGTCACATAAATGGCATTAAGGTGTTGAGGAGGAATGCCTATCGTTCCCCTGACCAGGCAGCTGCTTGCTGTATCGAAACCAACTTGAGAACAAAACCAAGCCTCCTCCCTCTTTTTCAGTAAATACAGTGGTCTGTGTGTGTTTAATTACTGTGTCTGTAAAAATAGCGCTCATGTGATTTACCAAAAAAGCTCCAGATTTGTCTCATTTGCCCAAAGCAGCGGCAACTGGTCAATAGAGGGCGCTAGGGTACCAAGGAGCAGCTCAACTGAGTCACCTTGGGGTGGAGGGAAATGAAAATGAAATATAAAAATGTTTGGAAACATATGTATAATGCTTTTTTAGATGTAAAGGGAAAATAGTACCGGTATACAGTTAGCGATGAGTAAAAATGTTTCATGTCACGTCAGCTGCATGTTGGGACTGTCATATAATGTAAACATAAACACGCTGCCAAAACCCTTTGAAAACTTAAATAATTGAGTGGAATGAAAAATGAAGGGTATATTTAAAAAAAAAAAAAAAAAAAGTATAAACTTCTGGAAGAGGAGATTGTACCAGCAGATGATCAGAATAATCAGAATCATTAAGTCATTAGACAATGGCTGACGGAATGAAATGAAGTAAATAAATAAGCATCAGCATAAGCATCCTGGCCATCTTAAATTATTCCACAGTTTTTTTTTTTTTATTATGATTTTCATTGGTAAAGAGATAGTGTGTATATTTTCCCCCCAATGATCATTAATAAAAAAAAATAAAAAAATAAACACTATTAATTACAATTATATGCAAAGAAAAATCTTCACACCAAGTCATTTCTAATGAATTGTACTTTCAGTAGTTTGTAGTTATTTTAGTGGTCATTGAATTGAGTGTTCATTTGTCTTTTTTTTTTTAACGGAAGGGTACCAGCAATCTAGGTGATGTGTGCTCTCAGACCTGAATATTTTGAAAAGAGGAATTTTGTCAACGGGACAGTTGACAAAATTTGTCCAGCCGTGTTACCAGGATGTCCATACTTGATGACAGATTACTAATAACATCCTTCAACTTTTCAAGGGTTTTTACGTGCTGGTCAAGCACCTGACCACGGTTGAGAAGGACCTGGAATAATTGACCTGATGCTGCAGGGTCTATTCTTTTCGGCTGGAACCTTCTGTTATGGTTTTTAGAGCTCCAAACAGCAACAGAGCATCAGAAAACCCAAATAGTCTTACAAAAAAATAAAAAATTAAGTAGCAAACAAAAAGGTGCTACTAATTGGGTAGGAGTTATATATATTACACACTACATACAAATAAAGAATTGCTAGAAAACACAAAACTTACTGCCACAAACCGGAGGACCAGATTATGACCCAAAGAGTCATAAACCAGAATTCACACTGCATTCAGGGGAATGTTCCAACAACATGTTGATGAGCTGGGGAGCCTTAAAACAAGGAACTAATTACCAATTGCCCCCGGGTATGCATCCCTGCTCAGCTGCCCCATCTAGGGGCCACTAACAGATCGTAAGGAAAGGTTTGAGGGAAAAAACACACAACTAAGACAGCTCATAACACTTGACATCCATGTTGTAGTCTTTAACAGACACAGAAGCTGCACAGGAACTTCGTTCTGTGAAGGCCATGGTTTAATGAAACACATACTGTAAAATTCTGCTGTCATTAACCACTGGCGCTGCTCCTGTCTCTCCCCTTTTTCCTGTCATATCAGAGCAAGAGTTGAGCAGACCCTTTTTTGTTTGTTTTGGGGTTGTGATGGTGAAGCAAAATGTTGTCAGTGTTTTTCCATTCAAATAAAGACAGCCGCTACGCTGTCATGAGGTTTGAGTCATGCGGATGTAATTTATCGTTCCTCTTTATATCTCTCTCTTCCTTTCACTAACCTGATTTTCCATATTGTAATTATTTTTAGTTGTTTTTTTTTGTTTTTGTTTTTTTGCTAACTAGTGAGTGACACTGAAATCTGGACAATTTTGAAATGGAAAGTTCTTTTGACTCTGTTGTTGCAGTGCTAAATGAAAAAAAACATTTTACTATTAGTCAGTCACATTACCTATGTAGAGTTTAAAGTTCAAGATAGGGCACCAGGGGCTCCCATTCCTGACACTGCTATGGGGTTGCATTGGTTTTTATTAAGCGTGCTGTCGTCTTTTGTGGAGAGGGGAGGAGGCAAATTCACAATCATCATACAAATAAATAAATAAACCACAAAATGTCTTGAGGGTGCTATTGGTATTCACGGGGGAGCTATGGCCTCTCACAGTCGAAAATCAAAGGGCTGTAGTACTTTTGTTGTGCAGTTTTCAACTTAGCATATATTTAAACATTACATAGACCTGTTGATCCTTGTGATGTCAGATGTTTTTCTAAGAGTTCTTTCAACATACGCTATCAAAGGTATCTGTGAAGCTAGGGCTTCAGTAGTTATTGTATCAATAGAAGACCTGATATGTGCGGGTCAGCAGATAGAATGTGATTGGTGAACAAAGGTGTCCTTTATCTATTTTTGTTTTCGATTGTATTGTGTGCATGGTATTAGCTAACACACTGTCTTTGTGCGTCTCACCTTTTCCACAACCTCCAGGGTATCTCGGAAGCTTGTGTGTCCTTTGGATTTTCTTTGTGAATGTGGGAACAGTCATTGTCTTCACCGTTAAGTTGTTTGTGCTGACATGCAATTTCAGATGTAGGTGCGGTTATCACTGAAAGAGTTTAGCAATCATCGGTCAACTTTGTGATTGCACATTTGCTGGTCAACAGTTAAACTGTATTTATTTCACAAAGCATTTTTTTTTATTATATGTGCATGTGCTGCATGTGGCAAAATGTTTTTACATCTGTGCCTGATTGAATGAAAGCAGGCATTATTCCTTTTATGGGTAAAACAAAAACATTTGGTTGTTTTTGCCAAGTTCTTTCATTTTTCTGTTAGAACTCATGCAACCTTACACTTCCCTCATTTGCCTCTGCTCTCTCGCTCAACCAAACTGATTTGCATTGGTCATGCGGGGTTTGTTGCACATAATATGCTTTGTACGTTTCCATGACAATTGAAGACACACAAGGTTAGAAAAGGAAACATGCGGCAAAGGAGAGCGTGAGAGAGAGCAGGAAATGAAAAATGGGGCGATGTTGAAGTGGGCAGGGTCTAAAAAGGCCAACTCAGATTGAGGGGAAAAAGGAGGAGTATAAATTCCCCACTTCCCACTGCCATCGTCTCTTTTGACGCCGACCAGCAGCAAGCCTCTACTTCTCACATTCTCCTCTGTACTCTGTAACACAGAAACTTCTTCACCATGAGCTACAGGAGATCCAACATGCAGCAGATATCTGCAAGCCACGTCACACCCCGCTACCGTGCCGCCAGCATCTACGGCGGTGCTGGAGGCCAGGACACCCGCATCTCCTCCGTTTCTGTATCCTCCCTGCGTTCTGGACCAAACAAAATGGGCAGCGGTATGGGTGGTGGTTTAGGCTTGGGCTTCGGTGGATCCACGGCAGCAGGTGGTGGTGGCATGGGAGCCGGCATTACGGGCAACGAGAAGGGGGCCATGCAGAACCTCAACGATCGCCTGGCGAACTATCTTGATACGGTGAGGAACCTGGAGCAGGCCAACCAGGATCTGGAGATGAAGATCAGGGAGGCGTTGAAGACCGGAGGGCCTGACGTGAGAGACTACAGCAAGTACGAACCCATCATTGAAGACCTCCGCAAACAGGTTGGTGGAAGCAGCAATCAAGTTTGAATAACTTCAAGAACTCAAATCAAAGTCTTTTTTTATATATATATATATATATTGAGAGCACATTATTAAGATTTAGAAGAACTGCACATTTCTGATTGAAACTCAAAAAATTAACCCTGTATAGCCCAAATAACGACTAGTGGTCCTAAACCACCATTTGAGAATGGACACTTTAAACAATTTGTTGGTTGTGACATTTCTTGCATCAGTATGAAGGGTGTGGTTGCCCAGCTCTGACCATCCCCCATCAATCTGTGCCTCACAACTTCCCTTGATGAGTCACCAACATGTGGGTAGAAACTTCCACATACAAAAGTTCCCCAAATGGTGCTGCTTGTAATTGACATTCGACGCCACTCCCACGTGTCCGTGGGCCCCAATGTGAAACAGATGTGTGTAAAGACGCACACAAAGGATCTTCTCCTTTCAGCGTGAGTGTGGATGTCGATGTATATGTGTGTGAGCGTCCTGCTTGCGTAACAATCAGATGCACTCAGCAGAGTCAAATGTCACATAGTTCTCCAAATGCCAAATATTTTTTTCACTTCTTTCACATAATGACACTTTTTCCCCAACTCATAAAGGATTGTGTGTTTTCCCTTTCCTGCCAGACAGGATACCATGGGTTTTAAAGAAATTCACTCCCACCCACAAAGAATTTAGTCCTCTCTACTCACATAAACACATGAATATAAACACAATTGATTTATACAAGATTTATTCAGAAGGAAAAGTATCTTTTTCAGGCAGGAGAAGGATTCCAGTGGAACATTCTTCCATCTTTTCCATGACCCCTTTGTGTAATCCGACTCTTGGTTTCTTAAACAGATGCAGAAGCAGATTATTGTGCATAATGCGAAAAGCGAATCTGGGTTGCATGATGAATCAAAACCTCAAAATAAATATGAACAGAATAAAGCTTGCAACATCAACTCACAATGAACAAATAACTATCAAATCATCTGTTTTTCAGATCTTTGACAAGATATCGGAGAACGCTCGTCTGGTTCTCCAGATTGACAACTCGCGTTTGGCTGCAGATGACTTCAAAGTCAAGTATGTTGTTTTCTCTTCATGCTCTCATGTATTTAGTTCTTGTTGTATAAATGCGGAAAATCTTGGCTTCCTTGTCACAGCCATTCAGCCTTGCCAAAGCAGACAAAACAATAACACCCACCCTTAAGATTGCACAGAGGAAAGTATCTCACCATGACATTGTTACACAGTTTTGAATACCAGCAGTCTTTTGAGGACATAAAAGATGAAAATCACCCATTTACAAATTTTGACGTAAAATTGTACATTTTGTTTTTATCTGAAATACAAGAAAAATATATATTTTTTAATAGAGTGTTGTTTTGTACAGGTTTGATACAGAGCTGGCAATACGCCAATCTGTGGAGGCCGACATTGGCGGGCTAAAGAAAGTCATCGATGAGACCAACATGAGCAGGATGAACATTGAGAGTGAGATTGAAGCCGTGAGGGAGGAGCTTGAATTCCTCAAGAGGAATCACGAGAATGTGAGTGCACAGTACAGAAATAATTGCCAGTGTACTGTATTTGCCTTTCAAAGTTGTCCTTGAGTTGTGCAAATCCCCGTTCATTCAATGTTGGGACCTTGACAGTATGAGAGAGAGAGAGAGAGAGAGAGAGAGAGAGAGAGAGAGAATTGCAAAAATTGCATTCAGAAGTTATTACTCTTTTGAAAACAAGACAAATTTTAAAGTAGAAGTCAACCTTAAACATTTCTTGACAATAGTATGTTATATGTGACCTCACTAGTCTAAACATAACATTCTGATTAATATTACATTTGTGGAACATGAGTTATGAAGCAAAATCCAGCCATTTTTATCCATCTCAGGGGGTGGCCATTTTGCCACTTGCTGCCGACTAAAGATGACATCACAGCTCGGGTTTCAGATTACAGCCAATCACAGCTCAGCTTCAGAAAACAAGTGAGCTGTGATTGGTTGTTGCCTGAGCCCTGAGCAACATTGATGTCATCTTCAGTCAACAGCAAGTGGCAAAATGGCCACCCCCTGAGATGGATAAAAACAGCTGGCTTAACGCAATATTAACCAGGAGACTATATTTATACCAGTGGAGCTCATAAAACATATTATTGTCCCCAAAAAATTGGGGGTTGACTTACCCTTGAAAAAGTTTTTTTTTTTGATGTTATATTATATGGACTGATCAGTGCTGAGTTCCATCATTTGCATTGGGAAGTGTTTTTTGAGTGACTTCTAAAGTGTGTTTTCTGTCTTCTCTGTGTTTTCATGTAGGAGGTGAGGGAGCTGAGGAATCAGATCTCCCAGTCAGGTGTGCAAGTGGATGTCGACGCCCCCAAAGGCCATGACTTGTCGCAGATCATGGAGGACGTGAGGGGCAACTACGAAAAGATCGCACTCAAAAACGCAGAGGACCTCAAACGTTGGCATGAAAATCAGGTAAAGCAGTGCTGTGAATGGTGATCATGAACAAAGTTGTAATTTGGTTACTAAGTGTGATACTCTTCCTTCCTTGTTTCAACTTTAGACAGCAGAAGTTCAGGCAAAAGTATCACAGAACACAGAGGCCCTCCAAGGTGCCCAAGTTGAGCGGAGTGACTTAACCAGACAGATACAAACTCTGGAAATCGAGCTTGCATCTCAACAAAGCTTAGTGAGCATTCGGCTTTTCTGTTTACATCCATTTTGATATCATCCAGTTGAACATTACTAAAACCCTCCCAAAACATCTCATTGCTGTTTTCTGATGGATTATCAGAAAGGCTCCCTAGAAGACACACTACGCAACACAGAGCTACGTAACAACATAGAAATGGAGAAGTATAACTCTGTCCTCCTACATCTGGAGGAGGAGCTCGGAAACCTGCGCGCAAATATCCACCAGCAGACGCAAGAGTACGAGGCTCTGCTCAACCTCAAGGTGAAACTGGAAGCTGAGATCGCCACCTACAAGACCCTGCTGGATGGCGGCGATTTCAAGTAAGGGTTATTGTGAAACCAACTTGTTCTAATTTCAAAGCAAAACAAGCAACCTGTTCCAGAATAGCATTTTAACATATGATCAATCGTTCATGAAATGAATTGCTTAGTACTGAGAAGCAAATCTTGTTCCTGGCACAGTAAGTTCCGTTTTTGGTTCTATTATCTCATTTAACTTGTACAATCTGTGGTGATAACACAAAAAAAAAGGAAAGGAAACACATTTTGACTCTCACTGTTGTCTCATGAGATTTGCTGATGTCTCACGTGGTGATGGCTTCAAGTTCAAATTGTATTACTTCTTGGACCGTTCAAGTTTGCAGCTTGTACTGTACTGTATATAAAGATCAAGAGAGGGTAAAAAAGTCCAAGTTCAGGTGATGGTTATAGTGGGGGGAAACACTGTCACTTCTTGGAAATTGTACAAGTATGATCAATAGATACAAAAAAATTGTTGTTGAAAGTGAGTCCAAATATTTTGAAAGCATTTCATTTGTGTTGCGTACAGGCTCCAAGATGCCCTCCAATGAGCTGTCGGCCACAGTTCCTGTAAATGACGATCCGGGGCTGTCCAAACCAAACAAAAGTTCTTCAATTCAGGAATGTAATTCCGTGATATAATTGCATCACATGTGATTAAATTGAACAAGGCCATTAAAGTAATGTGTGACCCGGTGGCAATAAAACCATTTCTTAACAATCGATGCTGACTTTTGCTTATTCTTGTTGCATAAAATGTATTACAGTATACATTATTATACAGTATTATGGTGATAGGAGGTTACATGAAAGTATTCCGGCTTCCCCCAATGATTCCTAAATCCTGCATGAAGCCTCTAATTGTCCGTAAATGTAAATTTGAGTCGAAAGTGTCTCACAGTAGGCTGGCGACCAGTCCAGGGTGCACCCCGCTTCTTGCATGCAGATTCCCCATACTTCACTGTAAATCAAATGTGCTGATGACTTGGCCATTATGAAGCCAGGATAATAAATATATATTTAGATTAAATACCTATTGGAAATGCTATATGTGACAGTAATATTATCTTTGGAAAAGCAGAATAAAATACCACAAAATGCCGTTAGAGTGTGAAAGGACTGCGCATGCAGGCATTGCTATCTAATGAATTGTCTCCTGATACTGTACTGTTAAAAAGAGCCACCGTAGCACGTTTGGGCCTTGACGCTGCTGATTTTTGGCCACTAGAGAGCGTTGAACTCAAAACACACAAAGATGCACAGGTACACTAGCCTGTTTTTGTTGCGCTTTTGTTGTTGTCTTTTTCAAATTTAAATTTTATCTCACCTGCGACTTTTATCTCTCAAAAACGTACACTTACAAAACTCACCAATAGTATAAATGGGTACTGATTTTAGCAAAACTGAAGTGTTTTTATACTTTTTGCAGTTACCGTAGTTGATTCTAATAATATTAAGCATTCTTTTGAATCAGTAAACTGGATAATTAGATATAAAAGGCCATTTTGTGCAGTCACAATAAAGATCACATGGGCCTTCTCAAAGCCATTAAGTGAGTTCCAGAATCAAGAGATTCATTGTTTACTTGAATATTTACAGCATTGAGTCGTGCATGACAGAGTTAGGGGTTAGAAGTTCTCGGACACTGACGTCCTTCGTCACCCACAGCCCTTTAAAGTCAGATTTATAAGCATTTTTACAATCCATGTCATACAGTAAAAACAGACATCTGAATGTTGGGAAGTTTTCGTATTGACTGCTTAAAAGACTGCAAACCAAAGTTAACTGTGAGTAAAGTCTTTCATAATAATTTATGGTACATTTGTATTTATTTTATACGACTGAAATATTTATGTATGATAAACTGATTTTATTATTGCATATGGTAATTGAGTGCAGAATAATTCATTGCGTTTGTTTGTAATAATAATAATAATACATGGGAAGAAGACTTTGAAAAACTAATCACATATTAAATCACAATTTCACATATGGGCGCAACTAGATTATTTTCCAAAATTATTCAGTTCTATTGTAGGGACGTTTTTCTTTCATTGTGCCAAGTTATACAAACGGACATTCTATGTATAGGTATTTTACTGTAAAAACATTATTGTACTTTGGTCTTTAAATTTCAGTGTGTATTTAAAAAATCATTACTTTTGGGTCTCTTTTTTTTCTCACATGAAGCACACAAAGTGCGAGTACGTTCACATCTAGTAAATATGCTAGGATAATCATGGCATGGCAACAAGTCAATGATGCCATGATGGCTCGGGGATGCTGGTCAAGGGAGGAGAGAAGCTAAACTCGTGAACGCGGATGCGCGCTCCCGTTAATAACCCGCTGACGCCTTCATCCGGGAACTACCGCGAACTCGCTCTTCAACATGGCGGCGTCAGGTGAGGTTTATGTGGGTGAACCGACAGGGTCGGTTGGGGTAGAATTCTGCCCGTTTTAACAACGAATAAACGGGCACTTCGCGTTTGGGAGTTATAAGTACGTCCTCGCTCACTTCCCCGTCGTCGGTTGGTGCGGAAAATAGGTCTGTTGCTATTTTTAAGCCGGCGCATACGAAACCGCCGAAGGAGGGTAACTACACGAAGCTACGACTTGCTCCATTTGAACATTTTACGCACATGTTGGTGTTTTTAAAGCAACAAGTCGGAACTGTCATGTCTTTTTATATACTTGGTTGTTAATGTTGTAGTGCAACCCCCCTGGTTGCTATATGACGTGTTAGCAAACGGCTAGCTAAAGCTCGGAGCACACTACAAGCAGCAACGGGCGCAAGCGCGTTTAGTGGAGGAGGGGTTGGGCCGACCAGCCCGGGCTATCCGAGAACGCTCCCCACGTGTGCGGCTGCTCTCCCCGGTTTCTGTGCGGAAATAAATCCGCTCGGCGGTACCGCTTCAGCTCGAATGACACACACATCGGTGATGGCCTTTCGTTGTCGGGACGTCCGCAGTCTTTCCGGTCAAATGTTGCTGCGATGACTGCGCAATTGATTCGTGGCGCCGCGACGTGTGCTAGGCCGTAAAAGCTAGCCAGCTCAGCAGGGATACACTCCCCGACAGCACGCGTTGTGCTGACTAAGCTGCGGCTAGCATCTTTAGGAAGAGTCGCATAAATGAAGTCAGTGGGTTTTTGACTGCCACGTGTTGGACCTGGATCGTTCTCGTCTCACTGATTCATAAGAGTTAGCAATGAAGTTCTCGCATAACAGCCCTCGTGTGACGTGTCGGTGCTGTCATATGGTTGCAGGGCTTACTTAAAAAAATATATATAATAATTCACAATAAGATAGAAGAGGGGATAAGTGGTGTGTGACGCATGCGAACCGGAAAGATGTAGTTATCAATCGCACAATATACTATTTGTGGACAATTAAAAGAATGGCACAATAGCTGGAATTCACAATAAAGCTTCCATTCAGCTTTATCCTCCCTTTTCTGCCTCTGATCAAAACAAATCAGCCCTGCTTTCGCACGTACTTCTTTGCCTTTCAGACAATATAGAATGTTCTGCAATGCATGGATGCTGTCTGGATAGTGTCACTATCCATTTCTCATGTCCACTCTTTGTACACTCTTTATAATCAAAACATAAATATGTTGTTTTGACTCATCTTTACAAAGGGTATCTGCCTAAGCAAACTAGAAGTTGGTTACCACTGCCAGGTTACTCTGATATGTACATACTTCATTTCATGTGGAAAATTACATTTTCACAGAAGCAATGTTAACACATAGACTTGTATTGATATTGGAGAAACAAACCAACATTGTATACCTCACCACTGGAGCTATACTCTGTGATAAAGACATAAGAAAGGATCTCAAAGTAGAAGCCAAATGTCTTGTCACTTTAAAAAAAAACAAAAACCTGCTCTACTGCTCTCGAGGAAACAAACGCCTGTCAAATGTCGGGAGCATGCGCAACTTCATGTGCGAGTTCATCGTCCCCGAGCATGCATAGTTCTTTTTACAGTCTCTGCAGCCGGCCTCGCTCGTATAAGTATGCGGTGAGATTGGTTGAGCTACAATGAATGACCAAAACCGAAGCTCACCTGCTACATAAACAGTCAAAGTGCGCATGCGTAGCAAGTTGAAATGAGTTAGGAATGAGCGTGCACGACCGCGTTGCGTAAACATTTCTCCAGATTGACTGGCAGGATGGAGGATGAATAGTTAAGATGATGCACCTGGAGAACGCAGCCAAAAGACATTCTCCACTGTAGATTACAGTTTAACAGCACTGTGAAATATTCTTTTTATTTTTTAAATTTTTTTGTTCCTTTCAATGTGTCGACAACACCTCATTGACATCCATGTGCAGCGATTTTCCTGATGGCATGCAATGACAATGTGCAAACTCTTTGTGGTTCTTCCCTTAGCTAAGAAGAAGAATAAGAAGGGGAAGACCCTCACTCTCACCGACTTCTTGGCGGACGAAAGTGGAGGCAGTGCCCCGGCTCCCAGCTACCCCGTCAAAACCACTAGCTGGGCTGATGAAACAGATGACTTAGATGGAGATGGTGAGCGCATACTGAAATGGATAACAAGTTACTGTTTTTTTTAATCCAGTGAAATTGTAATACTTTTTAACAGTGTTGAGTTGAACTTGCGCTTCTAGATAGCATATTTCTGTGTTGCTTTAATAACAATCTGTATTCACATTCTGTAGACATTAATGAATGTCCATTCAGTGTCTACTGTCTACAACTTTGTTTGTTAGATTTTAACTTACTGTACACTCAACATCTACAGAGAAAGAAAGAGCAGATGTATATATATGATTTCACAAATTTATTTTTTGGGGGAAATGTTTTTGATCGGCACCATATTTTTGGGGATGTGGCTGTGTTCTGAATAATCAAATTACAAACATGCTACTGTAATAGTACACAAAAATGGAAGTTACTTGGATGAACAACAGCGTAAATGTTAGCACATATTGCATAAGTTTGCTGTCTACTTGGTTTTCACCGCAAGTCAGAGCTATTGTTTGAAAAGAGTATCCAACAAATTAAATGTTCAGTTTGTATACGCCTTGGCCAAGAATTTTATGCACAAGTGGAGAAAATATGACACACTCAAGAAATGTTAATGATTTGTTAAAAAAGCAAAACTAAGTTAAATTTTGCAAATACATTTTGATGTGAAAAATTGTCTTTGTCCTTTTCCATAGAGATGATTTCTTCCTTTTCCCAAATTATTTTGAAACAAATTATGACATTTTAAAAAGCCTGTGCAATTAATTTCAAAGAGGCCATGGGAGAAACTTGCATGAAAGTCAAAAGCCACTGCAACATATAATCTGTCGTTCCATGTTAATTTAATATTAAAGGGACAACAAAGTGAACATTTTTTACTTTTTGGAGCTTTTAGCCATGTTAAAATGCCTCACTAAAAACATCACCGAAGTGTTTTCCTCCATTCGCCCCTCTATGAGAAATTCTAGGTTATTCTGCTCTCCAAGCACCAGCCCCTCCCAACCTGAGAAAACAAGCTGCTAGCACTTTTTGACGCCATTAGGAGCGGATCCACCCCCGCACTGCCTCTGCGGACTAAACGCACGCCCACTTTCTCTGAGACCTCCATGGGCTAGTGACAAAAGTAGCCTTTAACAGTAAACATTCTGTCCAAATGAATTCAAAGCTATCAATTATCCTAGTGCAATGCCAAGCCAAAGTGCAGTGACGATTGGCCGTCTTAAAATAGCAGAAAAGGTTCTGGCCGACACTTGTGTAAACTACAAGTAAAATCTTTGCGCTGCTAAACCTAACCAAAGAGATAGTGTAGTGGTTAGTGCAATCGCCCTGTAAGCACCAGGTTGGCGGTTTGTGACCTGCACAGGTTTTTTCTTCTTCTCCTTCTTCTGTCCTCTCTCTTGTTCGCTCTCCTCCCCTCTTCCTCCACCATTTCTTGGGGCAAGGAGCCGTTTCAAATTTTTATTGAAGAATTGATGGCTTGCATTGCATGGCCATTCAGAGATTTCAAACGCGGAGCTCCAACAGCAGGCTGCAGCCAGCTCGCCAGGGGCGCCTCAAGCACACAAGGAGAGGCGGGTTTTTACTGAACCAGGCGTTTTACTTCCGCATTAGAAAAATAACCAAAACATCTAATATTTAATTAAAAAATTACATCGCCATGGTTTTAAAGATAAGATCTAATCATTATATGCCTGTAGTTAACTGTGGAAGGGCTTAAAATACTGTGGTGTAATCCCTTTAAAGTTCAAAGTGTGCTTTTCCCATGTCTGTTCTAGACTTTCACAAATACAACTGGCAGGTCATGATAGCCTTTTGTATCTTCCGAAATGCCAATACGTTGTTCAAAAAGAATTTTACCGCTAGAGTGATTCGGTTTCCCTCTGTTCTTCTTTTCAGTGTCAACTTCATGGCACACAGATGAGGATTCATTCCGGGCCCCGCCTATTGACCGGTCCATCCTGCCCACAGCCCCCCGTTCAGCTCGTGAGCCCAATATTGACCGGTCCCGGCTGCCCCGCAGCCCGCCGTACACCGCCTTTCTCGGCAACCTCCCCTATGATGTCACTGAAGAATCGATCAAAGACTTCTTCCGCGGCTTGGCAGTAAGTAAATATTTGCATGCTATCAGAGATGGAATTACTGGGGCAGCCTTGCAGTTTTCAGATTGTTGCATGTGATGTTAGTGAGAGTTGCTGACTTACTCTGCTATGTCTGTCTCTAGATCAGCGCAGTGCGTCTGCCCCGTGAACCCAGCAACCAGGAAAGGTTGAAGGGTTTTGGCTATGCTGAGTTTGATGATGTAGATTCTCTCCTGAGGGCCTTAAGTCTCAATGAGGAGGTAAGGCACCACACTATGTAGTTGAACTTTTAAGTGAAGTTCTCTGCACTAATTCCAAAGCAAACATGACGTACAGTAAAAAAAAAAAAAAAAACATTTTAATTTGTTTCTGCCATTTTCTTTATATCAAAAGAACCTGGGAAACCGAAGGATCCGTGTGGATATAGCAGACCAGTCGAATGATAAAGGTACAAAATATTTATTCCCCCCCCCCCCCCCAAGGGATGTACTGTGATGCTGTCTTTTCTAATCTAATCCTGTTGTTTCTAATCTAATCCTGTTGTTTCTAATCTAATCCTGTTGTTTCTAATCTAATCCTGTTGTTGATGTGTACCATACGGGTGTCTTTCTACTTTAGAGAGAGACAGTGGAATGATGGGAGGTCGAGACCGCGGTGGTAGAATGGCAGACATGGGCCCGGACAAGACAGACAGTGACTGGAGGGCTCGGCCCAGTGGAGAAAGTGACGATGCACCACCGAGGAGAGATGATGCCTTTGGAGAGAGTAGGTCACATTTTAAAATCTATGAACACTTGATCTTCAGCGTTATCTTATTGGAAGTTCAGTTGTTTAACTCATTGAATGCCAGCCATTTGCAGCGCTGCCATCCCCTCAGTGCCAACCATTTTATAGGATTTTAACCAATTTTTGACGGCCTACAGAATATTGTGTTCTATGGGTGTATAAACATGGGACTTAAACCCTCATCTTTCATCAGAAAAAAAGTTTGTCTCCAGCATTTCTTTCTTGAGTAATCAGCAGTAGAAGAGGCAAGTTTAACCGAAAATCCTGTTTTGACAAAAATAACGGACAAATCAAGGGTTTTGTGAAAAGATGCATTTCAAGTAAAAATAAATGAAAAAATATATTTTTAAAATTTTTCCAAACTATGAAGACTTGAGTTATTTACAGGTGTGTGTGCAGTCTTGTCCACCTTTATGGCGCAAACTTTCTTTGGTGTGGTAGAGGTGAAAGCATAGTCCTTTGTGAAACACAAGTCAGCATGATGCCATCAAAGGATCATCTCGTCTGCTGCCTGATGTTCACAATAAAAATCACCATAAACATATTTACTTCTTACGGAAGAGGATTAGGGCCAGGGAAGAGAGAAGAAAAGTTTGGCAGGATTCTCACTTTATTCTCAGAATTCCCACTTAAAAATGCGAATTCTACCTTTAAAGTCAGAATTCTGAGAATAAAGTCTGAATTCTCACTTTAAAGTCAGAGTTCTGAGAATAAAGTCTGAATTCTCACTTTAAAGTCAGAGTTCTGAGAATAAAGTCAGAATCCTGCCAAACTTTTTTTATTCTCTTCACTGGTCCTAATCCTCTTCCGTAACTTCTTGCAACACAATATTTTTTACCTTACTAACACTGCAAACAGGAGGAGCTTGAGTGGTTGTAGTGCTGGATCCACAATCTAATGTGTAAGGGAAAAGGTACATTACAAAAAATATTTTTTTGTTGCTACACTTGCAGATTGCACCTGCATTTATTACCACAAGCCTTGTGTTCCTTATTGTACGGCATTCAATTTATTTTTGATCATTTCATTTATTCAGTGGTTTTGCCAAAGTGACCTGACCCGTTTTTTTCTTCTTTTTTTTTTCCTTTTACTTATCGTGCACTGTTAAATAACTCACGAGGCAATATATATTATAGGCATTATATAACGTGGGCTGATGAACAGTAAAAGGAGTCATCTTGAAGTTATGAAATATAGCATGGGACCAAGTTCGTGCTTACCTAAACGGCGTCACAGCTTGCCCTCGAAGATGCATCCAACGGGACGCTCATCGCATGGTTCCCTGACTGGAGATACATTGAGGGGGGTGTTTCTGGTAAAACGCCCAGTGATGCATGTTTGCTGCGTGGCTTCTTTGATCCGTGGCGTGATGCCGTCTGTCCAATAAGATGCATCCGGTGAACGCAAAAGTTCGGAGACGCCGGTGGCTTGACGAGGGGGCGTTTCAAGTAAAAAGGCATATGATGATTGCTGTGTGGCTTCTTTAGACCAATGTGGCGTCCTACCTCGATGCAGTTTGGACAGGAAGCTTCATCTAGTGAGTGAGAAAGTCAAACAGACGTGCGATCGGCCGGTGACGTCCCACGTTTTAACAAATGTTTAAGATAATGCTCCTCCACATGCTCCACCTACTTCCTTGTCCACCGTGGGCTTTCTACTCCCCCACATGCTGGCTCTGATCATAGCTACTGTTGTCATCTACTGGCAACCACACCCCATTACAATCATTTTTAAACTCAATAGTTGCTGGGGACTTGCATGAGGTTGTTCTACGTCCAATGCATTGAAAAAAAAACCCGCAAAACCCGAGTTAATTCGTGGATGGCACTGAGCGGTTAGATTAAAAACCCGAGTTAATTTGTGGATGGCAATGAATGAGTTAATGTGACAAGTTTAAATTGTTGTTGTGGAAATAGTGTTTTTCCTCTTGCAAAATGAGATACTTGGAACTACTATTTCAAGTACTCGAGTACAGCATTTCAGTGCAGCTACAGATAAACTGTTTCCTGTAAATGCGTTACTATTGCATTTTAAAGCGAAAAATTGCCCCAAATTGAGACTAGCATAGCTTCACTGTGCAGTGGAAAAGGTAGCACGAGTTATTTATTTTGTCCAAACTTGAATGTGAACTACAAACACAAGTGTTGTTTTACCTAAATAATTAGATCCATCACACATCTCTTCCAGGATCGCGGGATCGTTATGAGTCCGGTCCGCGACGGGACTATGACAGCGGGAGAGACCGCTACCGTGACCGCTATGATGACAGAGACCGGCGAGATTATGATAGAGGAGGTGAGCGATAAATTGGTAAACCTGCTTGACCTTGAGTTTGTTGTTCAAGCTTCAATCATGATCCTTCATTTTTTTAAATCTTCAATTCTCCTTTTGCTCTGTTTTCTAGGTTTTGACTCTCGGGGTGGTGGGGGAGGCCGTCGTGCCTTTGGCAGTAGCTTCCGTCGGGATTATGATGATAGTCGAGGTAGCAATGACCGTTACGGTGATCGAGATCGTTATGGGGACAAGGATCGTTACAGTGACGATCGATACGAACGACGGGATGAGGCGCGTGAGGATAAAGGTGAGTGCAGCGCTTGGAATATGGTGGTACTTCGTTTTTGAAGGCGTGAGCTTCACCACTCCGTATAAATCATGCTTGTTGTTCCTGCAGGTCCCCAGCAGAGGCCCAAGTTGAATCTAAAGCCTCGCAGTGTTCCCAAGGACGAAGATAGTAGCAGTGCCGGCGGCGGTGGACCTTCCCCAGCCACCACCGCACCTACCTCCGGCGGCAGGGCTTCCTCCATTTTTGGTGCTGCCAAACCAGTTGACACGGCAGCCAAAGAACGGGAGGTAGAAGAGAGGCTGAAAAAACAGGAAGAGAGGCTGCAGAGGCAGTTGGAGGAGGACAAGAGCCGGGGTCCTGACAGAAAGATACGCGACAAGTGTGTGGTTGTCTTGCTTTCAAAATTGTTGTAATTATGTTATGCTAAAATGGAAAGGATTGCAAAATATAAATTGCGTTTGGATTCTTAAACATTTGAATCAATCTTTTATGTCCAGAGACCCAAGCTGGCGAAATGAGGAAACTTACACGGAGAGATCTCGTACAGGAAGTGAGTCCTCCCAGCCAGGAAGTGGCTCTGGCAGAGGTGAAATTTATCAAATTGTCATACACTTTTACTTCAGGACATAGAAATTTAATTTGCCCCGAGCAAGCAACACAAATTAAGCTTCCCGTGGTTTCTTCTGCTAGGGTCACGGTGTCGAGACAGCGAGCGTTCCGGTGAGAATGAGGTTTTCAGTGGGAGGGAAGATGAGTCCTCATCCCCTGCACCCTCAGCACAGCCTCCCCCCACCAAGGAACCGCTGAAGGTGATGCCTGCACCTCCCCCCAAAGAGAATGCTTGGGCCAAGAGAAGTGCGGCCACCGCCGGCTCTGCTGAAGCTGATGGGCGGTCCCCAGTCTCTCCTGTTGGGTCAGCTCCTCCAAAGTTCAGGTGGGTGGACAATTTCAATTCCGATATCAAGTATGTCGATGGTGTTATACTACTTTATATTAAACCCTGAATATATTTTTCTCTCTTTAGCTCCTCAAATTCTGCAGATGAACAAGGATCCGGAAAGGGTAAGGCTCACTGCTGAGCATGGGGACATAAACTGGGTAAACCAAAAAAACATTTCTGCTCACCATGCCTGCATTTTAAAGGTATTCTTTTTACGAATGCTGTAAAGAGTACAGTGATACCACCAAAGTCAAAGTCTTTATACTTTTATTACCAGTTTGTAACAAAACATTTTCAGTCATTGTAACTTAGTGCATAATACATTTTTACACATCAGTACATGTTTTCAATTCTTAACGTATGTTCAAAAGTGAATAACTCTTTGAGCTGAGTTCAAACAGAAATGTCAAATTTGAACATGTGAACTTGACTTAATGTGCTAAATTTAAAAGTAGACGTCTGATCTTATAACCACAAAGCCATATTAATGCACCGCACATACAGTATAGTGGCTGAAAGTTACATTTGTTATGTATAGAATATTATATGGCTTTAGTGGAGTAGTTCAATACTTTTAGAAATACTCTATCATCCTACAAGTTAAAGACTATTGAGGAACCTTAATTTGAACAAAGGTGGTGACTTGGCAGGAGAACACACCAGATCAGTCTGCTATCTGCCGCTAATTGCCGGTGGAACAGTCACCTGCGTGGCCAGAACTAATAGTTATGTTGGAACAATTTATATTTATGAGTTATGGACAATTGAAACTTTGTTGCTTCATTTGATTAAATACACATTGGCGTATGAAAAGAATTTAGCGCATTATGGTGGATTTTCAACAGTCTCTTATGTAACGTACTGGTCTTTATTATTATTGTTTTTTCTCAGTACGCATATAGAGTTGGATTTTATAGTGGTGATGGTTTAACTAACAGGCTATATGTTTAATTTACTATGAGAACTTTTTTTTCTGAGAAGAACTTGGGTCACATATTACAGAATAAATTTTGTTCGTCTTTGAAGATTCCACTGCACTATGGAAGTAACTGACAGGACAATAAGGTAGTGTTTTCCATGTGTTTTTGTTCATATATGATATTTCATCATATTTAACTGTCTCTCGGTGGTGAAATTTGATGACAGAGCTCATCAGAATTACAAAAAGAAAGATTCCTGCAATGTTTTTTTTTTTTTGGGAGTAATTGCTTCAGAAAGGAAATTAATGTAATTTCACTTTTCTAGACATTTTACAGTTATTCCTTCCTCATGAAGCTTCTCTGGAGTCGGGGCTAATAAACAGTTGGCATTTATGAAAAGCGCTTCATTGGAAATATGCACAAAAGCCTCGCTGTTTGGATTGGGCCATTTTGTAAAGACGGATTAAAAATGCAAAATTGTACAGTGTTCCCCAGCATATTCAAACTTGAGGATTCACCTATTCACTTTTTTCCCCCTGTGAAATTCATCTGTCATTCGCTGAGAAACAAGTATAAAAATCTTTTTAGTGGGGCCGTCAAGTATCTACTTATTTTTGCTGTTTTGTAGCAGGGCTCTGTCTCTATTCGCCGCGAATAGCGGGGGGACACTGTAATCAATTATGAGCCTACAGCTAAGTGGAAAGCTGTAGGGAGGGATAAAATAGAAACTCACTGGAGCGATCATTCCTACTCATTTAATGCTCTTTTTCATTGCCCCTTCATCAGCGAGTGCCACGGATGGGCCGTTCTGCTGTAGTGTGTTGTAAGTGTAGTCGACAGTTTACGGGCCGACCATTCTCTCAACTGTCTGGCTTCTCCTTTAAGATGAGAACAAGGCCGTCGGTGCTCACCGGGACCGGGGGCCCCCACGTGCTCGAGATGGGCCTGGAGCAGGGCGAGGAGAGGGTCCCAACAGAGACCGAAGAAAGGAGGCAGACAGGTCAGCTACTTAAAGCTTAGCAACTCTAAGTTGTTAACAAAAACTGACAGGGAGCTAGCATGAGGGCATCTGCAAAGAGTGGCCCACATTAAGCTACAAAACTGATGATGCCACCTTTTGTTTTGAATGTTGTGGACTTCTTCAACTCTTAGGCAGCGGGACGTTTGAATGCATTTTCTCCCCTAAAAAATGCTCGCAATCCGGTTGGTAGTTGGAGTGCTGAACATTAACACAATAGCATGAGCTAGAAAACAAGTTTGGACTATGATTGATAGCAGCTTGTAGATGATCCTAATGGATGGCTTGTGCTCCTGTAGTGTATAAGCGTTTATTTTTAATACTTGAGTATTCCTGCTGATGGATGTTAACCTACGGGTTCATTCTGACTGTAGAAAGGATAACAGAAGAGACCGAGACGCCAGACCACCGCCAGAGCCAAAGAAAGGCGACGAAACCCCAATCCCTGTAAGTCCTTCACTGGGCATCGAACTCTGGCAGTTGTCATAGTTGCTAAAGGCAGTTCCTAAGGGTTAAGGGCTCCTCCTCCACATTTTTAGTCCAGCTCACCCATCTACCACCACCACCACCAGCAACAGGCACTAAATAATGTACCTGAATGATTTGCATGATTGCAATTCTCTGAGAATGCCCGATTGGTTGTCTGTTTCAGAAGTTCAGCTCAGCCAGTAAATACGCTGCTTTGCTAATGGATGGAGACGGAGACGACGCTGCGGATGTGGAGTAGAGAAGACGGCAAAGAAGAGGAGCAAATGAACACAAGAATAATAATTTCACATAGCTTATATTCTCCTCATGTGGGAAGAGTAGCCTGTGGGAGGGGAATCAGCCCTCCCTCCTTCAAACCTGTCCTTTCCCTTCATCTCCCTTCCTTTCTCCCTCCTCTGCTCAACTCTGCCCCACTTTGAGGACTCTTTCAGGTTCTACACAGTAGTCACCGACTGGACTTGTTTTAATTGGGGTGGGGGGGAAACCCAAGTGTTAAGCTCTTGAAATGTTGATGGATAATGTTGAAAAATTGTAATAAATAAATGGAAAAAGTCGGGGGGGAAAGAATTTGTACATTTGTGGATCAAAAGTGCGGCGGATTGATCCTAGATGATGTAGCTATGGCACCGTAATTGACTTTTAAATTCAAATCAATCCTTTATATCGACTTGCGTACCGCCTACAAGGCCACATCAATTCATTCATTTTATTAGTCATTTGAAAAATCACCCTTTTAACTCTTCTCTCTAAATGTAATCACAAATCGTGTCTTCCAGTACTGACTTTGATTCTAAAACTAACCCATGGAGTGTGTTCCATGTGTCACATGGCCACTGTACGACAAATGTTTTGACGTGATTCACTTACACTCCGAATGACACCAAACAGCCGCCGCCTCACGACTCAACTCGAGTCTTTAAGTGCCATTATTGTTCTCTCCTAATCATTGTACAGACTTTGTTCTCTTTCTACACCTTCTGATGAAATCATCGCATCAATGAAAGTCTTATCTGCTCTCCTTTCTGGCCGTCTTCCCGTCCTCCACTGCTGTCCACAAATCTTCTCGACTTCCTCATGTGAGGACCGCAGTGTGGGAGGTTTTCATGACATGACCTTTTTTCCCGCTTGC
The DNA here is from genome assembly GCF_051991255.1 of Vanacampus margaritifer. Classification (NCBI taxonomy): domain Eukaryota; kingdom Metazoa; phylum Chordata; class Actinopteri; order Syngnathiformes; family Syngnathidae; genus Vanacampus; species Vanacampus margaritifer. The sequence goes on along the minus strand of NC_135439.1, from coordinate 15,820,322 downwards.
AATAAAAGGGGTGTCATTAAGTACACAGCACATTTTCCCACCTGTTTATTTCTTTAATCAATGAGTGCTTTTCATTTTTACGTGTGACTGGTGCGCTGGAAAAATGTATTCGGAATATAAGATATTTATTTCAACGTTTAGATCAGTTGAATGGTTAAAAAAAGTAAAACATTTGTAATTTCCCATTCTTAAATTACGCAAGTATCCCCCCTCCCCTCATGTGAAACTGATGTACGCTCAAATTATGTACTTTCAAAGGATTTTCTTTGTTTCAGTGGGAAAAAAACAGGTCGTGAGATTATATTTTTCATCCCCTACAACCTACAATAACCTGAAATTGCAAGGATTTTTATTTTAATTTTAACAGTAGCCATGAAGTTGACATCCAGAAATACAGTTTAGAAAGTGTGAATGATTTTTCTAGATGGAAGGATTTTTAATGGAATATCTACAACAGCATTGTATATACACACACACACTGCTGTATGAGAGGAAGACTAGAAAAAAGTTGAAAGGAAGGCTATCATGCACCTCCCAACTATTGAACTATTTACGGAAGAAATGTGCTGATGGCATTTTGTCTGGAGTGGCCACACCAGCACAGTTACCAGAGCTCAACCCTAAATATAATACTACCAACGAAATGACGGTATGGTACGTAAGAAGTGCCCGTCAGGCCAATCTAGTTTTAGAAAGGTGACGTTAAGAATAATAAAAAAAAGATTATCTGAAGAAATGGCGACAATGCCAAAAGGTGTTAAAGGTATATAGTTTCTATTAATTTCTCAACTTTGATGAAAAAAGTAGGCTTTTATTTAAAAGGTGAAATTGTCTGGGTAACCCCAAAGCACTCTTCCCCAATATTTTTAGCCCATTGAGTAGCTGTTCTGTGCTTCTGGTTAATTTAATCTTATTGTAGGTAACCCATAATGATTGCCCACTCCAATTATTAAATGTCAACTTCTGTTAAATAGTTATTTGGAACAGAATTTTGCAAAAAAATCTGCTTTATTAGTTTGGTCATTTAGCCTGAATCATTGCAGACATCTGCCACATTCTGAACACCTCTGCCATAGTCATATTGTATGTGCAACATAGACCATTGTAATGTAAAATAAACAAGCCTTTTGATCATCTGGTCCACACAATTGTAACTACAGGACATGAAAATGTGCTTTCTGTGTGGCTGCACATAGGAATACCATATTCAAATCAACCGAGCAAACCGAACGGTGCATGCTGCTATCAAAGTAATTGGAATAAAATCATCAAACAATACATTTAAAGCCTATATATGTTTATTGTATTGACTTCTCTTAAGTGTCCTGTCAGTCACAGGATGATGACATGGTTGACATCCATCACCAGTCACAACAAGTTTGCCATCTAGATGTTCTTTTCGTGTGGTCTGCAAGGACATTTCCACAATGTTTCTTCAGCCGCCCCCCCCCCCCCCCCACTGCAGCCTGGACTCCTGGTGGCAGCTGGTAAGGATCCTGCTGAGCTTCATCCCACACACACACACACGGTCAGCATGCTAGCCACGCAAGTTTTTTTTTGCTGTGATACCTTTCATTTGATTGCAGATGATAAACTACATTTATGTGCATGCATTGATCGCAGCGTACATTTTAAGTAGCAACTTGGAAGTAATATTAAATAAATATCGCAATATTTCATTCACCTGAAAAAAGAGTAAATGCTAGAAATGCTGCATAAATGCCAAGAGGTCAGATTTGATCACAATCATAAGCATAAGGGCTTTTAATTGGCAAAATGCTAAGGTAGGGAGGAATAATTAGTGTATAGATAGTTATAGATGAGCCTATTTTGAAGTTGCTAAACTTATTGCCCATCAAATGTTACATGCTTTTATCAATGTGCTTCATCATTAATTTGTGTTATTGTGCAACACATGACGTTTTTATTGCATTTTAGTGCGGCGAGGAACCAAATTCCCAATTTGGGTCAAGCGCTGGAAACGTTTGTCATTAAGTAGACCATTCGTCTCCAGCGCCCACCTGTGTCACCATGTGAGTCAGCAGCTGTTTCTCTCACATGGACACACACATACAGAGAAGGTCTTCCCCATCAAAGCATATGACAGCCCAACTCGGGGGTGTCCAAACTTTTTCCTCCCAAGGACAGAAAAATACAAAATCTTAACATGTTAACGGGCTGTACCCCCATTTATTTGGTTTGGTCCCGCCTATAAAGCCAAAGAGCGCCTCAGGCCGTTTAAAACTTGCTCGTAGAAAGAACTTCTTGTTTGAAATTTTCCTCTCCCTACGGTTTGCTAAATGAAGAGTTTTGTCTGAGGAATTACTGTGCAGTGCGTGTTACATAGAGAGGGAGTTGTATTGAACATTTGAAGCACACAGACAATCATTGTTTTCATCTCAGTGGAGAGAAATCAGGAATGGATGTCAGTCTATTTCCGCTCCTTTCTGTCAAAGATGCTGCGATCTTGGAGTACTTTCAGAGTACTTTCCTAACTGGCACAACAGAAAACACCATACACAAGACTTTACTTCTTCTTTTCCTTTCGGCTTTTCCCTTCAGGGGTCGCCACAGCAAATCAGTTGCCTCCAGCGAACCCCGTCGTCTGCATCCTCTGCTCTCACACCAACTACCTTCATGTCCTCTTTAACTACATCCATAAACCTCCTCTTTGGTCTTCCTCTAGACCTCCTGCCTGGAATTTGGAAACTCAGCATCCTTCTGCCAATATACTGACTATCTCTCCTCTGGAAATGTCCAAACCATCTCAGTCTGGCCTCTTTGACTTTATCTCCAAACCTCTCCATTGCTCTGGACTGTTGACCCTAAATACTTAAACTCCTCCGCCTTCTTGGTCACTTCTCCCTGTAACCTCACTCTTCCACGTGGGTCCCTCCCATTCACACACAGATACTCCGTCCTGCTCCGTCTCCATCACCCTCCTTTCCAGGACAAACCTCCAGGCCTCTAGCTTCTCCTCCACCCGTTCCCTGCTCTCACTGCAGATCACATCATCTGCAAACATCATAGTCCATGGAGAATCCTCGTCTGTCATCCCGTCCATTACCATAGCAAACAAAAAGGGGCTCAGAGCTGATCCCTGATGTAGTCCCACCTCCGCTTTGAACTCCTCCGTCACACCTACAGCACACCTCACCGCTGTCTTACAGTCCTCATTCATGTCCTGCACCACTTGAACATACTTCTCTGCCATTCCGGACGTCCTCATACAAAACCACAGTTCCTCTCTGGGCACCCTTTTATAAGCTTTCTCCAGATCTACAAAGACACAATGCAGCTCCTTCTGACCTCTTACAAATGTTCACCTCTGCCCTCGGTCTAGCTAAACCCCATTTTTTGTTGAACTGTATATTGTAGGTTTATCAGCGTTTTTTTTTTAAGGTTTAAAAAATTAAGAAAAGCAATTCCAGTGAATTTCAATGGACGTCAATTCTACATGGATATTTCGCCATTCGCAGTCCCTATTAAAGTGTAATATCACCATTCACATTAAATGGCAGTAATGTCTGCGCTTGCTCCGGGGCTCATACTGTCCAGGGATAGGGAACTCCTGTACTTGAGAGCCACTGTCCTGCCAGGTTTAGATGTTTGCCTCCTCCAACACGCCTGATTCGAATGATCAGGATCATTATCAGGCTTCTGCAGAGATTGCTGATGAACTAATCATATGAGTAAGACTAAAACAGGCAGTACAGTACTAATTTTTGGCGGATTTGGGATAAATTTTGACTTACAGTAATTTCTGGACTACAAGGCGCACCTGACTATAAGCCGGTCTAGCTAAATTTCGGGAATGCCGGAGTTTGTTACACATATAAGCCGCACTCGACTATAAGCCGCAGGTGTTTTAATGTTACCACACCAGGTTCCCGCTACTTTCTTTTCCATAATGCAAATTGTCTTGCTCTCGTTCTGTCTCTCCTACTGTATTTGGGCTCACTTGCTTTCAGATGCTCTTGCACTTCCTTTATAGTGCGCCCCCTTGTGATCTGACGGATAAGCCGCACCTTTGTATTAGCCGCAGGGTCGAACGCAAGTAGCGGCTTATAGTCCAGAAATTACTGTAGTTGATTTTTGTGAAAATGCACAAAGTGAGTTCTTGCACTTAATGTTGGTTTCTTGTACAGCAGTTTTGTGCCGCCCTTGAATCATAATTACTATACACGAGAGCTCTTTGCATTGGAAAAAAAAAATGACAGTGTTCGAGGCTGGGTCTTTTATACAGGCATTGAGCATCAAATATATTAAGATACTGTGATGTACATTGGTTCAATAAAAAAAAACAAAAAAAACAGACATGCACATATTTTTGTTCATATTTAAAATTGCATTTTGTCATATATCTGTTTAGAAAATGTGGATATGTGTCAGCCTAGTAATTGTGCCCCCACTCATATCATTTAAGTCGCACAACCCTGGCCTAGGGAATAAAGTGCCACAAAACTATTTTCTCTTTTTTTATTGCGTCATTTCAAGATGAATACACATGTACTTTTCAAATCAATAATATGTTTTTATCTTTTACCCCCCCCCCCCCCCCCCACACACACACACATTTTTTGGATGCAGCTCTACAGCTGCACAGTAAAATCAAGTCAAGCACTCCTCTCAGCGAAATAAGAAGAGCCCAAAGAAAGAAAAGAGTCTGGAAGGGACGGGCTGCCTGAAAGCCGCTCTATCTGCGATAGAGTGAGAGGGCTTGAAGTAAAGCCAACCAACAGGGGAAGAGCAAGGACCATAAACAGCTGCCCCCTTCTCCCCCATGCGGAGACGGCAAGAGGAGTCCGATGGTGGCGAGAGGGCGGATGACAGGAGGGTGTGTGCGCGAGCGCGGCAAGGAGCGTCACGTACGAGGGTCTTCAGAGGCAAAGGAAGGCGCTGGCAAGTGGAATGTGCAGCCGCGTGCTTTGAGAGCGAGGAAAGTCGCATTGTGAGAAAGAGTGGAGGGTGGCAGGAGGAAGTTGTAAGAGGAGAAGCGAGAAGAAGTCATCTGTCAGAGGGACGGGAGGTCAGATCATGTTGGGGAAGTGGACGCAGACGTCGGATGTGGATTTTTAAGAGGTTCTCTTCAGGTGCACAGAATTGGTGAGAAGGGTCACCAAAGGCTGCAAACATGGGGTGCATTCACAGCCTGGCCACCAGAAGGATTAAGGACCGCCAAGCTGACCCCGAGGACGCAGCTCTAAAGACAGACCCTGAGGTACTCCCTGAGATCCTGCAGCTTGCCGAGGTGAGTAGGGGGAACAACTGTGCTGCATGCCATGTGAACAACTCGTTTTATAACTTGAAAAGCACTTGGTGCTGTTCTGCTACTTGGAAATATAGCAGGCAGTTTTATTCCTGGGTTTCCCGTACCTTTAGAGTAGACTGATGACTTCACAGGCGTATATTTTGTATCCTTTGTGGGGAAAAAAGACTTCTTCATGTGTCTTTTGTATACTGTACATTCAATTTCATTTTTTTTTTTTTATATATTTATGTATTCATTATTTTTACGAATTGCAAGCATGTGTCCAAAAACACAAAGGACTTTTTTTTTTTTTTTTGCAGCCATTTTAAGGTCATTTTGGCCAATTACACGGCTCCTTTGAACATATTACAGTATTCATAGAGTTCCATTACGACTTCCAAATTTTTACTATGTATGTACAAGAGACAGGTGAGCGACGATAAAAAAAAAACACACACACGCATTTTTCATTGAAGTGTGTGGCTGTAGCACACACCCAAATTTTGATGACTTGCCATAAAACTCAAAAGTTCTAAGAGGTCGGCTCCATGTGTTGAAAGCTGGACCAAACTTCTAATTAGTCATTGCAATACATTGTGGTTACAGGAAATGCGATCAATCAACCTTCAGTGTATTTTGGGAAATATTCACCTATTATATGGGGACATAATTATTGAGACACATTTCTCAATTTATCAGGCCTAGCCTCCAGACACTTTTATATATGTGTATATACAGTATATATATTAGGGGTGTGAATTGCCTAGTACCTGGCAATTTGTTTCGTATCACGATTCATAGGTCACGATTCGATTCAATACCGACTAATCCCGATATAAATCTATAAATTGATTATTGCGATTTTTTTTTTTAAAACTCAAATTTAGAAAATACTACTCCGTAAACTTGTACATGTACACTTTAAGATTTGTATGAAAATGTATTTATTTATCAGAAATTTTAGGCTTACAACTGAGCCACTTTATTTAACAAACAATCGGTTGCAATCTGTTTCATGTTTGAACAGCATTGAAATAAAATATTAAGGCTTAATGTTCCATTAATATAACATTCTTCCATGCTTAACGTGTGAACCCTAACCCTAAGTAAGACGTTTTGTTGAATATTCCCATAAAAAAATGGATGTTTAAAAATCGATTCGGCTGCATATCGAATCGATTCGAGAATTGCGCGCTGTAATATCACGATATATTGCCGAATCGATTTTTTTTAACACCCCTAATATATATTCCCAATGCAATTTTGCTTGACTGCATAAAGGCATGTTGGAGGAATTTGGCTTGGAAGAATGCCAGCAAACACCTTTGAGATGATCTATGATTGTGAATAAACATCACAAATGTAAAAAAATAAATAAAAAAAGCACAATCTTGAATAGCTACTAGTTGACTCATTGTAGACGGACTGACCAGGTGCGGGAAAACTTTTGTCCACATAGTGAACGTCGGAAGTGATGAAAAGAGCTGTTAATCATGTCCCGTGGGGTCAAGGTCAAAAAGGAAGCGGTGGTGTAGGTTACTATCCAGGGTTCGACCCGTCGTCTGTCTGTCTGGTGGCTTTACTTTGGAATGACACACACACGCGCACTGCTGTGAATGGACGCTTCTGGTGAAGTTTTATGAAGCCTGTAATAAAAAAATTTAAAAAGTGTGTCGGTTTTGCGGGGGAGGTCTTCACATAACATAACATTGTATCACCGTAGCGCGCTGGAGCATCACAATTCCTTTTTTATGTAAGTCGTAAATCACCAATATAACGCCACACTGTCTTTTATGCACGTGTTAGGACGCATGTGTCTCATCTATGATGGAAGTCTGGATCTCAGCCTTAACAAAACATTACCAAGATCACATGTAGCTGCTTTTGTGTGTGCGAATTTCCTTGCACGTGTGTGTGTTTGAGTCTGCCAAATTATGATAACATGGTCTCTGCAGAATGGGTGGACTCGGCACTCTTTAATTCCATACAATTGTACCGTCCTGATTTCTTCCCTCTCTGTCTCACACATACACACACAAACAAACATATCCCCGCACCTATTTTCAGAATTTTTGTGGCTCTTTAGAGGTGACTGCCCTTACTCGTGCTGTTATAAATACCCTGACTGAACTGGAGCATACCCCTGGCTTGCCACCTGCTCCCGTCCCTTCTAGACCGTGTGTGTGTGTGCTTGAATGTGTGTGTGAGACTCCCGTATGTCATCACTAGTAAGGTGTCCCGAAAAGAAACCCATACAGGCCAATGCATTTAGCATGGAGTGGGTGTGTCACGGTACTCAAGTATAGTATACAGTATGTGTGTGTGTGTATGTGTTGCCGCGGTGTATTTTTAGGGTCCAAGCACTAGTGTGAAGGCCCTCTCTAAGAGACTGTTATTATTCTTAGATAAATAGACTCTTTGAGCACTTTCCCATGCACAGTGTTTCCGCAGAAGCCTTAAAAAGTCTTACATGACATTTTTAAACATTGACTTAGAAATGACACTATAAATCCAGCATCGAAAAAAATAGGGATGGGTGAGTACCGATACCAGGTATTGGTATCACGCTGATAAATGCATTATCTCTAGGTATCGGCTATCATGCAAACTGTCGATACCAGCCAGTGATACTTAAGGCAAAAAAACTCTGACATTGACAAATTCCTCCTGAGCAGTAGTTGGCGCTATGCTGCGGAAAGTTAAACACATCCGTGAATCATGTCAGAAAAAATGGTTGTTTTGTCATTGTGTTCAATACATTTTATATATCAAAAGTACTAGAGGTATCGGTACTCTGTATCAGGGTTTTTTTTATCTGAAAAAAGTGGTAACAAATATCTGTAATTGAAGGGTGTAAAAAAAAAAATATATAATTAGACTGAAGTCACTATAAAATGTTTTATGCCTTATATACTGTATGAAAAACATACTGTTAGGCTAATATAAGATTGAGCTCATATTTGTCTATTCGTAGTGGCCACATTTTTGAGTGGTCTCATGTGAATAAGACATTTCAAATTGGTCACTGTATTACTATACATTGAGTTCCCACACGTGGTTGTCGGTCTGAAAATAGCAGTCTAGTATTTTTAGTAGCCATGTTTATCATGACTGAAACCGTTTTTTAAAAGTATCCAAAATCCCCCTCAAAAAGCAAAGAATGTCTATTCTTTTTTTTGTTAAGTGGCCATTTTAGAGTCCTACAAAAAGGAATTACTGCTGGAGGAACTACCAATCTAATCAAATCTAATCTTCTATTTAAACCAGTATTCACGTCCACAGAATAACATAGCATGGAATGCAAGCGTGAAACAAAAGAGAAGTAGAGTGCAAATGTCTGTGCAGTGGTCTCACATGCTTGGAGAATGACACGGACTTTGGCTGTAAAACTCCAAAAGGGGTGGGGTCCTTTACCACGTCAATTGAATACTGCTGCTGATGATAGTCATGGGATCCACTGGAGACGCAACGTCCCTGAAGTTTTTTTTTTCACTGTTACACAATACCATTGAAAACAACTTCATTAAATGGGAAATAGTTGTGATAGTGCTATTAACTCTATTTTAGTGCTGGGCTTTAGAGCAACACCATTACTATTTACAGCATTCACAGTTTATCCTTCTACATGTTACCCTGAGTCATTTAATCTGTAAGTGTAAAGTGGACACATTTAATTAGACCTGACTGGCAATCCAAACATCAGCACAGTCAAGAAGTTCTGTGTTTAAATCTCGGCTGAGGACCTCCTGTGTAGATTTTGAATGTTCTCACCATGCTCCACTCTAAAAACAGTTGGCTCAAAAGTAACCACAATTATGGATAAAAAATGGACCGATCCACTTAACGGGTCAATTTGACCCAACTTTCTGGGTTGTTTAATACAAAATGACCCAAGTAGAGGATCGGTCCATTTTTGAACCATAATTGGGTTATTTTTGACCCGACTGTTTTTAGAGTGTTGTGTGGGTCTTTCCCGACACCCTCTGTGTAGTCAATGTAGTCATCTACATTAACAACAGCTTCCGTTGACTGGAGAGAAAAAAAAGATTTAAAAGCAGTGCTGTGACAATCTTAAACTGTTGCTGGTTGAGCTGCACTGTGATCATTTGTCCAGTAGATGGTGTCCTTGACTATTGGCAATTGGCATCGCAGGCTATGTAACACAGAATCCATTGATTGTAACTATGAGGTGTTGATCTCTTGTGTGTTTTATCAATTAAATGCTTTTTACATATATATGTTTACCATCTCCAACTAATGAGATGTCACCCTATAAAAGCACCACTTTTGTCCAGTACAACAAGCACAATTGGATTAAAAACACATGCACATTAATGAGGGGGGGAAACAACATGGCACAATGTGCAGTCCACATTACGTAACCAAAAAAAGCTCAAGGTAGAAGTTGGTATTTCATGCATTATGCATATCTATTCATAAAGGATTTATAGTCCATTCACAACACATTAGAGAAAGTGCTCTTTTATAATGCATTGCAATGAATGAGCTCACAATTCAAGCTGGTGCAAGTGAAACTGGGCAGTGTTGGGATAATCAAAAGGTGCTTGTGTATTAGAGTTTGGAGTTAAATACTCCTCCTGTAAGGAAAATCCAGGCGTTGGAAAAACGCAAATAATATTTAGGCCACACGGAAAATGTTTTTTCAGAGCTAAGGAAATGCACTGAGTTGTTTTAAAGGAAAATAAACGTGAATGTGTACAGGTAGGGTATTTTGCAGCCACTCCTCTGTAAGACTCGCACATCAATGCACAATCTTGTGCCTAACATGGACCAAAAAAAACACTCAATGGTTTTATATGACTCATACTGAAATACATTTTCTTGGAGCATGTTCAACAATGTCCAGTTCATTTCACTTGGTACAGTAGTTGTGAAAATCAATTAATTATGACTCACAGTGTGTCTGTATCACTTTGTTTTTTCTTTTTAGTTTAAAATGTTGTTTTTTTCCCGCTTTTGTTAAAGTTTTAAATCCACGCCGTCCATCCATGTCGTGTCTGTCGTACTAGCTACTGTAGCTAGCTAGCGCTAAGCTAACCTAGGGGGTGTTCATTTCTCTTGTCCAACGTCTGTGTAATATACTGTATATGTGTTTGTGTGTATGTGTTTAACAATTATTCTTTAATCTGTGTTTATAATAGTTATATGGTATGTACCAGTCGATGAAAAAATGAACCTTTGGAGACAGTTTGTTGCATAAATGCACAAGAACACTCGATGAATGGCGCCAACAGCCTCTAAAATATCCACTCTCATTTCATTCCTCGCCTGTTTCCTTTCTTTGTATTATAGCTGCAGCGGCCAAGAACAAACCGCTTCTTCCTTGACAATTGTGCCACGTTGTTTGTGGCTCAATACAAAATGTAACGCAGTACAGTATACTGTATGTGGCGCCTTAAAACACTGTTTGCAGATAACAATACCATTGGTATAAAAAAAAAATCATGCTAGCAAGTTGGCTGATATGTGGCAGTCGCTAACTATGTTTTAACAAAGTTAAGTCACGTCACTGAATGTTTTTTTGTTTTTAGATGCGCTGATTATGTTAGTTGTGGCATGTAAAAAGGCGGAATAAAACAGGTGATGAAACCTGCCGATGTGTTTGCAGCGGTACAAAGCAGTGGGCCATGCCTTCACTGAGAAGAGCTTCAAGAGGGGACGCGTGTGTGACGTGTGCGAGCAAACCATAGAAAGCTCGGCCACTTTCTGCAAGGGTGAGCTGAAACCTTCAACGTACATGTCAGCCAGACGAGCACACCTGGTCCTTGAACGCATCTCTTAGCTCTACTTTGTTGTGTGCAGAATGCAAGGTGGCGGTTCACAAGGTGTGTGAAGCCAAGGTAAGCCGTCTACTGTCTTTTTAAAGTGACCTCATGTTGCACAGTGTAGGACGATCTTGGGTGGTTGTAGCACGGACGTGGACGAGGCGTGTTCACTGACCTAGATGTCTGCTTTTCAGAAGGCCACCCCCCACTCTTGAACAGCTAGCCAGGTCGCTATGAGTAATTCATTGTGGTAACCTACAGCGGTTACGTCTACGTCACTACACGGGCTTGTATTAGATGGGGACCTATTTCTCTTCTCTTTTTTTTTAATTTATTGCCGTACGTTTTTCATCAGCTTCAACTCTTGATACTTAACATTCTTAGTAGGGTTGGGCAATATATCAAAAAAATATCAATCACGATATTGGCGATAATGCATATCACAAAGACATGCAATAAATTTCATATGGAATTTTTATGCTTTTATCTGAATTTAACCAGTTAGGTACAAATTTAAATGTGCACCATCCAATAGTTGAACATTATCTAGGGTAATTAATTACAATTAATCAACTAAGAATACATTGAGATGGCTTATTTTGTCTCATGAAAAAAAAATCTTCTTTCATTTGATAGTAAAAATGTTATTTCTTTAGGTACATGTTAAATAGCGCACTAATATCGATATCGTATTATTCAACAACTATATCTCATATCGCATCTTTTTCCTATATCGCGCAGCCCTAATTTTTATCTGTCCTTAGCTTATTTATAACTCACTTCATGAATTTTTCGATAAGCACCATGACAGTTTTTTTTCACATTTCACTTTGTTATTTAGTGCTGTTTCCACTTGTTTCCCTATTTATTCTGACCTGCCTGAGCGTGACGTGTTAAGTTCTCAAAATAAGAAGCTGCTTATTTTCTTTAAAAAAAAAAATTGGGGTGTCAGGCGATTACATTTTTTTATTGTAATTAATCGCATGACTTCAAATCGCAAATTATATCTGTTCTAAATGTACAATAAAAAAAAATCATACTCTTAACATGGAGGGGTATACCTAATAAAAATGTGGTTGCATCTTTTAGTCATTAATACAGTATTTTCATAATAATTCATAAAATTGAGTTAAAGTTAAAAAGATGTACTATACTGTAAAAAACGAGTGTGATATTTGATTTGTGTTGATTCCTCTGCCACTAGATGGCATAATTACATTTGTAAGACGTTGGTGACAGCTCAGTGCATTTTTCTTTCCATATTAAGAGCTATCTAATCTTTAACATGAAGTAACTTGTGAAATTCTTCACTTTAAAAAATTGTAAAATCCAGCTTGACCCCAGTCGCCACAAATATATGTATTATCATAAAATTTATTACTGCTAAATTTTGAGATGGACGTGCCCTCTGCATTGCGGCTGAAATATCCCTAGTACAGGCTTTCCAAGTAAGGGGTGGTCATTAATCGTGTGTTTAAAAAAATTGTGGCGTTAAAGGAACATTAAATGAACTCAAAATTAATGCACAAATTTTGACACCCCTAAAAAAAAAATCAACACAGCATCACTGCCTGCCATTACTCATATGATTACCCTGAGGCCACTATTTTGAAACCATCAAAAAACAGTTATTAATTATTATAACAGCAACACATATTAAATGTTATTAAATGTTGGACAGAAACCTTTTATGCTCATATATTGTTAGTTTCTTATCATTTCACAAATTACAACCATTGGGTCAGTGATTAGTGTATGTGTGACTTTTAAACCGGCTTATGTATGAAAAAAATAAATAATCATGAGGGTTATGGTGTCAATAGACTTCATTTTACGGGACTCGTCATTGAACAGGCAATAAAAAACACTGAATGGAAAAATGTGTGCCTCTGTACTATAGCTGAAGACTAGAAGTCCCAAACCGCCACAGAACCAGCACGTTTACCACATTACACTCGTGTTGAACTCTGATCACCTCCAATCCCTGCAGGATTTCCAAACGCACACAAAATGACCTAATAGTGTGCCACTGGACACTACCAGCTGTTGTGCCTCAGCAGCCTGCCCTTAAAAGAGGATTATTGTTTTTGTCATACTCTGTTACCACGGAGATGGACAAATACAAGTGGCTGCTGCACATTCACTAGGCCAGAGTGGTCATCATCACGTAGGACCATGATCAGCGTGGATGGAAGAAGAGTGTAAATATAGAAAATAACAAGAGTGCCATAGATGCTTGCCACGGAGTGATTGGTAGAGGGGACACAAATAGGTGGGAGGCAGCTGGTGAGGCTGTGTGCGTGTGTGTGTGTGCGCGTTATTACTTGAATCTATACACTTTAATTGGATAATGTCAGTCAAAGTGTTTTATGTGTGTATTTTTTGAAATTTTGCCTCAAACTATCCTTGTGCATATTGTCGGCTGTGTCTTGCAGACATTTCTGGGCGCGCTCACTCTGCCCATTATGTGTGTGAGTGCAAGTGCAGAACAGGGTAGGCATGTTTTACCGTGTGGGTGTGTGTGGCCTGCGCCACAAACAGGGCGGGAGGGGAAAAAGAAAGCTATGTGGCGAGTGCTGCTGGCACGGTGGACCAGCGTGCATGCGTGTGTTGTCATATGAGCGGGAGAGAGTGAGCAATGTGTACGACCGGAGAGAGTGAAGGAGGAGGAGGAGGGAGGCAGGCTGTGTATGCCAGTGTACGGACTGGACTGCTCAGAGTGGGAGGCAAGGACTGAAGCTGCTTGTTGAGAGGTAAATAAATGAAGAAAAAACTAGCACTAGCAGTCGAACACTTCGATTTTGTTTCATTGAATCTACTTGTAGTGAGTGTTAAACTTTCAAGCCTCTTAACTGTGTGTGCTTTGTTAATGTTAATGTAATTCCGTGATTGCATAGTATTCCAACATAAGCCAGAGTGCTTTAACTTTTTTTTTTTTTCTGGATTTTAAAAATAGGCGCGTGGAGTGGTGACCTACAAAAAATATGCACGTTTGAATTTTTAATATTAGAGAGTTAAGTGATTTTATGATGGTAGCACTTCACTTGCATGGGTTCCGTTCCCACTCAGAGTAATGGTTGAATCTCTATGTGCATTGCAATTGACTGGTGCTCAGTCCAAGGTGTAGTTTATTGCCTGATGGACTCCAGCTCCCTGAGATACTGAACATGATCTGTGGTAGATAAGATGGATGGATGGATGTGATTTGAATGATTTAAAACACATCAATGTTAGCTATTTCTATTTGCAAACATCATGTCTACAGTCTGACCCAAGGGCAGCAAACAGAGACAAAACTCCGCCCCCTTGATGTTAATCACCTGTTCTAACAACAACAACGTGATGGATGCTAATGTTGCATAGTGACGTGCAGATGGTTACAAAGTATGCAGCTGTTCTGCAAATGTATGAATGGACATATGATGATGTTGGCATGAGGATGTCCAGATCTTGTAAACAAACAATGGTGTAGTAGAGAATAGTTTGGACACGTGTATTGTTTATATAGTTGAACTTCGCTTAGTATTCATCCACAGGTGACGAAGCAGATCAATGAGAAGCGTACAGAGATGAGGTACTCACTAGGTCGGCAATGGATTTTGCTGTGTTGCCAGATTAACATGTTGACATATCGCCGCCCACAGCAGCTATTTATAGTTGTGACCGGGCAAACTACTATAATACTTGGCTTAGTTTAATTTAACACGCGTTCTCCGGCTTATCTAAAGTGACATCGGACACATGTGGTTGCATGCATCTCCTGTTTGCATCTTTTTAATTTCCTCATATCCATCACCAAGCAATAACCACGCTGTTTGGTTTGCTTAATATGGAAATTGTGTCACCATTCTCGCAGGATTAATAATTCCAGATGGATTTAATGATATCCAATAAAAGAGTTGCATCAAACTAAACTAAACAATGTGTATATTTATTGTGGCTGTAGTTTGCAATGATGTGTTCTTGATATTTTAAATAAGGTATAAAAAAAAAATTAGATAGCTTATGATGCAGCAACAATGCTACATCATTGCAAACAACAAGAGCAGTAAAAAAACACGATGATGATGATAAATGAATATTTTTCTGACAGTGTCAATCAAAACAGAATTTTGATACTACCAAACAACTTAATATCATTATATGGCATTCCTAACTAGAATAATGTGTAATTGCACACCTGCTACAGTAGGCGGCAGTGGCGGCCTCATTATACTCATTTATTTGTCTTTATTTTAGACAAATTGCTGAACCTCAGATTTTGTTACATACTAAAAAACATTGTTAAAGTTATTCACTGGTGTAAATTGATCTACTTTTCTTTGTTTTTGCTGTGTTAATTATATAATGTTATGCAGAGTTGTATGTCTATCAATTATATAGACAAATGATACTTTATATTATTTATAATCGCGGCTGAGAGTTGGAGGGTCTCGCAAAATGTCTTCTTCCATGGGGGGGTGTCATGAAACATAACTGAGAAGCACTGACTGTTTAAATGGTGAAGTGCATGGTAAGGGTTTTGTGGCTGGTTTTAAGGCAACATGTTAATTAAAAATAAGGATGGGTGAGTACTGTTACCAGGTATTGTTATCGGGCCAATACCCGGCCGGCTTTATTTCAAGGTATCGGGACTTGCTATGGCGGCCGCTACCAGTTTAGGTAGGGCACACTCTTGTGGCCATTTTATGATCAGGAACTAAAAATATGAAGAGCAGAAAATTGCGATTAATTACAAAAAATAATATTTTGATGTAAAGCTCTTTCTTGAAAATGATGTCATATGAAATGTGTCATGTGAAAAATATTCTCTATTTTCATGTTTTTATTTAGATTTTTTTCTATTGACAAGCTTGAAGAAACACAATTGTTATTTATTTCAATTATCAAAGTGTTCCCGAGGGACTTGTGATCTATATTAAGGAGCTTGATCAAAATAGCTGTCTGACACCTTTGTGCTCTGGTCAGAAGGCATTTTCAGCTGTTGACGTGTCTATCCCATCCACATCATTTGCTCACTGTCTGCCTGGTTCTCTCCTTGATGCCTCCCTGATAACCCCCTGCATTGCTCATGTTTTGTAAAAGCTAGTCACAGCGTGTACTCACTTGTGCGCATGTGATGCTCTTCACAGTGTCCTCTGTTGTCCCATGTTGTTTACTAAGGGAAAGCCCAGATGATTGTGGTCATCCAGTCCCGGGGCCTGCCTTCATGTGGAGATAGAGAGAGAAGAGAGGGAGGAAAAGGAGGGACAATATGTCAAAATGGATTGAAACTGCTTCATACTTTCAGCGTCCCCTAAATGATGAGGCTGCCTTTTTTATCGTTTACCTTAGTGGATTTATTGAGAGATGGTGTAATACGGAATAAGCTCTTGTTATTTTTGCCATTCCACTTCCAACTGTGAAGGCTTAGTCACTTCTCCCGCTGTCTGATGTCAGCGTTCACTTGTCCTGGATGGCACGCCGGCGCCCGTGTCTCAAACACACTTTTCCATCAGCAGCCTGAGGAGATGGTTGACCTTTTGCCTGGAGTTACTTTGCTCATTCAAAGCTTTGACTTTGAGTTTTCTCCTTTTCTTCACACGGTGCATAAAATGTAGGCAGGTATCCCGAGAGAAATAAACATTTGCATGTTGATGAATGAAGCAAACACAGTCAGCCGGTGGGCACCTTGTCAGTCCCTGAGACTGCGATGTCGCGCTGTCATTGGCGCCAGCGTAAAGCACACTGATGAACAGGACAAGCTGAACCAGATGGCTCAGCCCCCCAGTGGCTTCGGCACGCATTCACCAAGAGCCTGCAGCTGGCAGCGCTACCAAAAACACGTGCACGGCGCAACCACTGTTGACCAGCGCTGACATCCTGTTGCAAATTGTTTCCTGTTGACTCGAGTGTCTCTGTTGCTTTTATACTACATGTCAAGACCCTCGGTGTGTCTGTGCGCATGTGTTTATGATGCACGGTGGTCATACACGTGGACGTTGTGTCCGTCTCCTACTGTTACTTCCGGAAGCCAAGCACCCTTCATCCTCTTAACGACCGTTATTAAACCAAATCAAAGAGAGGAGTTTTGCCCCAGCGGCAACGTTTACATGTCCTCTCGTACCCCACTGTGGGTTTTATGCCATGTTTCTCCTCTTGAAAGAAAACGTAATCAGGAGTTGTGAAGTGTCCAAAAAATTCAAACTAAAATATATAATACAGGACTGCATTGTTTTGCGAAATGTTCTACTATAGCAGGGGTCACCAACTCCAGTCCATGACCTTGTTTTGGATGTTTCCCTCCTCCAACACACCTGATTCAAATGATCAGGATGGTTATCAGGCTTCTGCCAGAGTTTGCTGATGAGCTGATAATATGAATTTGGTGTGTTGGAAGAGGGAAACATCCAAAACATGCTGGATAGATGCCCTCGAGAACCGGAGCTGCATGGTGACCCCTGAACTATAGCATCCCCACTGCGGGCGTTATGAAATTACTAAATTCACGTCACATAAGGTTGTGTGTAGGTTTAATGAAGTGAAGGTTACAATATTTTTAGTGTCACTACGATCGACCTCTCATTCACTTAATATGGCCATTAAGCAATCTGGTATTCTATATTTTACAAATTCTTCAATAATATTGTTAGAGGCTGTATGCTATATGAAATTGCCATCTGATTTAAAAAAAAATAAATAAAATATATATAGAGAGAGAGAGAGAGAGAGAGAGAGAGAGAGAGAGAGAGAGAGAGAGAGAGAGAGAGAGAGAATTATTGTTGTGTTTGTGGCATTTTAACACATTGTGTCATTCCTAAGGAAAGTTAAAGCAACACTAAGGGACTTTCAGTTTACGTTGATTATGGTGGCGCCATATGGACAAAAGCGGTATTGTTATGTCTGAAGGAAGACCAAATTTCCCATAAGGACAAGCGCATTGCGTTGTTTTTTTTAGCTCACACCAGGTAGTGAAATTCAGGCCAATGTTGATCCTTGACTGTCCTTTTATCCGGGTAGCTTCCCTTTTCCTTTTTTCTTTTTGTCTTCTTAATCAAAACTTTTTAGTTGTTTTGCAGCTTCTGCCAGGAAAGCAGTAATCGTGCGTCGACATTCAAATTGACTTCCGTCTTTATAACGAATGGGGAAAGGGGCAAGAGACGCATGCCATAAAACATTCAACACATTTGTCGTTTTTTGTGTGACAGTGTTCCTACCATCCTCCTCAAAATTGCTTAGCGCCAGTAAAAATGATACAGACATGGCAAAGGTACCATTCAACTAGTTTTAAGTCTATGTTTCATCAGAAGACTTATGAAAACATTTTATTAAGGTTGAAAAGTTCCTTAGTGCTACTTTTAAGGCCTCCATTTTGCAAAATCTAATTTCACATATACCAATAGCCGGCTACTGACCTGAGTTGTTGTGATACAGGCCATCGTTGGGCCGATTTTTTTTATTTGACTTGGGAGCAACAATTTGAGGTATGGGCATTGTATGGTGACAGTGAACTCAACTCAACTCACTTCACAACAAAGCAGCCATTTGGCAGAATAAATACATCTTCAAAAAAAGGCTGCAAAGCTCTTTAATGCCACTTCCAGTTAAGTAAAGTAAAGTTATTGTCAAATTAAACAAAGAGAAATAGATATTGTGTATTTAAAACAACCACACAACTTTGCTTTTAAGTCCAATAGCTCAGTGGTAACACATAATGGGAAATGCAATGGACAAGCAAATGAATGACCTCTATGTGGCGGTATTATAACACTTTAAGTAGCAGATATTTGAACATAAACAGTCTTGCAACACATGTAGACAGACAATATAACAATACACACACACACACACACACACACACACACACACATATATATATATATATATATATATATATATATATATATATATATAATTTTATTTTCTTCTATATATTTTTTCTAAAATACAGTATTATAGAGTGCTATTTTCCTTATTTAAAACGTCAAATGTTCCCCCCTGGGAGACTGGAATGGATTAATGGCATTTCCATTTATTCAATAGGGAAAGATGATTTGAGATACAAGTGTTTTGAGTTATGAGTGTGGTCACAGAATGAACAAAATCATATCTCAAGGCACCAGTACATTTGTATTTCTTTACCTGTCCTTTTACTAATATCGGTCACATCATTACTCTACACTTGTGTCACATGCAGTTAAATGTCTTTTTGTAACCATTCCTAAAACTGTCCAAAACTGAAAGGAACTTTAAGTAATGTCTATATTGTATATCCTACTGTTTACTATTTTACTTTTGTAAAATGTATGCGATTGTGTGGTGGTATCTACCACGTTAGATGCAACCAATATCCTTTGTTGGACAAGAACTTATTGTTAGTTGAGGGAGGAAGCATTCACTTGTAAAGGTATGCGACTTGTTAACTGTTGCTGACACCTGTCATCGACTAGTCGGCCCGCCAACTGAGAGGGCTGCTTGGAATCCAGTCATTCTGGTTCAAGGGTTCAAAGGTGAAAAGTTGACAAGGTGTTGCCTGTCAAGGGTTACAGTGGAAGTCAATAGCCTGAATGCCTCTCTCTTCTTCTTTTTTTTTTTTATCCCGTGGCTCTTTTGTGGTTTGTTGTTTCCTGGTTGATATGATGTGATTGCATGCAGAGTGTACAGGAATTATATGGTAACCTTGTGCTTCATCTTCCAGGTATCTACCACCTGTGACTCAACACCAGACCAGGTATGTTTGGACATGGCGTTTGCATTTGGATGCTACTGTGCACACTCACCAATCCACATTTCTGTTTGGTTTTCAGCACAATTCCATTAAATCCCTGAAGAAAAGAAGCTCCATGCCAAGGTACCGTAGCCATCAATGATATATGAAAAACATCCTATTTTTCAAAACATAAACACAACATTTCAATTTTAAATGATTTCAATGTGCAGAAGTAAAAGTGAGGAGCAAGTAATGGAGCAGGTGATGGAGCGCCACTACGACATTGACCTCACCTACATCACGGAGAGGATCATCTCGGTCTTCTTCATGCCAGAGCTGGAGGAACAGCGATACCATGGGGAGCTACAGGAAATGGCCACCATGCTGAAATCCAAGCACCAAGACAAGTTTCTGGTTGGTAACCACAAAAAAAAATAAATAAACACATTTAACTCATATATTTATTTTTATTTTTATTTTTTTTGGGAGAGCTCACTATTGTTCATTCGGTAATTTTACCGATTTGACATGTCATCATCATTGCTCTCTTTTTTTTTTGTATGTGGGTATGGGTGTGTATGTGCGTGCGTGCGAGTGCGCGTTAACTAATATATTTATTTACTAAACTCATATACTACAACCCCTCTCCTTCATATTGCATAATATATTTATTCCAGTTAGTATTGCTAGTTGCACCGTTTCCCTCCATTCACCATGTAATCGAATACTTTGCCATTGTTTGTCGATAACATTTTAAAAAAGACCAATTAGAGTACTGAATGTTCTTGTTTTTTTCCTAGCTTTTAAATTTATCAGAGAAGAGACATGACATCACAAGACTCATCCCGAAGGTACGATTTGAACGCGTACGTCATTCAAAAAGCAGCATCATATTTCATGCCCAGCTCCTCTTGTGCTGCAGGTGCAGGACTTCGGCTGGCCTGATCTTCATGCGCCACCTTTGGACAGGATCTGCACCGTATGTAAGGCCATGGAGACGTGGCTGAGCGCTGATCCTAATAATGTAGTGGTTCTCCACTGTAAGGTTTGTGCAACCGGAACACGTAGTGAATTACTTAAGATAATGAGTGATTGTCATATTGATATGGTCATTTTGTTCTGAAAGGGAAACAAAGGGAAGACGGGAGTCATTGTGGCGGCCTACATGCACTACAGCAAGATATCAGCAGGGTAGTTCATGTTTCTATTATTAACAAATTGAGTTTTATGTGGTTTTATCAGTATTTTTTATGACCAATAATTACCATAATACATCCCAACTATGTTGTTACATTCACAAATCTGTCATACACATTTCTAAATGAATTGTGTTTGTGTATCCACAGAGCGGACCAGGCGCTCACCACGCTGGCCATGAGGAAGTTCTGCGAGGACAAAGTTTCTTCTTGCCTTCAGCCTTCTCAGAACAGGTCTCACACATGCACAAGTGTGCTGTACCAAGATCAGATTTGTGTTGAGGTTTGCGCTCACAAGCCATAAGATGAGGTATACTTGACAGGTGATTCCAATACAAGCTTCATTTAAAAAAAAAAAAAAAAATGACGCTTTTACAACTACAAAATGGCCTTCTGCGACCACAATATGCTATCTTCAGGATTTCCTCATGCATTTCAATTCACAAGAACTGAATAGAAGCGAGAAGAAGAATAGAAGAGTGTAGTTGTCAGTTGGAAAGTATACAAAAATGCAACTAGATAGAAAATGTCTTCATTTCTTTTCTGTTTCTACCATCTTCAGGTACATCTACTACTTCGGTGGTCTGTTGTCTGGTGCCATTAAAATGAATAGCAGTCCTTTGTTCCTCCATCAGATCATTATTCCATCGCTGCCAAATTTTCAGACAGGAGGAGGTTGGTTTTATGTCAACGCAATTTAAATACCTTGTGAAGAGTTGACACAAAAACAAAGCAGCTGTCTGTAAATGTTCGTCTTTTTACAGGTTACTTTCCATTTCTGAAGATCTACCAATCACTACAGCTGATCTACACCTCCTGCGTCTAGTGAGTAGTCACCAATGTTCTCCATTTACCTCAACCTCTCTTTCAAACAGAAGTTCCTTTTACTGGCCACTGTCTCTGTTTGGATGGTGGCTGCCCCACTGCTTATGTTCATGTTCACATTGTTTACCTTTGATTTACTCGACAGACGGGGGGCTAATGTCTTATGTATCCTACTTGTGTTTCCAGTAACCCTCAGACCTCTCGGTCCAGGAAGCTGTGCGTGACGATGGAACCAGCTTTACTGTTAAAAGGGGACATTATGGTGAGCAACTGGCACAATATCACACAATCAACACTGAAAGAGTGCTCTTAGTAATATTCTGTGTTTTCTTTTTAACGGTCTGGTGATCCAATATATTTGCCTATACGGTCCAAATAGCTCTGAACAATCCCATGTATGGACCTTTTCATGATGCTCTTTCCTACGTCTTAGGTCAAATGCTATCATCGACGGAGCCAGGCAGCAGAGAGAGAAGTGGTGTTCAGAATCCAGTTCCATACGTGTACCATTCATGGCGCCCAGCTGTGGTTTAGCAAGAAGGACCTTGACATAGCCTGTACAGGTAAAATAATGGAAGCCACTGAGGCTAAATTGGATCATTGGTAATGTTTTGGAAAAATATGACCATAACACTGACTACTTTACAATGCTAACGTCTATTGCAAATGTACTTTAAAGTCTTTGTGTTTTTTGGACATCGCCATAACTACTAGCGTGCTTGTTTATGTTTTAGTGAGCTCCAACATGAATTATACAACTTTTTGAACAATACCTTTGATGTGTTCTGTTTCACTTATTACTGTGAGCGCTTCTATCATTTTTGTAGTCACAGTGATATTTTAGACAATGTGTTTACAAGCGTGTCTTTTTATAGATGACAGGTTCCCTCGTGATGCTGCAGTGGAGTTTATGTTTTCTAGCAGGCCAGAAAAAATAAACGGTGACTATTTTCGGTTTCTGAAATCTTGAGTGTCTTGTATGTATTTTGTCTTATACTTAGTATAATTTCATGTCTGCTTTCAAGAAAACCAGAAGACAGATGCCTCCATCAAAGTGAACTACAACACCTCAGATCCAGTGGTCAGATGGGATTCTTATGAGAACGTGAACCTGCACCATCAAGACAGTCCAGAGAGTAAGATAGTTGGCGATCATTGGATTCTCATGCATCGCACATGAGATGTATTGTTGTTCCACAGCATCACCAAGCTTTCAACGTCAGTACTGGCAGCTGGTCAATAGATGGTGCTAGCGTGCTGCGCCACCAAAAATTAAATAAAAATATGAATTTTTTGGAGTGCAGTGGACACTATTTTCTGTCAGGTAAATCTGGAGTCTGCTGGTTCTGGGTCTGTTAATTCAAATTTCTACTCTATAGTATGCATTAACCAAAACTGGTTAATAACATTGGTTACTAGCTTGCTCTAAAACTGCTTGGCTGACTTGATTATTCCAGCCATGCGTTACTAGTAGTGGTGTAACGGATCACAAAAGTCATGGTTGGATCAGATCGCGGATTTGAGTCATGGATTGGATCGTTTTTTGGATCAGCAAAAAAAAAAAAAAAAAAAAAGATATATAATACATTGTCTTCATTTATTTTGTAAAGTGTTTTTTTCCATTAAATTTTAAAAATGTATTCAAAATGTCTAATATAGCCGTTTAGGATTTAGTGTCTTCATTTATTTTGTAAAACGCCTTTTCCCATTAAATAAAAAAATAAAAATGGGTAATATAGCCATTTAGGAACACAACTTTTAAGTGCAATATGAGGCAGAAACATCCTTATTTGTACATGGTTTATGTGTAAAATAACAAGGTTTTGTTCCTAAAATCTAAACGGCTATATTTGACATTTTGAGTTGAATGCTTTTTTTGGTTTTGTTTAATGGGCAAAAGTGTTTTATAAAATAAATGACGATAAACTTCTATTTATCTTTCTTTCTTTTTGAATAATGAAAAGACCTCAATGTGCAATTTAAGGCACATTCCCTTTCTTTAAACATGGAGTGTGAATTACAAAGTAGCCTTGGTCCAGATGACTCCAGAATATTAAAAAATAATTAAAGTAATCCAGCAGATACTAGCTGTCAAACTTACTTACCAGCCAGACACTCGTTGGTCATGCTAACAGCTAGCCGCTAGCCACTTACGTCGAAGACTTCTGCCGTATCATACAATGACGGCGTAACTAATTAGCGTGTTTTTAGCATCCTAAATTAGCTATTGAACATGAGTCAGGGAAAGCGTTGTGTTGAAGTTGGTCGCAACTACAATGCCAATCAACTACGCTAAAGTAACGTCTCAAAGGGAAGTCAAGCTAGCTATCACGCCACGGCGTGGGTGAACTTCAAAGTAAAAGTGTACTAAGGCTCTTTGCATTGCGGTCGATGTATTACTGTATTTGGTGAACTTTATTTTGATGTTAGGCTTAGTGTGTCACGTTGAGTATATTAGAGCATCCTTGACATGTCAGAATGGTATCGACTGTGAATGCGCACTTTGTCCCGCCCCCCACCACCAACCAATCCGCGGATTGGGCCACGAATCAATGATGATCCATTGCTCCACAAGTTACTAGTTATTAGTGTAAAGTCTGGTCTAAGCTTTTGTTGTGTATTGTGTTGTAGTGTAAGCTTCAAGTCTTGATTCAGGTGTCTCATAAATACTAACTTCCTGTTTCCCCCTCAGATATTTCACATACAAGGGGCCCTCTTGATGGAAGTCTGTACGCACAAGTGAGAAAACGACGAGGACCGGGCCCAACCTCCTCGCCCAACGGATGTCTCACCAGCAGCCCAACAGTGAAGACACAGATTGCCAACCAGTCGCAGACTCTCACCAGCTCTTCCAGCGACGTCCCCTCTGATGACGCAGAGAAACACCCACCCTTCGCCGCTCATCGTGAAAGCGAGACAACTGAAAGTCTGGCGGAAAAAGAAGAAACAGAAACAAGTGAGAATGTACGAGGCAAAGAAAAGGACAGAGAGACGGAGATTTTACAAGATGCAAACCTGTCAAATCCGGCAGGGTTAAAGCGAGAGCACTCGTGTGGTGGTCGCGCAGGTATAAAGTGCGGCGGCGTGGGGCGGCAATGGGAGCAAGAGCCCTGCCTATCGAATGGTCACTGTGCTGGATGCTGCAACAGTATCCAAAAACATCCCAAAAGTCAAACTCTGCCTTCCTTACCGTCCAAATCTGTATCCCCTCCCCCTCATTTAACTCATATGGAACTCTGCCATCGCCATAGCGTCCATCCTTTGCCCGAGTTGGCATGGGAACAACCAGCCCCATCTGTACCTTGCCTCCATAGACCATGCTTCCCTTATTCCGCTTCTGAACATACACATTCACACGGTCACACCCTTCCAGCTTCTCACAGACACTACAATGATGAATGCCAAGTCTTACATTATGCCAGCCAAGCCCCGACCGCTCACCTTTCCCACCAGTCACTACTTTCAAGCCCATACAGAGAGATGTACTTCGGTCCACCAAATCAGTGTCCTTGCCGAGAGTGTTCCAGCAGGCGAGAGTATCAGGCAGCGGTGCTCCATTCGATGCATCCAGACCAAGCCGTTGGATTACAACGAACTAGAGAGGCACTGTGGGAAAGTAAAAACCATTGGGAAGTGCCAAGAGAGGCTGACTTTTGGCAGTACAAATTAGCCGTCCCACCGTATCACATCTGTCAGTCTGCTGCTTTAAAACATGGTGCAGAGCAGCAAAGGTTTGTCCAGAGTTACCCCAGCCCCCCGCCTCTGATGGACATGCGGGACGGAGCCAGCAGCGGATACCACACTCCTCCGCCTCCACGTCAATCTTGCCCCTGCTCTCCTTATCAATCATCTCCTGTTGAGAGCCACGGGAGTCGGGCCAGTCGGGGTTATGCTTCCGGTTACCTCTCTGGGTCGGCCTCTCCTCTGCCTGCCAGTAGCCCTTCTCTTGGGAGAGGAAGACTTCCAGAGACCCCTCCGGAAGCCAAAGGTCAGCAGCAGGAGCATCTCAAAGGTAAAGAGGGATGGGACTAAGAGTCAAATATTTTGCATCCTGCCTTCATCTGATTCTGGTTCTTTTACCTTTTTTGAAGTGGAGAAAGGCTTACCTAGCACAGAGGTTGACATAACGCAGGGTTCCGAGTGTAAACATGACAGAACAAGCACCCAGACTCTGGACTCTGATCATGACTACACAGTCATTGGTGGAAGTAGCCCCACACACACGGACGACAGGTAAGTAAACTTTGCTTAATTGATGTTTTGGAATCAGCATCAGCACTGTGGAATTATGTTTGTAAAAATGCAAACTGCTTGACGTCCTTTTACTTAAGGTTTCTCATTTGTACAAAATAAATTGTTTTTTGATTTAAAAGATTCGAGTGCATTGAATGAAACAAAATCAATTTGTTATACTTTGAAATATATCGAGATACGCATCGAATCATCATTTATTGAAGAGATATTTGAAGAAAATGGCCCAATTACAGTGCTACTAAATTCATTCAAATGTATGTAAAATGGCAACAAAAAGGTCATTACATCATACCAGAAGTGAGCCTTAAGAGAGAGAATAATAGGGCTGGATATCGGATTTCCCCAATCGATTCAATTATGATTTTTCCCGGTTCAATTCAATTCAATTCAATTCATCAGTTCATCTTAAATATCAAGGACTTGATAAAAACATTAAACACCAAATTATATTTTGTGGAGGCAGTAACTGGCTAATTTAGTTTATTGATGAAAGTAACACGTGTTATAATCATAATCATAGCTACAATAAACATTGACATCAGCAAGGATGAGATGAAAATATTTTCATAATTCAAATTCAATAATTGTAAATATAAATTAAACAGATTCTGAAGCAGGTCTTTCATAAATGTAAGAAAATACCTTTAAATTAATGTGAACAGTAAATTTCAAGAAAACAGTAAGATAAAAAAAATGTGGCCTTTAAAATGTTGTTCTCTTATAAATTTATGGGAAAAATAAATATTAAAGTAATCAATTCATTGTTTTATGAATCGATATCTGGCTCAAAAATGAAAATTGATTATTTGATTATTATTTTTTTATTTTTTTAATAAACAGTAGTTTAACCTTTTACCTTGCCTCATACTTGCAGCTTGAGTCAAGAAGCCTCAATAGCACTGGAAATCAACACAAACGGGATCGAAACCCTCACAATAGCAGAGACAGAAGAACAATCCCAAAGTTCCAACATAACACCACCAGCAAGTGAACTTTCTCAGGGTCGGGTATCTGGTGGAAACAAGTTTGAGGGAGCAAAAGACAAAGAAAATGATGAGGAAGCTGATCAGTCTCAAAGTACCACTATCATCATCACCCCAGTGGAAGACCAACTCACCGCCTCAAATACGCCAGGTGACGGCCCAAACGGCGACAGCACAACGCAAGTTGCCAGCCCGAGCCCTAATAACAACTCTTCACAAAATTCCCCAAGCGAGCCCCCAAATCGTAACTCCCCACCGGCTACATATCCCCCAGAGCATCGCCTAACACCTGACAGCTCAACTGACACCAAACCACCGTCACCTGTGCCTGATGGTTACCACACACCAACTTTTCCCCTCGCACCCTATTACTACCCTTTGCTAAGTGTCCCCCATGTCCCATACACCGGCTACACGGCCATTACAATCCCAGCCGCTCAGCCACCACTCCCAGAGAAGAAACGACTTTCATCAACACCGGGATCCCTCAACGGGCACACTTCTCATCCACGAGGCTCTCCGGTGCCTTCCCCGACGCACAATGTCACTTTGCTCCAAACTATGGCAGAGCAGAGACAAGCACAGTTCAGCAGCAGCAGGGAGGACATCCGGGTCAACGCTAAGTTTGTCCAAGATAGCTCAAAGTACTGGTACAAACCAGGCATCTCCAGAGACCAAGGTGAGTTCAGAGCCAACTGGTGTATGTTTCCGTGTTTACCGCATTGCTATGTGTATTCTCCACCACAGCCATAGCGGTGTTGAAGGACAAGGAACCGGGAACTTTCCTCATCAGAGACAGTAACTCGTTCCAAGGTGCATATGGCCTCGCCCTCAAAGTGGCCACACCTCCTCCGAATGCCAACATCACTGGTAGCAAAGGTACATCACAGCTTTTAACTCATTCAAAACTCATAAATACGTTTTTTTTTAACATACATAATCATCATTAAGCACAGCTTACATGTTCAAAAGGGAGTAAGAAGTAAAAATCTTATCGAGTCCTACCCACTTACAAAAGAAACAAAAACCAAACTTACACAGCTGCACTTATACGTGCATAGATATGCCAACAATATTGTACATTTAGTTGGTAAGCATACATTTTTACAGATATATAAATCAGCACAAAGGCTTACACACACACACACACATTTATATATATATATATATATATATATTATAATTTATTTTATTTTTTTATACATTTTGTTTATGCTATAGCATACAGAAAGCTTTGATATGGCTTCTGACATGAAGAGGGCGCTTAAAGCAATGGTAGTTATTTCCAAAAATGGTCAGCAGGTGGCAGCAGAGTATAAGAGAACAACCAGGGCCATGTTGCAACAATCTCTTTTCCCCAGTGTTTTCAACAGGTTTGTGAATAGTGATGAAACTTAGCTATATTCTAATGCTAATTGCTGCAAAACGGAAACAGATACAAATTTTTTAAAAAATCCTGATGAAAGAAGAGAATCTTTCTTTTGGTAGCTTTCATGTTTTTATAGCAATAGAACACAATATCCTGTGAATCCAGTAAAACAGCCGAGAGCGAAGGCTGTTGCTTCAGTGAAAATGGCTGGGAGTGAATGAGTTAAACATGCTGTCTGTCTGTAGTAAATAATAATAATAATAATAATTAAAAATACTCATACTCAACCCCTACACGCAATTCTTCATCTCCCAGCAGATCTTCTGGAACAGCTCGTGAGACATTTCCTGATTGAGACCGGGCCTCGGGGTGTCAAAATCAAGGGCTGTCAGAATGAGGCATATTTTGGTAAATTAACTTTCTCCATACTATCGCTATTCTGTTCTTACGCCTGCTGTAAACTTTTTCTTCATTTTTATTCTTGCTTTAGGGAGTTTATCTGCCTTGGTGTACCAACATTCAATCACACCTATCTCTCTGCCATGTGCCCTTCGTATCCCAGAAAGAGGTAATATTGGTTCTTGTACATAGTTCAAGTCATATTCTGTGGAACCTTCTAAGCAAAAGACAATCTGGCCCACTGGATTTTCCCTAAAAAATATATAAATAAAAATAAAGTTTAAACCAGGGTTATTTTAGTTAACGAAAAAATTCCTAACTAAAATTAAAAAAAGTAAAAATTGTTAACAAAATAAAATAAAAACGAAAATGCTTTTAAAAAAAAGAGAGAAAATTAACTAAAACTACATTTTATGTTTACAAAGCTAACTAAAACTCACTATAATTATAGCAAAAATGTCCTTCGGTTTAATCTTTCGTAATTTATTTTATTTAAATGTGATTTTAAATACATTTATTTGACCCGAATAAGGACGTTTGAAATTGTCACACAGTAGTGAAGTCATCTAGCAGCAGCCAATAGAAAAGCACAAGCAGAGGTGGCTAAGCCACAAAGTCTGGCTTTAACCCCAGGTGCTAGCTAGCTAGCTCCCTGGCTAGCTCCCATGCTCGTTTACCTGGTAGGGAGCTAGCTAGCTAGCATCAATGGCTAAAGCCAAACTGTGGCAAGGTTTTTACTTTCTAGACCTGGATTTGCCACCTGTGCGCACAAAGTAATACACATTTACATAATAATAATAAAAATAAAAATACTGAAACTAAGCATTTTTTAAATAACTAAAACCAAATACAACTAACACAATTTTAAAAATTTAAAAATAAACTAACTACAATTATAATAACCTTGGTTTAACCTCTAAATTGTACCACTTTTGGCTTTTTGGCTGAATTTTGGAGGTTGTACTGTACACGATTTTAGGTGATGGTATGTAACAGTATATAATGTATGCAATGTTTTAGATCTGGTCGGGGACCTTCAGGAGATACGGACTGTAACAAACACAAGCACAGCGGCTGACCTCCTTAAACAGGGAGCAGGTAAACATTAACATCAAGAAGAACCGTTTAGTTCAATTTATAAATATATTAAAGAACACATGTGTGTTTTTTGCTGTATCTGTGTACTCCAGCATCCTCGTAGCTTCTAAAACATGTATATGTTCAGTAAAAGGTCAAATGCTTGTGGATTTTTGCAGTTCTTACTTTTGACCAGCAGGGGTCAATAAATCCTCACACTGCATGTTTACTACATTATTGTGATCTGTCTGAAGCTTGCAACGTTCTCTACCTGAACTCCGTGGAAACGGAATCATTAACGGGGCCGGAAGCGGTTTCCAAAGCAACCAAAAGTACACTGGCCCTCAGTCCACGTCCTGCTGCAACAATGGTCCATTTTAAAGTTTCCTCTCAGGGCATCACCCTAACTGACAGCAAAAGAAGGTATCTCAATTTCATCATTTAAGATACAATCTGATGTGTTGATAAGAACACACTTCAAATTGTACTAAATGTTCTGATGCTCTTTGCGTTTGCACAGGTTATTTTTCCGGAGACACTACCCCATCAGCAGTGTGACTTTCAGCAGTCTTGACCCCCAAGACCAGAGGTGAGACCTCGCGACACAGTTATAAGAAAAAAAAAACTAGCGTGCGTGTGTGTGCTTACAATCTCCCAGGCGATTGTCACTAATAAAGACAGAAACATCCGCGCTTGCCTTTTTTTTTTGTAAAGTCTTGTTCATCAGTTTGAGCTCCTGATTTATGTATTCCTGCAATTGTCTTCTGTTTCTATTTGTGTGCCGTGCTTCAGATGGACTAACAGTGATAGCACGTCCAGCAAGTAAGTGCTTGAGTTCCTGTTTTTGCAAGTCATACTACCAACTTTGCACGGCAATTAACACAAATTGCATTTTACGACTAAAAAGGGCTCCTCTTCTGTGTGTTGTAATGTTTCTTTAATTTTTTTGCGGCAGGATGTTTGGCTTTGTGGCCAGGCGGACGGGCAGCACCACAGAGAATGTATGTCACCTATTCGCAGAGCTGGATCCAGAGCAACCTGCTGTGGCCATTGTCAACTTTATCAATAAAGTTATGTTGGGACCGCAGCTACGCAGATGAAACATTTGAAGACATTTCGAGGACAAGGGGGGAGGTTTACATGCGTTTCTGACATGTACGTGTATATAAACCACTGTATAGTATGGTGCAAAAGACTTACAGTATACCACCACTAACTTTGTTTTGGTTGTTGAGTTGGATTTTTTTTTGGGGGGGGGGGGGGGGGGGCACTTTGACTTTGTAAGTAAAAAGTATTACCAAAGAGTATGTGTAATTCTTCTGATTGTGTGAACTTCATCGTGGATTGTTCCACTTCGTCTAATTAGTTTGCTGTCTAGAGAGAAGGAATGTTTTTCTTTGTTACAAATAATTTGATGTTTAAATGTGAGCAGGATTTCAGATAAAATACGAAATGTCATGATTTTATGCACCACACTGTACACTTAATGAAGTGTTTGTAGCTAACTTTGCATTCATGCAGATGTGCTTAGCTGTGATGGTTTTCTTTTCAAAGCAGTAGCCTCCATATGCCCTCTAGTTAATGTACTTTTAATAACCTCACACAACTTAATCCTGAGCAATATATGAGAGCCTAAAACTATACAGTTTTAGTTCAGCTTACAAAGCAAACAATTACAGAGGAATAATATAATTCTTTATTAAATGAGTAAATAATGACCAATGATTTTGAGCCAGCGAGCATTTTGAAGCATATTCCAAATAATACATTCAATATATTTAAACACACAGAAATATTGTGTAAAACTTTTCTAATTTAATTAATTATGTACTACTTGTGACAGGCAGTATTTTCTTCTGTACAGTATTACTAAAAAAAATCTATATTTAAGTTCAAGGGATACGGAATGTACTGAGTCAGTAAACAAAAGTATGCAAAAAGGCAGACTCATTAACACGAAAACAAATCAACCAATTCATAGAGACTATTGATTTTAACATTTTTGTGACTGAAAATAAAATCATGCCTTAAAGCTGGAAAGTTTCACAATCGGGGAAACATCTCACACTGGTAAGTGGTAAGGACATTTTCATGAGACGTTACCTCATTTTCTCCATGCCTCAGAATGACCACGTTTGGTCTTGGCCTGTTTGATTTCTTTATATTTTCACAAAACAATCAAGATCTTTGGTAACACACAAAAAAAACTGAAACCAAAGACATGAAGTGTAAAAATATATTTAAAGTTTTTTTTAATTTTTTTATTCTTTTCTCACTTTTTTTACAAACAGTCTAACACAAATGCAATTTTCATAATGTTTGTCTGTAAAAGAAGTAATATATTTTATGCCTCTGAAGAAATGTGTGAAATAAAGTGATACAAAAACCACACAATTGTGTATGCTTGATTATTTACATAAAATTATTCAAGAAGGTATTGGAGACTTGAAAACAGATGTATCACACCGCGCCACATGGCACAGGCGCAAGCTCACCCACGACCATAATGAAAACAAGCACTGTAAAAATGAATAAATTGACACTAATGGTATTGGAACACATGCAAACGGTAATTGTGCAACGTGTGAGCGTGTATACACTATGCACAAATCAACTATCATTACATATACGTTAACGGCATCCCAATAATACTATATATCCCAAAAGGTACTTTGCGTATTACAGTATCGCGCAATTTAAACATAAATACGACATAAAAGGATGAGGTCCCGCCGAGATTTGAACTCGGATCGCTGGATTCAAAGTCCAGAGTGCTAACCATTACACCACGGGACCGGTGACGACTTACGTCATTTTGTATGGTATTTAACTACATTGCAATACCGATGAGGAGAATCCATGTTTCATTTCCATAACTGTTTCGACATTTTACGCAACTACAGCTAACTCAATGCTAACGTTAGCGTAAAACGCTAACATGCAAGTTGTTACGTTAAAATGATGGCGTCGCGACTGCCAAATGCGCCAGAAGACTCCTTCCTTCCTTGTACATCTTCACGAAAGACAGTAGACTCGCAATTCATTGTTTACGTCACAAAGCCAGTACATACAGCAGGGGCGTGTTGAGGGTGGGGTCCTGGACCTCCACTGTCTGCACCCACCGCAGAAACGACATCCTGTCGATTGTAGCTGAAGCCAGGGGCAAGTTGAAGGGACATCTACTGTTATGTACTGTTAGCATTCGTGTTAGGGTTTCAAATTAGGCTTCTAAACTATGGAACCACAACACTGTCAGTAATTGCATAGTAATCCACTTTTGACGGTGTTTTGAAGCTAAAGGTGATTAACGCTGTCCTCGGTTCTCCCACAAGAGGGAGCCAGAGGGGTGTACTGCTCAGCCCGCACCTTCAAAGTTCATCTTGCAGCTGTGCTCGGGCCTCTGAAGGTAAACATTTGAGCTCCAGTGTGAAGTATAGAGTTTCTTGGCCTCTGTGTGAATAAACCCCAGTCAGCATCTCTGCATTAGACCACCATCCTGTAACAACTACTGTAAAATGTCTTAGTTCAGTAAGACATTTGTATACTGTTAATGCATTTTAAGTTTACAATGACCAGAATCACATAACTTAAACAGTGTTTCTAGGGCACAAAAGTTAAAACAATCTTCTTATTTGAAACGCCCAAGATTAACTGCAATAGTAACAAAATGTAAAGATGCAGTTTCGCATAAAAATACATTTAATGATATACATCATAAGATAATGTGCTCCCTTTATTATTTGTGTATTTAGTATTAGTTCAAAGTATTCTATTAACATATGTTGTATTTATAGTATTTTTTGTAGATTTGTTATTAAATGAAAGGAAAACTTAATAACTCAAGTTACTCTCATATATATATTTTTTTTTTTGTACAGTATTATAATCATTTTTACTCTGCTGCTATTTTTTGCTTTTATGTAACTGTACTCTCACAATAAATAATGTCACAGAACACCAGATGGAATATTTGACAGTAGAAGACCAACTGGAAATGTTTTATCATTTGGACATGTTTACAAATTGTTGCAGAAAGAAAACTCCAGGTGTAAAAATACTGTTCACGTTGGTTCTGTAGAATATTTTTTTTCTAGACCTAGCCAGTAAAATAAGTCATCCATAAAGGTTCAGAATAATTTCCAAGCTTTCCTTATGAAGTGAACATAATGATTGCTAAGTGTGGCTCTCATTTCCCTTCTTTAAAGCTGGCGTTGCCTCAATTTAGGGTCAGTCCATTCACATCATCCTGAATTTTCATGGCCATGTTTTTATGCATTATGACAGATTATTGCGTATATTTTGAGTGCAAGTGTTGCGTGCTAACATATTGCTTTTCACAATTACACCTGTAACTATATGTATGATTTCACATGCCACATGGTGAATCTGCTGGAATCAACACCATGTTTATATTTATACGCATACAAACACAGTATGTGAACTACTGCACTGCACTGTTGAAGAGCCCACAGTCAACTCTGGCTGGCTTAACTCCGGCTGACCAAAAGCATGTGCCTCTATATGAGCTCTACTGTGCAGGCTATTCATGTCACTGCACAAATGCCACGAATACAAATTCCCTCAGTTTAAGTGGGTCAAGTGTTTCTGATTTATGATTTCCACCCTTGTGCTTTCCAAACAGCAAGAGTCGGAGCATCTGAGGACACAAATTGGCCGAGCCAAAATACAAGTCCGACATGGATGTAACGCGGCCGAATAAATCCCTGTTAGTGGAGCTGCCTGAATCTAGCCCCGGTGCCAGACTTGGACCAGGCCCAAGCCACAGCACAAATGACCAGCGTGAACCTAACACCCACGCACTTTACTACCAGCCGCTGTGTCAATCGGCAGCTCGCCACATTTTCTAGGTGCCGCCACAATACGATTATGTGCTTGAGACGGCGCTCAAACGTGTGTGAAGTACAATACCCCAGCAGAAGCTTTATAATTTTGAGTTCAAACTCAATTTCTGGTGCCTCAAAAATCAGAATTCAAACCATCTTCATTTGTTTTTGTAGACAAAGTCCCTAACCGCGTTTTAATTTTTCTTTGGCTCTTTTTGTGATCTCACCACAGAAAGGTATATATATATATATATATATATATATAGATGGCGAAGAGCAAAAGTGGAATGATAACTATGACACCAAAAATGGAATTTACAGCAAACACTGTTAGGTGACACATCACTTTTAAAACTGTTTCATATTCCCTCTTTAATGTTCCTGTCAGGCTTCTCGGAGTGTGTACTGTACTTTCCCTTCACTTTAGCTTCATCTTATTGTGTATTTAAAAAAAATTGTCAAAAAAACGTTTTATGATGGTGAGTTTGAACCTTGTAACAAATAGGTTCTGATTTCCTGTTAGAATGCTTGCATTGTTGCAATTTCCCGCCTATTGGACTAATATCAATGAAACAGATTTGAGAGACGCATGTGGATAAATCATTCTATGACATTGGAAAGAGTCTAGCTGCTCAATACTAAAAAAAATCTTTACAATAATATGTTTTATGCACCCCCACTAGTGTAAATACAGCATTCAGATTAGTATTGCATTTGCGGAATGTGAATTAAGCAGCAAAATCCTGTTTTTTTTATCCATTTTAGGGGCGGCCATTTTGCCACTTTCTGTTGACTGAAAATGACATCAAAATACCTAAGGGCCCAGGTAACGACCAACCAAGGCTCACCTCGTAGGCCTCCTAGACCTCGTTTAATGAAATGTAAAATTGAATTTTAAACTCTGTTCTAATCTTGTTTTTTTTGTTTGTTTTTTTACTCTGCTATATTTTATTGTACTTTTTTAACCATTGTTTTGAAACATTTGTTTTTAACCCCCCAACTGTAGCACTTTGAGATTTCCTTGAAATGTAAAGTGCATTGCAAATTACATGTATTATTATTACTACCTGTTTTCTGGGTTTGGTCATGTGATGTTGCAAGCTGAGGCTGAGCCTTTGTGATGTTATTTTTAGTTGACAGCAAGTGGCAAAATGGCCGCCTCCTGAGATGGATAAAAACAGGCAATATTTATCACAATACTGTACCGTGTTTAGAATAGTGGGGCCACATGAAACATATATTATTATAATTTAATTGTAGTACAACTGAAGTTTTATTAATCCTGACAATACTTAAAAAGCAGATAAACAGCTACCCTGTTCCCTCTGCGTTGTGTTTCCCTCAGGCATCTCAGAGAGTACCGGTAGGATATTTTACTCCATTTTAGTTTCACTCATGTCTAACATTTACATATTTTACTAAGAAATTGCGTGTACATTCAAATACAGTCTTATGGTTACTGTTTGGACCTTGAACGAATGAGTGAATATGCACACTTGATTGATTGACTTAGAATCCGCATTTAAGTAATATTTCTAATTAGACAAATGCACGTGAAACAGATTTGAGTGAAGTATGTAGATAAAGCTTTTAAACTCATGGAATTTGCAGATGCAGTTTCGACTCGGCCTGCAGCAGGAGTCCAAAAACAATTTGAGTTGGGAGAGGATATATAAAGCCGGATGGGGCCCTTCTCCCTCTTTCCCTCTCTCCTTCCTATCTGTCCCCCTTTACAGTGTTTTTATTACAGACACACCCCTGACCTTCACGTAGGCCTCCTCCACTGGCCTTAACGCCACACGCGCACACACTGTACCACCATTTCCTCCATGCGCCACAGCTCCCATGTGTAACACGACAGCGGACGTGCAAATGCCATGTGAACGAGTGAAGCGTGAAGGAGCAGCGGATTCAATATTTACTCAAGGAAAGCGCGACAAAACATCAATATTATGCATCGGCGTTGTTTAGTCATCTATTTCCAGTGCGCTCGGTGTGCTTTGCATTGCAAATGTATGGCAACACACTGCTCAGAGCGGCGGCATCGCCTCGCAGCCTACCAGTGCACTGCAGAGTAGACACACCCCTCGTCTCCGCACGCCTGACCGCACACATTCTGAGGATGCCAAACAATGAGGCGAGGCGCATTAAACAAAACAGGGTACGCATGTGCATCTAATGGCGCGATTTGAACATAGTGATCTCGACAGGGAACAACGGTGCGATTATGTTTACGTGTTCACACACCGAACACCCGTCGTTTTACAAACAAAAGACGCTATGGGTACAGAAACACATGGCCTAAATATCACAATCTCCGCCAGTTGAGACGGAACATTGTTGCTAATGATGTCGCGGTAATCCCCGCATCGGGGGTCTCTCCAGTGTTTCACTCACACACACATTGGAGGCACAACCATGTTGCTTTAAGCTCACGCGGTCAAAGTTGTTTACCTCGTCGTTACCTCTGACGTCACGACACACCCCTGTTTCTTGGGCTGGATGTTTGCGTGACGGACATCAAGACGGGCCAATCGGTGCACTGCTAAACAGACGTGTCACCAACCAGATCAGGGCCGATCCGCGGAGCGCATACCTGATTGGCTACGCGGATTACAAGGGCGGGGTGGAAATCCCTCCTCTCCGTAGAGGCTCGGAGGAGGAGGCGGTGCATAACAAAAAGTAATGGCCATCTATTTGGTTACTGAAGATCCAAGGATATATGTCGTCGTACTACAGTAGGTGTGAATTTCTTCTACAAACGTTCGGGCGTTTGTGTTTTCTCATGGGGCGCGAACAGATTTCCCGCTGAGTGTTTGACTCGCTCGGCCGTTGCTCCGCTTAACAAGCTGCCCGAAGTTGTGCCGCGTTTGAGGGTGAAAGCCAGCCTGCTAAACACGCTAAAGCGTTAGCCACTATCAGCCCGCCGCGTGTGTTTGAGCCCGACGTCTGGAAGGGCGGACGACTTCACCCCACATTAATAAAGATCACCAAAACAACCGTCTCGTCACAAAGAAACGCTCCGGGTCGAAATGGGAGTGGACACGCTTTAAGACGGCGTGTGAAGAAGATCAAATGCAACTCTGGTCAGAATGGGGGGGGAAAGTTGATTTAAACTGAGGTATGAAAACTCGCATTGCACAAGAGTAACGTGCAAAAGTCCAGAAGCTGCTTCTTACGACAGCTTTTGACGCCAGTCACGTTTTATAAACTTGCCGAGGTATCAATAACGTTGCGCAACTTCGGTTGACACGATTGGCCGTTTGGTGATTAACACCGCGCTTGTTATGTTTGGGTTGATAATATTTCTGCGTTACATAAACGGCAATTGTAGGTCAGGTCCGAGGGTTAAGGCCCCCTTCACTGACTTGCCACATGCCTTTTTGCTTTTCTATTGAACAGGATTAACATCTTGGGATAAACGGAGGAAAGCTTTCAAGTCTCAGTCAGTCTTCAAGGGCATGCCAAATCCTCAGGTGAGCCATTTCTAACACACACATAAGATAAAGCTGCTCACATAGTAAACAGTAGTGCTCACTGATTGTCTTTTTTTCTCTGCTGTGAAAATGCTCACCCCTGATGTTAAAAAAAACTACCATGAAGGCACAATTAATTATGTCATGTAATGTCACATTTGCATATTAGTTATATTACTAGGCAGTAACCGTCCAAGTAAAATTGACATTTGGAAGAAATAGTGTGCTATGGATTGACTCTCAAGGCAGTAATATTTTGCTAAATAGCTCTTAAATTGTTTAAAATTCCCTCAATACTCAATCATTACGCTGATGGATGTACTGTACAGTGGTAATGCATAATCATCACAAGAAGGTAGGGCGTTTGACAACGTTTCACCATGAACAATGGAGGGAAACTATAAATCAATTATCTGATTAATAGTTTATCACGGACGTCTCTTTCTGTATGTTCTGAACACCCTTTTCATGCTAGTGTCGTAGCAAAAAAGTTTTAGTTCAATAGAAATACATGATTTACACCAAAAAAAGTCTTAATCGTTATGATGTCCATTCTTATACACAAGTCCACATTCTTTTGTTTTATATTCAATTTGTGTTTGTTTATATATCCAAGAATTTCTCTTTGTCAATGAGCGCTGAGCCACTTTATTGTCATGTCAAAATGGTGAGAAAAAAAATTCTTAATCTAAACCCCCACACCCCCATTAAGTCACTAATTGTCCCTATTACTATTTTTTCCATTGATTGTGCTTTTTTTCTCATGATCATCTGTTTCTTAGTATTCTGCAGCTGTTTACAGCATGCGCAATCGATGATATCGGCCACTTCATTTCCTGAGTTTGGAAAAATGATGACCGTCTTCCTTTTCAACAATATAGCTGTCTCAATTAACACTGGCAAATGTTCCGCATTGAAATCACATGACAAACCTTTTTTTAGTTTGAATGGAAGCACAGATGCTGTAAATGTATTTTTCTATATCATTGTAACAAGTGGCCGAACCAACTGTAATCTTTCAAAGTGAATTTACGCAAAGGATCTTTTACCTGATTAAATGCAGTTGCATCATGTTGTTTATGGTGATTTGTGTGTCTGTGGTGGGGATGGTGCCGTCCATTAGTTATCCATACATGGCGATTAACCCCCACCCCCCACTTCCCTCCTTTCGTGACCGTAGTAATTGGTGGCTTCCTCCTCACGTGTAACATATAGAGAAAGAGGCCGTTGTACTTAACCGTTAAGAGCCACTTGTATGTACACGCTACATATGTTCGCTTGCCTATGTAACTAATGAAGTGGTAAGTTCACCTGACGTCTGCAGGTCCTCAGTTAACTCATGTGGCCTGAGGTTTTCCAGGCCAAACACATCACACAGGTTAGATTTGCTGGAGATGGAAAGCAACTCAAGCAGAAGTAGTACTTCTTGGAAGGGAACGTGTACGGCACAAGTGCACGTTGAACACTTGGAGTGTGTAATGCAGTTTAAAGGGTTACTTGACTCATTGAGACAGTTTCAGCAGTAAAAAGTTCATATTTTGTCCAGAATGAATTAGATAACTTCATTATTTTTCATGTACAATTAATACCTTTAACAAACAAAAAATTACACTTGCTGTCGACAGAAGATGCTGAGGAAGTAGGTAACGACTAATCACGGCTCACCTGTTTTCTTGGTTTGGTCAGCAAACTGAGCCATGATTGGTGGCTACCTACTTCCTCAGCACAGGTGATGTCAACTTCAGTCGACAGCAAGTGGCAAAATTAGTTTTTAAAGATATTAATAAAAAAAATAATGAAGTTATCAAATTAATTCTGAACAAAATAATAACTTTTTACTGCTGAAAATGTGTCAAGTATACCTTTAAAGTTGTACTTGCAAAAAAAAATGTTTTTTCTTATTTTTCCAATAGCATTCAAATATGACATGGGCAACATGCTATAAGCAAATGCATTACTGTAAAAATCATGTGAATTACACAAATGTTTTTTAGGGCAAAAACATTTTCTCAAATTGAGGGGTTATTAAATAGGGGGAAAAAGCATTGGCTTATATACTGTAATTAAAAGTACATTTAAAAGCAGTTGCAAATAGAATCAAGCATTTCCACTTTATTGGTACGTTTTGAATCTTTATTTATTTATATTTACTCTGATAATAAAGGATACCAGCAAAGGACAGTACAGAAAAAAAAACGGTCCTTTTTGGGGGGTCATATTATACACAGCCTGCAGGTGCATATTTTTCCACAGGATGTCTTTTATAATAATATTTTCCAGAATTATTTGGCTTGAATATTCAATTTATGTTCAACCCGGTAGGTCATCATTCATAATCGTTGACATTTTTAGGGAGCATTTATGATGGTTATGTAAGATTGGCTTGAGCGTATATATGATCCTTTCTCGCACGTTTGTTGCAGGTCCAGTTGTGTCCAGTTAGCTCTCCTTGCATGCGTGTGTGCTTGAGAATGTGCATTCCCTGTCAAATTCAGCACAGACATAAACAGGACTCTTGATGTGTGTGTGTGTGTGTTTGAGTGGGCTT
The DNA here is from genome assembly GCF_051991255.1 of Vanacampus margaritifer. Classification (NCBI taxonomy): domain Eukaryota; kingdom Metazoa; phylum Chordata; class Actinopteri; order Syngnathiformes; family Syngnathidae; genus Vanacampus; species Vanacampus margaritifer. The sequence goes on along the minus strand of NC_135439.1, from coordinate 15,779,625 downwards.
CTCCCTGCCTTTCCCCCTCTCTAGAGTCCAGCAAGGGGCCCAGCATAAGGGGCAGGCCGCCGTCACTACCGCTCTCTCCCTTTGCTGGCCAGCAGCAGGGGCCTGGCTAGGGGAGCGATAGACCATAGAGTTTGACACGGGACCACCCCCCTCGTCCCCCTCCCACCCCAGTTTAGCCCATCCTGTGTGGGGCACAGGTCACCTTGTCATGTGCTGTTAGTGCTGTTGTAACATACTCCCTGTGATCGCAGGGGAAAAAAGCATGAGATAGACCTGCAGAGGGGAGGGCGCATGAGCCAAGGAAGAGAAGGGACAGGACTGGACTAGTCGGCTCCACCAGTTGTTTCGCTGCATTGCAAACCTCTTTATCGACGTTGTTGTTGTAGTTTGCTCCAATTGTTCTCCTTCATTCATGTGCTCTCCAGAGATACTCTTAAGCATGAAATTTCATCATACTAAATATCCGCTTTTGTTGCCCACGTCATCCCGCTTGCGCCTTGTTTTCTTGCGGTGGCTGTGCTGTAACATGTGACTAAAAAGCCCATATGTTTCCGTTGTGGCCCCCTTCTGAGCAGCCCGGGTCATTCCAGATCTGATTTGTTTTATGTATCTTCTGTACTCGCAGTGACCCGCCCGAGGTATGCGCTAAAACATTTCAACCTAACGTTTTCCTCCCTTCTCTTTCTACAACTTCCGTGCTGCTTTTTTTCCCTCCTTGATATTTTTCTCCATTTCCCCAACTTTTGGAGGACATTTTTGGCCGCATGCAACACTTCTAGCACCATTTGCGGGATCGCTCACGTGATATAGACACGGAGGATGCTCATTAGACTGTCAGAGAGGGCCTCTTTCCACAGCTTTCGCTACTGTTTTAGGCCCGGATAAGATTCTGTCTGACTCATATGTGTTGCGATGTGGTTTCAAAGTTCATTGCTGACATTCTTGAGCTGCGATGGCAGAATTCTTTATTTTTCATTTTTCAATTTACCACTTTACCCTCTCTCTTCCTCATGTCTTTGTGCAATTTCTGCACAGGGTTGTTGCCTGGCGCCTGCACTTTGTTAAAACTCTCAGGGTCCTTATTACATCTACTGAATTGTAGGTAAATTTGTCAACTTTGATGGAAGTTAATCTTAACATCTTGGCGGTTCTCCAGAGCATTATTCACAGCCGTGGTCTATTGTGTGTGGGTGCTTGTGACAAGGCAATTGAGAAGTCATTGGTGACCTTCCTGTTTGGTGCTCACACAGTAAGACACTGACTACGTTTACATTCAGTCAATACTCCGGTTAAGGTCAAAATGACGGTTTCTGAAACATTCAGGATAACTCGTTTACATGCTTGATCAGTCAGAGTTATTCTCATATACATGGTCATTGTGCTCAAATGGAAAACCCGTTCGAAAGTGCGACACACGCACAACGTCGTTACGCAAATAGATGTCCTTTCCACTTTTAACTTGCTACGTTCATAATAATAAAAGAAAAAAAGATATTATATTTATGTCACTCACCACGCTAAATGAAGTAGTCAGTCTGTCAGTAGTCACTCTGCGCTTTTTTTATGCATATCTGAGATTTCCTACTGCGTGCGTGGTCATTAAACGCACCTAGAGTCCACTGCAGAATCTTCTCACTTCTCCGCGATAAATACTTTTTAATTGTTACCAAATCTTGTTTCTAAAACTGAAACGCACACGTGTGTTCTTCGTGTTTATTGAAAAACATGCGTTGTACCGTGGCAGGGGATACCATTTTTTTTACGGGGGTAATTACTTAGGCACAACATCTGTTTTAAACCAGGAAGTCACAACCAGGCGCCCGCCGGCCGGCCAGCTTCATGGCATTAATAAAAAATATATACAAACTACAAACATTTTGCATCAGCATTGAACTTTAACTCCAATTTCATATAGACTACCTTGGATGAAATATTGCCGTCATAATTTCACTACCCGCACGCGAACCTCACCATGAACGCTCATTTAATCTGAATGGAGAACTCAAATGGAACGTACCCTCAGTCTGATTCATTTGGCCGCGTCTTGGAGTCGTCCTCACTTACCGGGCATCCGAGAGCCTCACAGTTAGTTTTTTTAACCACACTCATTAAAAAAATCATCCACTAGTACACATTAAATTGTAAATATAGTTCAGCGTTTTGTAAAAAACTAGTATGTTTATTGTATATACTGTATTTTTATGACTTTGGCGACAGCCTCGCAAACAGGAAATGGGCGTGTGCAGAAGTTTCTCCGTGATTTACTGATTTCTTCTTTGGTTGTTGCTTCAGGTCTTTCCGGTGCACTGCTTTTGATATAGCGCCTCTATAATGGCGCTATGCTGCAACTGCAGTTAAAATACGTCGCTGCCAAGCTCACTCAACACAACACAGCTGTGGGGCGCTGCGAAATCAGTCGTCGGGCTGGAGGCAGCGCAAAAATGAGCTGGAGGCGGCTGATTTTTGAACGCAGAAAAACCCTGATTATATATCCAATTGAGACTCGTTTAGTGAGTGGAACGGCACCACGCATAACAGTTGTTTCTGTTCTACAAAAAACAAGATTCCTTGTAATTAGAAATAAGTAAAGAAGAATAGAGCAAAAGAATGCCTCATTCAATCCAGGTATTCCGAATGTGTTTATATGAACAAGAACATATTCGGGCTTTTGTGCGTGTTCACATAGCATTACAAACCCCAATATTGCCAATATTCTGGTTTTAAAAGATTTGTTGCCTGCATAAAAGCATACTCAATTGTGGTTGTGGAAATTAAGTGGTTATTAGAGGAGAGTCGCACTGGAGTCTTCTCGTTTTGTACCTTGACTCCTGTAAACACACAACATAAATAACCCAATTAAATGTGTTATTAGATAATGCTCATCATGCAGTAATATCACACTGAAATGTTTTATTCATATTAGCATACATTATGTGTCTTAAAAGTTTTGCACCATCGAAATCGTGGACATATTACTGACCCATTCCCGCAAAGCCTCACTGTGTACTTCAATCGCCATTTGTGTTTACACTCATGCAAAGATAAATGATGAAGGTGGTATTCTACAAAGCAGGATATGTAAAAACTCAGTAAATGAACCTTGTTAAAATCTGAATTATCCAGCCCAGAGAGACGGGTGATAGAAATGGGGAGTCAGTCATCATCTTAGTAAACCAACTAAATCTGACCCTAACCTGCCTGCTGGCATGTTTTGTACGTTAAACCAACCTTAACTTTATACTGGTTACTCCCACCTGAGGCAAACGTGACTTGTCTGTTTCTTCACCATCGATATTAAGGTCCAACTAAATGTACAGTAAAATAATATGCCGGCTTTCCCAGGTTAATTAATTTGATTGAATTGATTATCCAGAGCACAAAGCTGTAAGAAAAATACAATATGAATTCCTCAGGCAGGATTGCAAGTGGCTGATGTGCAAATCATTCGTCTGTACTCAAGTCAAATTCAGTGCTTGGCAAAGCCACAAACGGTTTGTTTAATTCTTGAATCCGGCCTGCTGAGCTACATTGTCAAGACTCTTGTATTAATAATGTAGCTGTTTTTCATAAAATCAATGGTTAATTAATCATATTTATTCATGGTTTGATTCATTAAACAGTTTCATTTTGGTCTGTGAATCGGTTACATAAAAATCTAGATTTGTGTTAAATGAAGATAAGATGACTGTATTTATTTGAGGCAGTTCAGAACCGATTCTCGTTTGTAATGCTGACCTGGCTGCAGGCAGCAAAGCAAAATAAAAGCAAATGCAAATGAGAGTTTTTACGATCCTATCACGTAATCAGAAATGGGGGGATTTACGTGATTTTCAGCTTATCGGTATCAGCTGAAAAACATCTGATTTTTTTCTTAAGTCAAGAATAAAAATACCCACCTGCATTAGCACCTCCATTTCCAAAGAGAAAAAGTAACTCATCATGTTTCTCTCTGTTGCCACGGTGAATCAGCATTGAGGCGTCATTGATGACGTCTTTTTATTGTGGCCATGTACACGCTTATCTCAAGGTGAACATACGAGTGAATTGAACTAATTCAGATCAGTTGTTTAGAGCTTTTTTTTTCCACAAGAGGTCAACCCAGAGGTTAAGTTTAGACAGTGTTGAACATCCTTTCTGGAAAACCCGCCCTGTACCACTGACATCTTCTTAATGGGCTACACTAATCGCAGTGAGTGGTTTAGTACTTCCATCAGACATGTTTGTGACCATACAGCCTGTGGGCTTTTTACGATCTGTTAGACCATTTAATCGGTATTGCCGTGCAATTCTTAAAAAAACAGTCAGAGGAGATGTTATAAAAATCTCAAAAGACACACAAATATTTACAATCAACACAATTTACAAACGTACGTGTGACATAGTAACTGATCAAAACGTGCGATCTGTATCCGTTCTTGTTTATTCGCAAACCCTGTTTCCATAGCCAAAATCCGCATTTTCCTTTTTTAAATTCAAAATTCACCCCCTCCAAGCGTAAAAACTTGTTTTGTGAAATGTGGGGCCTTTTTTTGAATTTGCGCTTCCATTCAGTTTTGTTTTCGCATTTCTTGAAAATTCTAATAACTCATTCACTGCTATTGACGCCTATAGACGTCAAAAATTCATTTGAACTATTTCTATTAGTTTTAGTTCATTTTTCCCCACTTTTGTTAACAAGAGTATGAAAACCTAAAATTGTTTTTATTGTACATTAAGAACAGATATCAAATTTGTGATTAATCGTGAGTTAACTAGTGAAGCCATGCAATTAATTATGATTAAAAAATGTAATCGCCTGACGCCCTTAATTTTTAATAATCTTTTCTTTTCTTAAATCGCGTCAGGCGATTAATTTTTTTAATTGTAATTAATTGCATGACTTCAATAGTTAACTGATGATTAATCAAAAAAATTATATCTGTTCTAAATGAACAATATATTTTTTCTAGATTTTCATACTCTTGTTAACAAAAGTGGGGAAAAAATGTTAAACTAATAGAAATAGTTCAAATTAATTTTTGACGTCTATAGCTGTCAATGGCAGTGAATGAGTTAAAAATGGGTAGATGGAAACCCCACTATAGATTAGTTGCCGTCGACTTGACTATCATCACTTTAGCCTTGACTCAAAAAAAATTCAAGCCATTCAATCTTTAGTACCTATATGGATAGAAAACGTATTTACCCATACACATTTCAAATGGAAACATTTCAAAGCTGTAATTGCCGTGATACCACAAACGCGGCATTTTACTTATCATACTGTTAGAACAACAAAAAATAACGTAACGTTTTTATTTTCAAGCGTTGCACCGCCCCGCTAGCAATGAGCAGTTTGTGGTATTACAGCCTCACCGCTGTAGGAGGCACCTACATATTTGTGATGCCGCAGGTTTATTTTATTTTTTTAAATAAATGGACACACCCAATGAGTAATTTGTCATTTGTCCAAGTACCGGTAGCTTGACCAATCTTAAATTGTGGGTGTGTTGCCTAACTGTGTTAAAGCAACCTCATACATTGTCTTGTCCTGATAGATTTCCAGTAGATGAGTGTCTTTCATCTAATATAGGTTCGGTTTGCTCTCAAATAGACAAATGTACTGAAATGTGACTACACCAAGCAAAATACATCACTTTTTCCCCTTGAAGCTTCCCAAGATGAGGAGCCAGCAGGGATGAGACACTTTTATATTTAGCCTGTAATTCAAGTGTCCCTTGAATGTGTATATTTAGCCCGCTTTTTTAGATTTCTAAAACAGACATTTTTGTGTTGATGTCCTGTCTGGTCCATGTGTCTGTGCCAGCGCTTAATACTAGTCCTCCCTTTCTAGCTGCAGAAGGGTACACTTGGGCTACGTGATCCAGAAAGTCACAAGGAGGTCACTCCCGCCCTCATTCGCTGGATCTATCTATGTATACTTTCCTTGCTCCCATCGCTCCCGCGCTCCCTCCGCTTCTCTCTTTAATCCCTCTCCCCTATTGCGCCGCACTTACTACGCTTTCCTGTGGGTTGATGCTTTTGCCTCTCTGACTGCAGCAAACGGCCATTCAGAGGCAAGGAGATGAGAAATGTCTGCGTGGCCGGGCGCAATTGTAACATAGGCAGTGTTGGAACTATGCGAGGTTGTCAATGGCAACGTCGCGGGAGGACTGCACCAGGCAAAAGCCAGTGGACTCCAGCTAAACTTCAGCTTTAAATATGACGATAAATATTTGTCATTACTCTACCGCACACACCAGTCCTGGATATGTTTGCGCTTACTTGGTATATAATGGGTCACCTGAGGGTAGAACTGTGAAATCAATCTTGTACTCTGACCAGTGTTTTGGGAAAGAGAGCACATTTAGTAAACCACAGCTTTAAAGAGTCAAGAGCAGTTGACATAAACTCTGTACTGTATAGCAGTCATAAATGTTCAGCTGGTGTAAGATTACACCCTCTTACACTTGTCATGTGGCTCTCCGTTTGACGTGATGTATAATTCTGTCCGTTTTATGACGGCACTGCATGTTGTCTCCTCAACGACACGGTACACTTTAGAGAACTTGGCGTATCATTGTGCACGCTCGCTCTTTATTTGATATTATTCAACATGTTCTTATTCATTTGTGACTTCAAAGAGATAGCTGCAAAAAGAAGGAGATATCTGAATTTACATGTGGTTAATGCAGTTTGGATTGGTGCCATAGATTACAAGGGCATTCCCCAACTGTCAAACTATTAGAGCATTATGAAACCTCAAAACCATCTAATAAGTTATTTATTTATTTATTTAAATTTTTGGGAAATATCCCATTCAGTAAGTGACATGACAGCTTCTACAAGCCAACCAGCAGGTGGAAGAAAGGAAAAAAAAACCACACCTGGTCAGCACACAAACAAATGGCTCTGTGCTCCTGCTCATTCTGACAGCACAAGTGTGATTGATGCTGCCGATAGTCGAAAACACAATGCATATTATTCAAGAGTGGTAAGTCAGCGGAAAACCATCGCTCCAAGCTGTTGCTTGTATTACGTGCCTGAAAACGGGAATGAGTACAGATCTGCTCTAATAACCTGATGAATTATTTAGAGCCCCTCTCAATACAAGCGTGCATTGAGTGTAATGGCCTGTCAAGGCTCAATGGAAGCACGGAGGGCAGATTTCACTCATTAGTCAGTGATATTGGAAGGTGAATGACTCAATGAGGGTGCCTACTGGGAGTAGCTGACTTGCATAGGATTTTATTTATTATGTAGGGAGATGAACTATTTCAGTGTAGCATGTCGGTGTATACGATGCATGTATTGTTTGAAGCATGGTATTCCTGCCGTAGTGTTGTGAAAACCCATTTTGCGTGGACATTTTACCATAAAATCCGTGAATGACACGCACCCGTGTATAATCCCCAAAATCACCCTTAAAAAGCATTTTTTTTCCCTCTGTATGTATTTATAATACCACCCCCCAATTTATTGGCATCCTATATTATCAGAGGGAATAAATTAAGATTCAAAACATACCAATAAAGTGTCAAAAAATCCAAGTTAAAAACCATGCTCTTTCCCCATACCTATAATTAAGGTCTTTCAAAGTATTTTTAAAATCATGTTTTTAAAAATCTTGTTCTTGCATGTCCACATTTTTTCATTTTGCTTTTAAATCTATATTTCTGTTTGTAACTGCTTTAAAATGGTGTACTATTAATTTCAGTATGTGAAGCATATTGAGTTACATTGTATATGAAATGTGCTATTAATCAGTGATTCTATTTTTTTTTGTATTTATTTTTATTTTTTACAACCCCTAGGTGTACTGCCTCGGTGCTGGTAAACATCTAAACAACGTGGACAAATTTCCATTTGAGTTTAGTTTATTAAAAGGGCAGTATGCAGTAACATTAAAAAGATGGCTGCACCAGATTTAGCAGAAATCTTGCTTCCATCTGTAGTCCCCATAAAATAAAATAACAGCAAGTTAAAATTACATACAAACACCATACAAAGTGCAAAATACATTGTGCTCTATCATCAAATTGCAAGTCTTGTAAAAGTACTGAATTATAAAATTTAACCATTTTAAAAATCTATATAAGTTTTTTATTTTTTTTATAATCTGGTTAAAATTACATACAAACACCATACAAAGTGCAAAATACATTGTGCTCTATCATCCAATTACAAGTCTTATAAAAGTGCTGAATTATAAAATTTAACAATTGTAAAAATCTATATGAGTTTGTGTCATTCTTTTTTCTTTTTCTTTTTAATCTGGGAGGCCGTTCCACTCTTCAATAGCTTTATAAGAAAAGGCTGATTCATATTACCAGTTAGCGGGGCATCCTATATAATATCTCCGTCCCCCTTGATTTGGTTACATTTTTTTTGCAGCAATTTACAGTAATTGTTTGCAACCATCAGAAGGGTTATTGGTTCAATCTTAAATAGTTAAGGCCTGGTCTAAAAAAATGTCTACGTGATGTCAGCTGTGGGGTGTCAAGGAGCTGACGTATGGCACAACACCTCCCGGCAGCATTATTCAGCCACTATATTTTAAATCGGATTCATATTTTTGTCTAACAACTACTGCCATAATAGTTGTAGTGCTTTTGGCCAGTGTCCTTGTTGAAGTAGTGACCCAACTGCCAATGGTTACGTGGCCTTCGCTAAACTTTGTTGTAACTCTCACATCTAGTCGCGGGTTTGTTTTCCGAGTCTTACGTGACATCTATCCCACTGTGAAAAGATGACCTTAAAATCTCTGCAACGTGGCCGATTGTGTTACTGCGTCTGTTGACCTTTGTTCTTCAAACTTGGTGATCAAATGGGTGGCTAGGAGCAAAACACACACGTAGTATGCCACATTGCCAGTGTGAACGCATAAGAACAAAATTGAATTTGTTTCAACATATTAAACCATCATGTCTGCTACTCCCCTTCCTGTATAATTAGAAAGTCAGATTTGTGTTTCCTCTCCATTAACTGGCCTGAGCTCATGTTTTCAGGAGGCCAAACAGGCTTTTTCCATCAACAGTCTGTCAATAGTCTATTGTCATTCTAGTTCTGTCGGGTCTTTTTTGCTCCTTCCCCCGACAAATATTTGCTTGTAGCTGAATGATGCAATGTCAAGCTATGCCTTCCTCGCTCACCGCACTGCCGTTATTGATATGTTTACGTTTGCGATGCTGTGATACAGATTATAACAGCAACTTGCTGCATAGGCTCGAGCCACGTGACGCCTGGAGCAGCGAGGCAGTTTATGTATGCAAACATCGTGATACTCTTTTCACCGTTTGATCAACATGTCGGCATGGGTGTGGTACAAGAACAAACTTCAAAAATATGTTCTGTTGATACTCATAAGTTGAAAGAACATGAGTTGATAATGGCGCGATCGCCGGTCCAAACATTTTAATTATTCATGTGGGCGCTCCCCCCCACCCTCACCGCCCCCGCGGTTGATTTGTGACTTTGTTGACGTTTGTATCTAGTTTGGTTACACTCCTTTCCCTTGACTCGCCATTTCCTCTCGCCATCTGGCCCACTTTCACTCTGCAGTAGAAGCAAAGAAAATAGTAAGAAAGGCGCTTTGTGGAAAGGACAGTGCGTATTTGTTTATGAGGATGCTGGCCTCGTGGTGACATGCCTTTTTGTCCTCTTCACAAGGCTATTTACTGAAATAGAGGCCTAAGCGCCGAGGGCAAACAAATATAGCGCACATTTTTGGAGGTGAACAGGAATTTTTTCACTTGTTGCGTATTGTGCTGAATACTTTCCAGTAGACATAAACACTGAGTTCACCTCACAAAGGACAAACTGGAATTTTAAGTTCTGTTCTTTTGGAAGGGACATTATCCGTCCGACTTTCAGGGAAGAAGCGTGACAGGAATTTATGTCAACAAACACACCAGATATTGTGCTTATTTGTGTGCGTTTGTGTTATATAGAGATTATCAAATTAATCGATAATATTACTGATAGGGCTGGGTTTAAAAAATAATAATACAAAAATTCACCCCAAAAAATTCTTGAGATTTACAGTTCCCATGAATTTAAAAGTATTCTCTTACATTTATGACTGACTTATTGCTCTTTAAGACAATTAAGAATCTTTCTAATTCATATTTACAGTTATTGAATTAGAATTATGAAAATATTTTCATCTCATCCTTACTGATATCAATGTTTGTGTAACATGTAAGTGATTATAACACGTGCTACTTTTATTTAATTTAGAATTTTAGGATTTTTTTTTATCATGTCCTTGAAATTTAAGAAGAATTGATGTTCCATAATTAATCAATATTGGATCAAAGTGAAGGGAATTGAATTGAATTGGGGAAAAAATCTAAATCAAATCAAACTGAAATCTTGTGAATCGAAATCAAATCGATTCAGGAAATTAGAACTGATACCGAGCCCTAATTTCTGATAATCGATTTACTTCTTTTAATTTCAAATTATCCAAATGTTTGTAATTTCAGCTTCTCAATAGTAGATATAGAGTTCTGTAGCCTCCATTATCTTTGTTAAAATGAAAAAAAAATGCTTGTACTTTGGGAAATGATGCTCAACAGTTTTGCCTATTTTCTGACACATTATGGCTCAAGCCAGGAACTGAATCATAATTAGGTTTTTTTGTGCACTTTCTGCATTGTCAATATGCAGACAAAATTTTCCCAGAATAAAGCTAGAATGTTCTGTTTTCTATAGTGTCAAGTTTCACCTTCGTTTCACAAGCTGAAGAAATTAAATAAACTGTATATTCTGGCACATTGACACCATCGTCAATATGAGTACTTTTCACTGTGCAAACATTTGTTTCTAAGAAAGAAACAATTTGATCATCAACCACCGCCATTTTTTTTAAACAAATATTTAATCAGACTATACAATTAATAATACATGTCAAGTATCACAAGATGCTGGCTGCTGGTCCCAGACTGTTGTGTTTACATTTGTGAGAATTTTGACAAAGTTACTCCTTTACTGATGTAACATTTTTGTGGCAAAAATAGGAATATCCAGCAGTTGGTTAAAACCTCTTAGTTTTTTTCCCCCACTTCTCACATTTTCCATCTGATCTCTCCCTATGTGTTCAGTAATGGAGCCCACTGTTGTGAGTACATCCACCCTGGCCCCTGATGAGTTTGACAGGAATGTGCCTCGAATCTGCGGCGTGTGTGGCGACAAAGCCACCGGCTTTCACTTCAACGCCATGACCTGCGAAGGCTGCAAGGGTTTTTTCAGGTAGACAAACGCATGCACCAATGGCCGGTGACGTCGCAAACATGCCGATGAGTTGATGTAAGCGCATGCACATGGCCCACGTACTTATGAACATGCGCTTAGTGTGTGCTTTGTGCAACTGTTTTTGCCATCCTGCTGAAAAGCACGAATGGCTTCACATGTGCATTATTAGTATGCATGCACAGGTCCTGCCTATGTAACGCGACCTCCCACTCACATGCGCACACACACACACACACGCGCGCGCACACACACGCGGTTCAGTTACATAAGAACACATTCAAAACAGCATTGGCGTACACCTTGTGTGAATGCTAATACCAAGCAGCATGTAGAGTTTATTGCTATTAATAATAATATTCCTGGCCTAGCAAGTACAGTAAATACAATCATTCTCATTGTTATTATGGATATATTTTGCACCAGAATAAATGGCTTAAATGGGTGCGTTATTGTTAAACAGTGCTTCCTTTTCGCTCCTCTAGAGACCTGAACTTAATTGAACCGAGTCTGTGTTTGTGGCAGGACTGAACAATTAATCAAACTCAAATCGACATTGTGATGTAGATGAATGCAATTTTCAAATAGTGAAGTCTGCAATTTTAGGTTTTAGGTTATTTCGGTTGTTTGGTATGCTTTATTTATGTAGGCTATACGTATGTATATTTTTTATTTATGTATATAGTGTTTTGATAAGTTCAGTGCTTAAAAAGTCTAGTCCACAATAATGTATCATTAACATGAAAAGTTGAAGTGATAAAGTCACAGATACAGTATGTTCACATTATTAATGTAATCTCACTTGTGATTTATTATCACATTAATCATATATTAACGCAGATTAATCGTACTATCGATTTTCACTGCAGATGATCCTATAGCTGACAGCAGATGGTTAGCACAGGTTGTGTTTGAGCAATAAACATAATTACTACATGATTAAAGTAAAGCATTTAATAAATGTAAATGTTTACGTTTGACATTCAAAATATTTGTTCATGTCAAAATATTGGGGTCATTTTCTTTCCCACTTTAAATTATGCATGTGGAATGCGGTAACATTAAAAAGACCTGCGGCTTACAGTCGGGTGCGGCTTATATGTGTAGCATTCCCCAAATTTAGCTGGCGCGTCTTATAGTCAGGTGCGCAGTCCAGAAATTACTGTAACTGATTAGAAAAGAGGAGGATGAGAGCGTGCAGTGGATCAAAAATGTTGAAGACGTCCTTATAACATTAAATGTCGAAAGAATAACATATAACAGGTGCTCTCAAATTTGGCTGGTAAAAAATGTTGATTAAAAAAGTATTTTTAATTACGTGATTAATCGTGGTTAATCAACATTCCAATGGGATTGATCAGATTTTTTTTTAAATTGTTAGACAGTTCTAGTTTACATACATTGTGGGAGTGAATGCTTAAAAAACTGCAAGTCAAAGTGTTTAGTAAATGAACAGCTCTTTTGAAGTAGATTAATAAAATGCCTCATATTAATTCATGGTTTATTTGCCCCTTTTTTTTAGCGTTCACGTAACCTATCCAACAAATGATAAATCCAATTTAATCCAAATATTTAATGAAAAATGAAGTGCACTTACATTGCGCTTAATCGTCATGATACGTTTACAAAAACATGTCACTTACTTCATTCAAACATATCAGAGTGTAGCCGACACTGGCTGGTTGACGCAACGTATTAACCCACGGAAAGTTTTCCTTTTCAGTTTAAAATAACTTACTGAAACCTCTCGGATCCCGTGCTTGTTTCCTCTTTGGTCCCATTTTAAATTCATCCCCCTTTTGTGTTTACTAGCCTGTAACCTTGTCCTAGCTAGCGCTAAGCTAGTTTCAACGGACAATTCACTACTCCGTTTGAGTGAGCAGTGGGCACTGATACAAGATCTGTCGTAATGCGTAAATAAATACGCCCGCCACCATGAGCCCTCCTCTTACAGTACATGGCATTTTGCATCAGCCTCTGGCAAGACTTACCCAGCACTGTGAGATTTCTTGGCAGCCGTCCGCACTTTTGTGCCGCTGATGATTTGAAAGTCAAATGCCGATGATTAGTGTCAAATGCTCACCTTGCCTCGTGCGTTTAGTGCTTTCGTATCCAACCTGTTTAGACAAGCACATTTTGTATTTAGTTGAATACCTGGAGCGTTAAATAATCTATTTTTGTCATTCAACAGCGGATTGTTGCATAAGCTGTAATAACAGAATTTTTGTTGTTGCTGGATTTAGGCGCAGTATGAAGCGCAAGGCCTCCTTTACGTGTCCCTTTAACGGCAGTTGCACCATCACCAAGGACAACAGGCGCCACTGCCAGGCATGCCGGCTCAAACGCTGTGTGGACATTGGCATGATGAAAGAGTGTAAGTATGACTACTGACCCGGATAGTTGCAAGGTGTTGCTTTCAATTTTGCGCCACACTACTGTAAATGTTTACACTGGTTATTGTGCATTGGCTCTTTGCAGCATGACCTCAGTTTGAATTGGGATAAAAAAAAAAAAAGGGTTGCATCATTTAATACTGTCAGAATTACAGGCCGTCCAACATTGAATTATATGGATCAACTCCATAGTCCTCAATAAAACCAAGCCACCCATACAGCAGATTCCAAATTTTTATTTCATTCTTTAAAAAAAGAACGAAAAGAAATGAAAGGGGACAGAAAGACGTAAAACTTAATGATCAACACAAAATAGATGCCAGCAAGCAGTCAAGACGCTTTCAATGTAACAATTAAACAAAATAATTCAACAGCATGTCCTTGTGTTATATATATTTTTCCAGTAATTGTGCTTTTTATATATATATATATTTTTAAATACAAATAGACTGAGATGATTTAGTTTTATAATCCAGGTTGTTCCACAAACTGACACTTTAAATGGACTGTATTTAGGTTTGGAAAAAATATTTGTTCCTCTTAATTTGTACTCACTTTCCCTTTTTTGAATTTGATTTGCATGTTAATTGGTAAAATTTCATGATGGGCTTTATACATTATTTTAAGGCGGTTAAACTCCATCCATTCATTGTATATTAAAGTTTTTAGTTGTATAAATATTGGATTAATGTAATCTCTATCCACATCCAAAAATGACACGAAAAGCACGTAGATGTCCTAAATAGGTGGTCACCTTGCCCAGGCCGATTATTAGATTATTTTTGATGAACTCTTGAAATTTAACCAGCAGAAAGTTTGGATGTTATTTACAGTCGTCTTTCTGGTCATTTCAGTAGTAAATGTAAAATATTTTATTCAGTTGTTATGCTGTTATGGAAAAAATCGAAATCTGCAAAAATCGGGATTGGCAGGTCAGACTTTTTAAAAGATCGGAGATCGGCCAGAAACTTCGATGCACCCCTATTATTTATTTATTTATTTAAAGAAAATGAATGAAATTGGGCAGAAAGAAGTAAAACTTGTAATGTAATATAAAAGGATGCCATCACAGACAAGTACAGAGAAAAAAAACAACTTTTTAAGGGTGATTGGGGGGGCGGGGGGTCATATTATACACGGGATCATACGGTATATTTTCCTGTCAATGTGAAAATCAACCATAAATATTGTTGGAATGCTATAGAATTCTATCTTTTAAAATATAATAACCTGATGATTACAAAATATTGTTTGTTGAAACACTACTCTCCTTAGTAAGTGGACTCTCAGGTGTGTGAGGGGTCACAAGATGGCTTTCAAATATTACCTAATATTTGGACTAGGGTCAAGTATCTCTGGGTTTTTGCCCCCATTAGAGTGTTGACATGTTTGAACTAGTGGAGTCAGCCCAGTCCGCATTGTAAAGACTAATTATTCTCCAGCTGAAGTTCAAACATCTGCTGTTCCGTACAATTTGCTGAGGCCTCTTTTTCCCCTTTGTTTTGTATGTAGAGTGTGTGAATAGAAGTAAACGCAATATTTGTTTCCTCATATCCGCTCATTGTCCACAAGCCACTTTTATCCAAAAACCTCCCAGTTCCAGTTTATTAGCGGGGATTTCCACAAGAGTTGTGGCATGCATCGCTTTGGTTGTGCATATGAATAGGAACCTTAGGCCGGTACCTCTGTTATGTTGTGTTTCAAAAAACAGCAGCGTGTTATTGACGGCCAGCTCGCTTACTCTGGCTCTCTCTGGCTCTCTGTGAGCTAATTCAGTGGCTGGAACAACAAGGAGCCCACAGAACAAAGACAATGTTCTCAGTTGTCCAGTGCAGCGGGGGTCTCCATGTGGACTGGTCCCCTCCCATTCTCTTCCTCCGGAGAACAACAACTCCCCCGCCCAGTGCTTTATTGACATAGCTGTCATCACAATTCAAAATACGTTATGCAAAGATGCGATGACCTTCGTTCTATAGATTAGTTAATTGTCTGAAAACAAAAATAAAATAAATGAACGGTTGAATTTGTCTTTTTGCACGCTCCCACGCCTCAGTTATCCTAACAGACGAGGAAGTGCAGAGGAAGAAGGACCTCATTCAGCGGCGAAAGGACGAGGAGGCCCAACGCGAAGCGGAGAGGGAGGCGCGGCGACCTCGGCTCAGCGACGAACAGAGTCAAGTCATTGCCACGCTGGTGGAGGCGCACCACAAAACATTCGACGACTCCTACTCCGACTTCTGCCGCTTTCGGGTTTGTGTCACATTCTGCAATCTAATAACAAACGGATCATGTTTTGCTAACAACAGCACCACCATGTAGTAAACTAAATAAATATAGGGGGCCCTATCCTGTCCATGACAGAGTTGCGTTCCCACGACGGTGGTGCCACCAGAATTTGTACGCAAGTGGGACCACATCGTAGTCCATCACGAACCTACGCAAACACAGTTGTAAAATCAGTATTACAGTAACTATTTGTAGATAGACTGTTTTTTCAGGGCCTATACAGATGCCGATTATTAGTAGTCAAGGGGGCCAATAAACGATATTTGAAGCTGATAATCATTTTGAGTAAAAAAAACAAACTGATATTGGCATCAGTTTTTTTTTTATACAAAATGCATTATTGCTTACTGAACACATTTTCAGACTTCAAAATGTTTCAAAGTCTCAAAATGTTTTCATTTTTGTCTTAGACAATAGACTTCATTTTAAATTTGCAAAAAAAAAAAAGTTCAGCGAGCTCCCAAGTAGTGTTAATTTCGTCAACAAAAACTAAACAAAAATTATTTTGTCAACACACATTTTTCACCGGATTTAGACTAGACTAGACTAAAACCTTCATTAATAAACAATAACTAGGACTAAATCAGTATGCATTTTCATCGACTAATAAAGACGAGACGAAAATGTACTTCACTTAATAAAAAGTGGACTAAAATATATAGACATTTTAGTTCATGAACAAAAACGAGACAAAAATTATATGATTTATAAAATCTTGTCTCTGCTAATCTGTCATGTGACACACCCCCTTTCAAATCTGCAGCTAGCTAGCTAGCTAGCGAGTGCAACATGCACAAACACATGGGACAGACTGGAGGTGGTTTTACGATGAAAGGTGGTAAAAAATATATGTAGTTATAGTAATGTAACGTTAATCCAACGGCTGTAACATTCCATCAATAATGTTAATCCAACCACTAACTAATGCTAGCTAATTTACTTGCTCCTAGCATGGAGCCATAGTAGCCACTGTAATTGTGTGTTAAATTGTTTTTTATATAAAAAAAAATAAAATACTAAAATGCTAGATTTATAGTCTATTCACTAATTAAAAACGGGATATGGTTGACTCTGATAAAAACTAACAAGCGTGATTAAAACTGGACTAAAACTGAGACAAAATTTTAAAATGGCGGATAAAATTAACACTACTCCCAAGTTTATCAGTACATTTTAAAAAGTTAAATGGAAACTTAAATCTACAGGGTTTTTTTCTCCAAAATGTAAAAATACCTAAAATCTTAAACTTTGACATTTCTGTTTTAATGTCAAACAATTTTTTTTTTTTTTAAAAAATAAAAAGTTTCCCAGTGTCAGCAGCATCTCTTATAAATTTAAAAAAAATATATTCCCTGAGATTAAAATAGTTTTAACTTTACCTTTTATTGGTCATTAGATTTTGAAAAAAAGGCCAATTCACAGATATTCGTCAAAATGCCCAGTTCTATCCCTAAAAAAAACACTTGGAGGGCTTAAATATAAAACAACGACTTGAAATACATTAAAAGGGGCAGTGTGTACTAGATTTTTTCAGTTTATTTATTTTAATTTAATGTATTTGTTTAGTATATTTTTGGTTTTGTAGCCTTTAATTGACAGGACACCTGAAGAGTTTGCAGGAAATGGGAGAGAACTGCTTTCGTTTTAAAAACCCATTAATTAATTTCAACGATATTCAAAAAAATATATATCATCGTACTGGTACAAAAGTAAACCCACTGTGTATTTTTATGTACCTGTATTAGCAGTACAAACACCATAACAACAACGGTCACTAGGGTACTGATAATAAATGATGAAAGTGTCTTGTAAAGTACCTCTGTACACAGGGCTTAAAGTCCTTCGGCATAGTAAAATATTTTTGCTCATGCAAAACAAAAGAATTAATCCACCAATAGGTAGGTTTGGGTCTAGTCTTGAAATATCGCGATGACAAATCAAGATACATGACTCGCACATCTTCAGATGTGATAGAAGGGAAAATGATTAAACACGACGAGAACACATCTTTACGGGGGGGTGAAAAACAAATGGCGCTGGGCGTGGCTTGATGTAAAGCATCTGCATCACTCGCCCCAGGAACGTAGCCTTGTTAATCCTGCAACACTCAAGCAAGGCAAAAGTAGTTATACAAACAGCTGACCTCATAATTATCATGCTGAGTGTTAAATGTGTTAACAACATAAACACCGCTTCATCTCTTGTCGCCTGCGATAGAAATACAGATGTGATCCTCATGTTACTCATTTGTCCAGTCAATAATATCCTGCCATGTTCTTTGTCTCCACGTCTAGCCTCCTGTGCGCGAAGGGCCAGTGACACGTAGTGCCAGCAGAGCCGCTTCCCTCCACTCGCTGTCGGACGCCTCCTCGGATTCCTTCAGTCACTCTCCGGGTGAGAGGCTCGCTCAAGATCAACAGTGGCTGCTGGCTCAAATCATTCAAATAGACCTTCCAGCGCAGTTGCCTTAAGAAGCAA
This sequence comes from Vanacampus margaritifer, assembly GCF_051991255.1. NCBI lineage: Eukaryota > Metazoa > Chordata > Actinopteri > Syngnathiformes > Syngnathidae > Vanacampus > Vanacampus margaritifer. The sequence continues at coordinate 15,761,236 of NC_135439.1, read as the reverse complement.
ATGTTACATTTCAAAGTTACATAAATCCCCATGCAAGAGCCATCAAGAAGAAGATGTGAACCTGCGTTTATGATTATAGAATCTGTTTAGAAAAGACTAATATTTATAATTGACTCAAGCCAGCTATTTTGCTCTTATTCCGTCGCTTTGTATAACTTGTTTGTACTGCGTTACTCAGAAATCCTTTGAAGGCCTCATACCCTGCAGACACCTGACGTTCGCTTGTAAACATGAGTTCATTAATGCATCTGTCACTAATGCGGTGCACACAGCGAGAGGCATGGTCACATAGCCGACACGCAGCGCCAGCAAATGACTGAAAATAACCCCAGTGATGTTGAAGAGCTTCACGTGTTTCCAATGCTGACGTCCAAGCTTTCATCCCCTTTCTACTCGTGTTCTGCCGCCTATTCAATTAGCTTAGCATTTGTATTCATACAAGATTTTTTTTTTTATATATACATACTTTTGTTGCAGAATCGGTTGACACTAAAATGAACTTCAACAACTTGATGATGATGTATCAGGAGCAGGGCAGCAGCCCTGACTCCAGTGAAGAGGAAGCCTCCAGTTTCTCCATGCTGCCCCACCTGGCCGACCTGGTGTCCTACAGCATTCAGAAGGTCATCGGATTTGCAAAGATGATCCCAGGCTTCAGGTACATGTTCATTCTCCTGTCACAGTGTCATGATTCATTTGTTTTGCAAGTTGTATTTGTCAGAGTAGTCTTTATGCAACATACAGTACTTTTTAGTTAACTCATTTTCTACCCAAAAACGTATACATTCCATTTAAATATTATCATGCTCCCAAAGACGTATTTATATGTTTTTATGCTAGAGCATACAGTAAGCTTTGACACAGCATCTGAACTGAGAATGCTTGAAGCAATGATAGTTATTACAAAAACGGCCAGCAGGTGGCAGCAGAGTAAAAAAGATCAACCAGGGCCAGGTTGCAAAAAGCTGTGTTTTCAACAGGTTTGTGAATAATGATGAAACTTAGCTATATTTGAATGCTAATGGCTTTAAAACGGAAACAGATAGAAATGTACTTTTTCCCCTAATAAAAGAGAGACTCTAATCTTTCGTTTATGTTTTTATAGCGATAGAACAGAATATTCTGTGAGCCTTGCAAAATCAGTCAAAATCCAGTAAAACAGCCGGGAGCAAAGGGGGTGGCTTCAGTGAAAATGGCTGGGAGTGAATGAGTTAAGAAGAAACATAATTTTACGCCGTTAAATTAAGCTTCATTCTGCTTATTATGCAGATTTTTATCAATCTATTTTTGTTTGTGGGATTGTTTTGGAAGGTTTGTTAGAGAGACTCGTGCCTCGGGTAACCACTAGTGACGTTTGACTCCATTTTAACAATGAAATGGAACCACATGACCACCCACTAATCCTCCACGGCCCAGCCCATACATAAGCAAAGTGACTAATTTCTGTGAAGCATGGCAGAAACAACAGAGGCAACAACATTCGCCTCTCAGTCAGAGGAAGCACAACAGCCCTGGCTTTACATTCAATCTGTTTACTTTACAGATTATGAAAAAGAACAGCTATGTAATGCGCTCTCACATGTCCTACCTAAAAATGGCCACGTTGTCTCACCAAATATTTACAAACTTTTACTTTTTAAGTAATTGCTTGTAAGAACATTTATTTTTATGCTTACTTGAGCCTTATTATTCTAAAATAACAGTACTCTCGCTTGAGTTAAAACATGACGCCACCAAGGCAGACAAGGACAACAGTGATGGTAAAACGGAAAGTGGTATTGATAACCGCAAAAGCATAAAGTGACATTACCAATTGAGCAATGCAGTTAATGACGTATCAGTACATCAACTGTATACACCCATTATATTTTTTGGCATGTGATCTTATTCACTAAAAGCGATTTGTGTTGAACATCAAAGTACTTAAACCATACAACAACAATCTTGTGTTTGTAGTCTCACACCCACGCACACACAAACGGCACAAACAACATTCTGTTCTCCCGCCATTATGTGGTATCTTCAAAGAGTGTGCTTTTTTGTTCGATTTTTGTTTAACTGGGTATACATATATAGTTGTCGACTTTAAAAGGCTACTTAAAACACTGCCTGTAGATTAAATACAAGTTTTGTGATGGCAGCTGTGTGTGCCTGGCAATAATAAATTCGCTTGAAATTATTTCCAATGGGGGAGAAAGGTTTTGAAATTTAAACAATGTAGAAATCAACCAGCATGCCGGATTTTTTTTTTTCTTCCCGTCTCTCAAAAAGGTAACAAGAATGGATATGCAACACAATTTAGTGAGTGCTTTCCCCTCCTCTGCAAAAAAAGAAAAAAAGGGGGGGAAAAGCTGACTCACAAACGGGGAAAACTTGGAGCACTTAATTGAGGGAATGGAAAAAAATGTTCACATCCGAAATAATGGGTCGGCCAATGCATTAAAAGAGAAACTGCAATCGGATGACTGTTGTTGGCGTCACACTGGCACCACTTTCTATTTTAAATCCACATTTTGGTCTGTGTAGCATTTTCTTGTTTTTGTTCCTTATTAACAAGTTGATGACCTCCTCATTATGGAAACTCTTCCCACTCCTACAATATTTCACGAGTTCAAGGTTCTGCAGTCTCCTATCATCATGTTATTCAGTGACATGGACTGCAATATTTTAATGATTGAACAATATCCTTTCCGTCACTATTTTGTCACACATTACAAACTGCCTGTTTGTAGGAAGAATTGTGTCACGTCTCGGGGTCGTCCAAAAAGTCTGGGCTAAAACGAGCCGGGGCCTGTATTTCCTGACAGTTGTCATTGCCATTAACTGCAAGTGATAGATGTGGTTGGATTACTTTTGGAATGTTTGTTTGCCTATGCTTTTCACGCTTAAAAGGAACCTCGACTGTAATGACACGTTTGCTCCATATTATATATTTGGTTGTTACTAACATAACTATGAGATTCATTTTTTCAAAAATCATTTCTAGTTCAATACATTTTGTAGAAACTTTATGCATTCAGTACGTAGTGACGTAGAATGGCGGCTGGCTCTCTTGTCGAGTAATGTGAAACGCCAATAAAGAAAGCTAGTTAAGTCTCGGAGCGTTCCTAAAGGGACGCTCAAAACTCTTGAATGCATCTGGTGAATGACGAGAGAACGGCGTGGTGGAGGGTGACTCTCCCGATCGCATGTTGTTTCTTTAGGAACGCTACAAAGCTTGCCTTGCTTTCTTTATAGGGGTTTCACTTTTTTTTTTGTTTCCAGGGGTTTCACATTTTACGTCGCTGCGCACTGAATGTGTTGCAAACTTGCGACGTAAATAAATAAAGTTTCTACAAAATTTATTAAACTGGAAATGATTTTTGAAAAATGAATCTCATATATTATGTTAGTAACAACCAAATAAACAATATAGTATATTTGAAAGCCAATGCAATTGCTTTGGTGGGCTTTTACTTTGAAATTGGCCTGCGCGGCGACGTGACCGCCAGCTTTGACTTCCTTTATTCGACATGTTGGCTTACATATCGAAGTTTTTATTTAAATTACATATTTTCTACCAACATTATCACAATGCCATGTACATTTATATTTAATCACTAATTTAGGATGCTAAGAAACAGCTAGTTAATTTCATCGTCATTGTATGATACGCCGCAAGTCTCCGAGGTTAGTGGCTAGCAGCTAGTGTTAGCATTAGTGCCTTTCTGGTACGGTGGCCCTGAAGTGAAAAAAGGTCTGGCAACAGTAATGAGTGACACCTACCTGGCTTTCTTTCTTTACTTTGTCAATATCCTGGGCCTAGGGTACTTTGTAATTCACTCTCCTTGTTTAAAGGAAGAGAATGTGCCTTAAATTGCACTTTGTCTTGTTCATTATAAAAAAAATTAAAAAAAAAGATAATTAAACTTTGTCTACATTTATTTTTATAAAACACCCTTTTCCATAAATAAAAACATTCAACTCAAAATGTCAAATATTGATGTTTAGATTTTAGGAAAACAACTTTAAGCCATTAATACCATGTTATTTTATATGTGGACCAGGTATAAAATAAGAATGTATCTGACTCTTATTGCACTTAAATTTGTGTTCCTAAATCCTAAACGACAAAATTAGACATTTTGATTTGCTTTTTTAAATTATTATTATTATTTAATGGGCAAAAGTCTTTTTATAAAATACATCAATTTATCTTGTTTTGTTTTCTGATCCCAAAAACGATTTGATCTGTGACTCAAATCCGTGAGCCAATCCGAACCGTGATTTTTGTGATCCTTTGCTGTCACTGTCAGTACTTAATCTCTCCTGTCCTGTTTGTGGGGGCGCTAATCCCCTAAATCAGAGGTGGGCAATCTCGGTCCTCGAGGGCCGGAGTCCTGCAGGTTTTAGTAGGTTTCCCACTTCCAACACAAGCTGATTCCAATCAACAGGATCGTTATCAGGCTTATGCAGAGCTTGCTGATGAGCTGATCATATATCAGTTGTGTTGGAGAAGGGCAACACGCAAAACCTGCAGGACTGCGGCCCTCGATGCCCACCTCTGCCCTAAATGGTGGTAAAGTAGGCAGAAGCAGTGGCGAACTGGTGTCTAGACTCTATTGGCGAAGAAGAACTGTCACTCACATACTGAATATTGTGATATATCGTTGAGAAAATTTCTTATAATATATCGTGTATTGGGATATTATCGTTATCATAGGCCACATATTGTCATAGTATCGTTACTTGTATTGTCCCACCTCTAGTATCATCAAACTAAAGTGACATAATTTGTTCAATTACTTGAAATTTAGTGTAACAGCTGCAGTTTGCTAACATATTAGCATATTCTCTTGCAGAGAGCTGACTGCAGAGGATCAGATCGCCTTGCTGAAGTCAAGTGCCATTGAGGTGATCATGCTGCGCTCAAATCAGAGCTTCAACCTGGAAGACATGTCCTGGAGCTGCGGTGCGCCCGACTTTAAATACCAGATCAGTGATGTCACCAAAGGTCAGTCTAAATGCTACCACATGTACACTCGAAGCCACACTGCCAATTTTTGTCTTTGCCCAATGGCTCATTTTAGTACGGGACCGCCTTTCTACACTAAATGATTTTTAGTGTAGTCCAAATACTCCTCGATACTTCGGTACCACTGCAATGAGATATAGTGTAATTTTAAGACACTGCAAACTGTACTTTTAGTCATAATAATGCTACTGTTTGGAATCTCACCAGATTGAGCAAAATCCTAATGTGCCATGTTAAATCTGTTGTGCTTTAGCGGGCCACACTCTGGAGCTGCTGGAGCCGCTGGTTAAGTTCCAGGTGGGCCTCAAGAAGCTCAGCCTGCACGAGGAGGAACACGTACTGCTGATGGCCATCTGCTTGCTGTCTCCAGGTACGGAATGCTGCTCACTGTTAAGGTGAACAGTGATCTTGGTTGCCTTACTCGACTTCAATGCAAACGAAAAATGCTAAACTCTTTTATTGTCTTATCGTGTGTGCATACCAACTGACTAGCGGTGACCTGTACACAGACGCTGCTCCATGATGTCACTTCTAGGCGTCAATCAAAAGAATTGCATTTCTCACACGTTTATTACAGCGCACTCCCAGTATAGCAAAAGAATGCCGGAAGCAGCTACTAAAACCAAAGACAAAGTCACAATACTTTCCATTCCTTTTTGTTTGGAGAGATGTGGCCACAAGCGTTCACTTACAAAGCCGACAGATACTACAATTTAAGTCTGCAAAGCCACACAGACCACAGGAGGGAACGGCTTGCAAAACAGTTTGCAGGCGCAGCGGTGTCATGCAAGAGTTGAAAGAAGACAGGTTTGCAAACGTTGCGCTGTTTAACTACTTCAAATAGAAGTGTAACGAGTGGGACTTATTTTTTGACAAGCAAACGTCTGCCTTACTGGTTGACAATATGACGAGTCATGCACCCAGCAACTGCGCAGCTGTATTGGGTAGGCATATAATTAAGAAAGATGCTGCTACATAATGCACTGTTGTAGATGTAATGTATTGTTTACTTTATTATTGTTGCCAAAGTAGAATTGCCCTCAGTCTGGAGCTCCAGTGAAATTTTTTGTTGGGTGTACACGGCAGCCCCTGCCCTCGAAGTACATGTACACGCTTGCCTTAAAAGTGAAGTCAACCCAAAAATGTTCTTAACAATAATATGTTCTATGTAGCCCCACAAGTCTAAATAGTATTCTGATTAATATTGTGTTTGTGGAATTTGGGTTAAGCAACAAAATACTCCCTGAGGCAGCGGCCATCTTGTACTGCCACTAGCCGTCGACTGAAAATGACATCACAGTTCTTCATGGCTCAGGTAAACGACCAATCATGGCTCACCTGTTTTCTGAAGCTGAGCCGTGATTGGTCGTTACCTGAGCCCTGAGCAGCTGTGATGCCATTCTCAGTCGACAGAAAGTAGCAAAAAGGCCGCTCCCTGAGATGGATAAAAATGGGTGGATTTTGCTGCATAATTAAAATTCCACAAACAAAATATTAATCAGGATGCTTTGTTGCAGCACATATAAGATATTATTGTTGAGAAAATTTGGGGCTGACTTCCTTCACTTGAGTTTGCAAGTGATCATCTTTGTGAGTCAGAAGACTTGGAGAAAATGTGGCCAGAGGAAACCAAAGTTGAGCTGTTTGCCATCAGTCCATTTGGAATCGTTTTGGGGCTGTTTTTCTGCAATTGGTACAGGACTTCACCACATTGAGCGGCCAATGAACAGAGCTGGGCTATCGATGTTTCTTCCAGCATGACAGTGACCCAAACCATGCAGCCAGCCAGGGCGCCAAAGGAGTGGCTCAAGATGTAGAAAATTAAAGTCATGGAGTGGCGTAGTCAATCCTCTTGCCTCAAAACTTGAAGGATTTAGAATGAATGAGCAAACTAGTAAATTCAGCAGCGGTATCAAATAAATATTTATCCCCATTTTATGTGATTCCAAACTTGAATGCAAGAGTCTCATGTGTTGTCATGGTATTTCCGAGTTATATATGTCATTCAAGCAAGCAGAGGTGGCAAATTCAGGTCCAGAAAGTAAAAATCCTGCCACAGTTTGGCTTTAGCCCCTGATGCTAGCTAGCTAGCTCCCTAGCAGATAAACAAGCACCATGGGAGCTAGCTAGGGAGCTAGCTGGCTAGCACTTGGGGCTAAAGCCAAACTGTAGCAGGGTTTTTACTTATTTCTGGACCTGGAATTGGCACCTCTGCAAACAAGGATATTCAGTATAACAAACTGTAACATTAACTCATTCATTGCCATGAATTAATAAAAAAAAAAAGATTATTAAAAATTAGGGGCGACAAGCGATAATTTTTTTTAAATTGTAACTAATCGCATGACTTTACTAGTTAACTCACGATTAATCACAAATTTTATATCTGTTCTAAATGTACAATAAAAAAAATCTAGGTTTTCATACTCTTGTCAACAAAAGTGGAAAAAATATTAAACTAATAGAAATAGTTTTTGACGTACATAGCCGTCAATGGCAATGAATGAATTAAAAAATAAAATAAAACATTATTACAGATTTGGGGCGTCAGGCGATTAAAATTTGCAATCATAATTAATCGCATGACTTCACTAGTTAACTCACAATTAATCACACATTTTATATCTGTTCTAAATGTACAATAAAAAAATTCTAGGTTTTCATACTCTTGTTAACAAAAGTGGGGAAAAAATGTTAAATTAATAAAAATAGTTCAAATGAATTTTTGACGTCTATAGCTGTCAATGGCAGTGAATGAGTTAAAAATCCACACATCAAACACACCAACCCCCTCCTCTCCCACCACAGACCGCCCAGGTGTGCAGGACCACGCTCGTATCGAAGCCCTCCAAGACCACCTGTCCGAAGCCCTTCAGGCCTACATCCAGCTCAACCACCCCGGAGGAAGCCTGCTCTACGCCAAGATGATTCAGAAGCTGGCCGACCTGCGCAGCCTCAACGAGGAGCACTCCAAACAGTACCGCTCGCTCTCATTCCAGCCCGAGCACAGCATGCAGCTCACCCCGCTGGTGCTGGAGGTGTTTGGCAGCGAGGTTTCCTAATGCAAGACGAGGCCCGTGCGGGCATCAAAGCTGATGATGACGATGATCTGGATGGACGTCAAGTATGTGTTTTTGTCTCTTTTAAGAGTCGATATGGAGAGCAAGTTTTAGCGACAGTAAACAAGGGAACTACATTCAGTACAACTTAAGCTAAGCATACTTCTGCCTCTTTACAGTGTTTTTGGTCTATTTAAATCAACGCTGCTTCAATTGCCTGGACATATTGTGTATGTACGCACAGCAACAACAACAAACACACTCAGTTATTAATTTAGCCATTCCGTTGAGCTACCTCTTTTTTTACCGGGGTTGTTTTATATTTCTATCACCTCTGTGGACGCTTTAGAGACAGTACGGATGACATTTTTATTTGATGAAATCAGTGCCTCTGCATTACTTTATAAGTTATTTTAATGGTCACCTGCTTCTCTACAAGGCAGTGTATATTTATATATACCAACCGTTCATCTCTCACCAAAGGTATGGTCCTCTACCGTCTCGGACAACCATCTTGCTGCTCTTTGGCATGCGACCGCGCGACATGCTAACATTTTTTTTTTTTCTGACTCACAGCCCATGAAGGAAAACGGTCAGTATTTAAGTTGAAATTGCAGAATGTAGTCATTTAGCAGATTAGATTTTGGTTTGCCTGGTTTTTGGAGGTGAGAATCAGCCACTAAATGTGTTAGCTACTTTCCTTTTTTTTTCCTTTTCTTTTTTTTTTACTACAAACTGTCAATCAAACCGAGCCAACATCATGGCTTGTTACTCTTTAGTTTGTTTTCCTAAAGCTTCTAGTAATATAGTTTATTCCTTGTAAATAGTTAATTGCTACCATGTGTATGTTAAGTACTGTTATATTACCATTTATCAAGCCTATATACTATATATCACAGATTTTAAAGGGCTAAATGCCAAATCTAACTGGAAGAGTGAATTTAGGCTCCAGTAAGAGACCTGACTTGTTAATATATTGTTGTATACCATACTTGGAATTGGCATAGGAATGGATATAATTGCTCCAGATTTTTTTATTTTTTCATTTCACTTCATTATTTCTGAAACAAAAAGAGCTTCACACCACACATATTCACCTTTCATTTCTGACTGGGAAGTCCAATTTCTAGAATGTCTGTGAACTGTGGGGGCGAGGAGGTTGGCGTTGTGGTTGGTGGGCACCTACAGATGGTTTGTGTGCTGTTCAGCCCCCTAGTGGCTGTATCGTGTAAAGACCATATATGCAGTACATAATGTCAAATTTAGGGTAACCACAGATGCAATGATGTACTTACTCTACATAAGTGGAAGTTCTGGTTCTGCTCTAAAGTATTCATATCAGAATTTTTATAAAAGTTGTGAATTTGGATCTTTAAAAAAATGTGTTAACTGTAAATAAGATGAAATAAGCTGGTTTAAAAACAGAAAATAAATTGATGGTTTGCAAAAATACACTAATTTTAACACTAAAATAAGAACAGAGTTCTAATGTTGGGAGGTTGATAATAATTAAATGCTTGTAAGACAAAATGATCATTTGTCGTATAACGCAAATGTTTGTTTTTTAAGTTTCCTTTGTAAAATAAGAATGAAGTTGTACATTTGAAAGAAAAAACTAAGTAAAAGTAGGACTATTACAAGAATGAAGCCCTAACGTTTTAAATAAATACTTCGTTTTACAAGAAAAAATTCAGGATATTAGGATTGCCCCCACCCTCAGATTTAAATTGTCATTTTCAAGAGGGGGGAAAAACATCTATGTATTTTGTCTTTTGTCCTTTTTAGGACATAAAGTGCAAAGAAAAATAACTTTGTACCAGTGTATAAAACAAATGTAGTGAAGATGAAATATGTAAATGCAAGAGAATTCTAAATAGTATTTAAATTGTTGTATAAAAATTTGCAATATAGAATATTGCCGTTTTGAATTTTGTTGTGATCAACTGATTAACTCTCACTTGTCTCTAGTTTTGGAAACGGCTGAGTTTGATTATACTAAAATGGGATCATTTGGCATTCAACACTGCTGCAAACTTGCTGCCATAGTAGTATTTGGTCAGTGAAGTATCTAAACCAATTCCCATTTGTTAATGTCCCATCGTCAGCGGACTGCTCGCTTGAGAAGTCCAACGTGACAGTTCTGATATCTTACGAACCCCTTAAAAGAGGAAGTACTTAAGAGGCCGCTCTATTATTTAGTGGTATGCCTACATTGCTGTAAACGAATGACAACTGATCTGTTGATAGGCTTTAGTCTCCCTGTTTGGTCCCAGTCGCTGGTGTTCCTTCTAATATCTGTCGACCGACATGTTCATTGGTCGGTTGGTCCAAGTGCAGTCTGTCCTCATGGGTGGCTGCTGCGTTGCATTCAAGCTGTCTTAACAGAGACGATGTGTTCTCAAGCAATTTTCGACATCTGCGAAAAGTCCTTTCTGTGATTGGCTATGCAGGCTTCCTGTGCCAGACCTTATGACGCTTCCACTGACATCATCTCAGGGCGCATCGTGCTGCTCCTCGTTTCTCATTTGAGAGCATTGTCGCTTTAAACTGTGCAGCCAAAACTGACTCACCAGCAGGACCATTTTCTGTCACTGTGGCTTAAGTCTAACTTCTACTATTGTGCCAATACAACCAGATGGGGATATAGTATACATAGATATAATGGAATGACGTTTTTGGTTTTCTTTCTGGGGTCATTTGAGCTATCCAGTACAGTATGCAAACATACGCAAGTACGTTCATGTCCACAAACGTGACGATTGTTTTTAGGCAGTACCACTCTGTATGCATCAACTAATGGACGTATGCTGTACTACTTTTTATTATTATTTTTTTTTTAAATAAACTGAACATTGACCTTTTGAAGGTTTTCTTCATACTCTAAGTAGCTCTGGTTCTGGGGTTGTTGCTATTTATTTAAAGATAGTAATGCAGTGTTGACTTGTACCAAGTAATATTAGGGCAGCACTGAAAAGAAAAAAAAAATACTATGAGAATAGTCCAAAGAGGAAATATTACAAGATTCATTTTACAAAGAAGCTTTGAGGAAGAAAAATTAATTTTATGGGAACTTACTTACTAGAAGAACTTAAAGGGATTTTAAGCAGCAAAAAAAAAAATGTTTTGTCCAGAATTTCTGTGGTAACTTCATTATTTTTCATGTACAATTAATACCTTAAAATACAATTTTTTCCTTTAGCCAGGGATGTGATTTTTCCGCTAATTCGCGGAATTCCGCTTTTTTTTATCCCCCCCCCCCAAAAAAAAAATCAGATTTTTTTTTATTATTATTATTTATTTATTTTTTTTATTAGTAGTTCATTGTGTATGCACATGACTCCGACAGATAACATCTTCTGCTATAACAAAGACATTTGTGGTATGCTCTAATATGAGTTACTTTTCATTTGGTCATGATACAATTATTTGTTCATGAAATTTGAACTCTTCAACATTATTTATGTGTTAACTTAGTAATCACATTAGTTAGATATGATGATATTCTCAGTGATAGTTTTTAAAAGCAAAGGCAGTCCAATGTTTTTGAATGTGACTGATTTTGAGTTGACTAAAACTGCCATTTTATATGGGATAGTTCAATATACATTGAAAATTTATGCTGTTGTTTTGTCTATTTCTTTGTCATGTGAGTGCATTGAAAGTACTTAAAAACAACTTAAAACTTAAAAAAAACTTAAAAACCTGGACCTAGCTGGGTGCCAGCGGCCCCCAGACCCCCGGCTAAATTTTCAGATAATTTCACTTTGGTCAAATCACATCCCTGTAAAGCGTCAACTGGAGGAAGTAGGTAACGACCAATCATGAGCCATGATTGGTCGTTATCTATTTCCTCAGCACAGGTGATGTCATCTTCTGTCGACAGCAAGTGGAAAATTTTATTTTTTAAGTTATCAAGTGTACAAGAAAATTAATGAAGTTGTCTAATTCATTCTGGACGAAATATTAACTTTTTACTGCTGAAAATGGCTCAATTTGTCAAATATCCCTTTAAATCGGAAGTCAACCCAAAATAAAATGTATTAACAATAATATGTTCTATGCGGCCCCACTCGTCTAAATCTGGTATTCTGGTTAATAATGTGTTAGTGGAATATGAGTTTAACAGCAAAATTCAGCTGTTTCTATCAATATCACGGGAAACAACCAATCACAGCTCAGCTTGAGAAAACAGGTGATTGGTCTCTGCCCGAGCCAACTGCGATGTCATTTTCAGTCGACAGCAAGAATCAAAATGGCCGCTCTCTGAGATGGATAAAAATGGCTGGATTTTGCTTCATAACTCATATTACACAAATGTAATATTAATAAGAATGTTGTGTTTAGTGAGGTTGCATATAACATGTTGTTGTCAAGAAACGTTGACTTTCCCTTCGGAGCAAAATGTTAATTGTTAATGATATTGCCGATCGGAACGGAGAAATAAGGTAGCTCCTTGTTTGAGATTGTTGCTTTAAGCTTCTTGTGGGATTTTTTGTGTACTTTATTCTCACAACATTAAAAATATTTTTAATATTCCAGCTTTTATCTAACATTATAACTTTATTCACATAACTTCAGGACTTTCTTCTCGTGATTTTCCTGCCGTTTTTCTTTTCAGTGCGGTCGTAATATTTATTTGTCGATATGCGTAATCCAAGTAGAGAATTTTGTGGGTTGTGTAAGTGCCACGGGGAGACTTCCCTCCACACGAGAACAGGGTCCGAGGGTTCTTCGGTGAGGATTTCTGAGCTGAACAGGAAAATTGTAGAGGACGAAAGTAACGTAGAAGTTGGCGTTCATTACTACGACCCATTGTACATATCATAGAGCCGTTCATGTGGACACGAGCTTTTACCGTTTGTTTTGTTTTCACCATAAAAAGCTGCTTCAAAGGTTTTTAACATTGTGGTGGTTGTTGGAAGACTGGACCTTGCAAATTCTCCTGCAATTGAGATCCACCACAGATGACATGCGTCCGTCTTAGTTGAGATTAGCGCTCAGCTCAACATTGGCGACGTAACATACCGTAATACCTGTAATCTACACGTCATGGTACACTATCACCAGCAAGCTTTACAGTTCCCATTTTTTTCTCTTTTGAACGTTTGTTCGTATGACTTGCCATTACAAATCCTGTCCATAGAGCAGGTATTTGCTAGCCTTCTCCCCGCCCACATGTTCTCTTTGAGTTTTCGTTCCCGCCTTTACGACAGGGATTGTAATGGAATCAACTTAATGTAGTCCTTTAGACGAAGAGTGTCCACAATGCATGTACACCATAGTCAACCTAAAAAAAACAAAACAAAACAAAAAAAAACTACCTCTTAGCTCAATTATTTTTTATTTTTTTTGCTTTAGCATTTGCTTCAGTTTTTACTTTTGTAATGTTTGTATTCATGTTGGTATTTATTGCTGTCTAATGAGTCATGCTTCAATGATTACCTCAGAGATATCTCACAGATTTTGGGAGAGTCCAGCTAATGAAGTCGTTCATAGTTTTGTTTGTTTGTTTCTCGTTGTACAGTTAGTTGTCTTTTCATACTAAGCATTACCCCCCCAACGCACAAAATACCAGGAGTGTTTTTATTCAATCTTGTGCCTGCACATGCGGGGCTCACATTGGCTCGAAATATGTTATACTCTTCTCGACTACATTGTCCTTGGCATATTTAGAGAGTGGGGAAAAAAAAAAAAAAAAGGTCTACACACTTTATTTAACAGACCAGATTTTTCTGATATTTTGTGACAAATTTTTTTTTTGTTTGTTTGTTTCTGTATTTAAAATAATCACATCTGGCCTAAAGTCAGCTAATTCTATTGAATGGATAATGTTTTGTTTGTGTTTTGTTTTTGTTTTTTTTTTTTTGAATGAAAAGGAAAACCATGTGAAGAATATGGCAATTGTTGTCATGTAGGATGTAGCCATGACTTGCCAGAAATTCCTGCAACTCTTTCATAATTGCGGTTTTCTTGTCCAGTCCTCTTAAAAATCAGCGGTGCCATAAAATCTCTACTTCTGTGTTCCATGGTACAGCTAATGCCTTGGACATTTTTGTCTTTTCAACATGACTTTGAATGTGATTTGGTTAGTTGCGTACGCAGCCGCCCGGATGTAACAACCCCATGAAAACGAACGCAACCATGTGATGTTGAAAGGAGCTGCAGAGATTTCTGGCAAGTACTCGGCCTGGCCGTGTCCTACATGTGACAACAATCTCCTACAGTCAGTGAAAGTGGAAAAGGTTATTCTTTACATCACAAAAATGTCCTTTTTAACTGGTGTGTAGACTTTTTCAAGCCACTGTATAGTTTGTAAAGGCAAACCTGGGAGAGGACCTTTTGTGGAGGCAGTGTAACTTATTAGTGAAGTATCCGGAGGGACTTTAGTGGCTGATGGAGCAATGAGAGGTGTGTTAGCCACACTTGGTACCATATGCATAGTTTAACTCTTTGACTGCCAGACGTTTTCAGAAAAGGGATGCCGTGGGTGCCAGCCGATTTAAGCATTTTTGACTGATCTTTCAAGGTCCACAGAAAATGATGTGTTTGGACTATGGAAACACACATACTACCAAATGAAAGATTGGACTCTCATCTTTCATCAGAAAAAAAAGTTTGTTTCTACCTTATTCCGTTTTTCAGTAATCAACAATAGAAAATGGTTAGTTTCACCTCTGTTTTGAAAAAAAAAACGTCTTTTAACGTCTTTGGCACTCCTCCATCGGATTTTACTAAACGTTATTTAACGTTTTTGGCAGTCAAAGAGTTAAGCTCTATAGTTGTTTCTCCTCACATCTTCTATCTGATGTCTACTCCCTTACCTGTGTCATTCCCGGCCCATGTTAGGTCCGACGAGGGGAATTAAGAGAGGCGACATCATCAGTATACAATTACACGCAATGCTGCTTTTTTTTTTTATATATATATATATATATAAATCTTCCAGCATCACCCTTAGCGACACTACGTAATGCAGGCGTGGTCCAAAGTGTCGCCCTCATCCCCCACTGCCCCCAATAGGAACGTAGTGGTACTCATTGGAGAGAGATCACTTTTTGTACTCATGTCAAACTGCTTCAGGTAAACACTGAATGAAATGATAAGAGTTTTTTTTTTATTATTATTATTATAAAAAGGAAGATTGTTGCCATGGCGACTTGTACCCTGAGCTTTGTGCCATATGACCTTTTTACTGCAGGGACACCACGTTCCCCAGCTTCATGTGTGACTGGGAGAGAATCTGACTTATGACGTAGTACTTATGAATTTGGCATTGAATTCTAATCCTTCACTATGAAGCCAAATTATGCCACATTCAATTAAAAATGCCTAAACCAACAAAAGCACTTAATGTAATCTTATATAATGCGTGCATACTGATTGAATCTATTTGCCACAAAAGGCCTCATGTATAGGTCACGCTTGGCTCTAGTTATCAGAAAGATTTAAATCACCTAAATTTTATTGTAATTGCAATTTTATCTTTTGTGTCTTTTTTTTTCCTCAAAGATCTCTTTTCTATTATAAGTTTGTGTTTATGTAATATTATTTTGTCCAATGTTTTGCAAATCAAAAATAAACACTTGTACAGTGCAGTGTGCTTCTGTGTGGAATCTTTGAGGGACCATCCACGACACCAACCCAGTTTCAGCTAAAGCACATATTTTACATTACAAAAATCTCACGGCACACCACCAAACAATTGTTACAAAAGATATACTGAAACCATAATTTGTTTCTTTTTGGGTTATGTTATCATTATTATTTCATTAGGTTGGATTGTTCCCTTTTCGATTCATTTTCTTACTGATGAATGATGATATCATTGATGTATATGACAAGAATACAAAAGATGTTTCAGCATATGGGAGGTTTCCCCCCTTAAATGAAAATAAGCCCCTAATATCATCTTTAGAGTCTGGAACCAAAAAAGACTTAATTGATCCGACGTCATCACTCATCAAAAGCTGTTCTCAACAAGGACCAGTTTTGATTTAATTCAGTTTAATTATGTAAAAAAAAATGTTAGCTCTGAACTCCAAGTGACTTGTTGCAGACTCGCTAATAGCGGAAGCGGACACTTTCCTGCATACTTCCATATGCAATAAAATGGTCATGTTTACTTACTGGCTCTCAATAAAGGAATGAATGTGTATACTGTATTATGGGTTGTTCTCTAATCTCTGAGTAAAAAAACCCTTTAAAAAAATATTCAGAAAAACTGAAAAATAATTATTTTACAAAACAAGGAAAAATTACTCTGAAAAACTGAAAAAAATCTATTAAAAAAACAAAGCTCCCGCCAAAAATTTGTCGGGAAAAACAGGACTTTTTTTTTCTGAAGTGAACGCAATACGCTTTTGTAATATGTGAAGTAATTTTAGTATTATAATTCACTTAAATCTAATATTCATAATTATGTAGTTTTCTTTATTTGTTTAATTGTTCACGTACCTATGCATATTTAAAACAAATTCAGAGTCAAAGTCAGCTATTATTTAATGATATCAATTTAAAAAATATATTTTTGATAACCCAATTTCAGGGGGGCAAATTGCTAAACTTATGAACAAATATTATAGGGCTCTTGATGATGTAAATTCTCTGGTCATGCCAGGGTGGATGAAAAGCTTTTAATAAATGCAGTTTACCAGTTATCCACTAGAGGTCAGTGTCTCTTTCCCAATGAGCCAAACAGCCCATCACTTTCTGACCTGATGACCTGTGATAGGCCGGTCAGGAGCAGTTAGCATCAGTTAGGCGCTGGCGGACAGCGTGACCACAAAGTTGTGGTGTGACACAAACACACACACACTGAAGACTTGTATCAAGACACATCTGACGCGTGTACAATATGCTTGATGAGATTTGAGCTCATCTCCATTGCACATCTCTAGCAGGCCGTGGAAAGAGTGAGATTGCACGTAGAGCCGCGCACGGGGCCAACAAATAAAAGGTTATCAGAGAAATTCAGTCCTAGCTCGACAGTTAATTGTCACGCCTGCTGCGGCGCAGAAGCACTTGTTTTGCCTGCTGATAAGCTCGCGCTCCTGCGGTCTGCTCAAACCGTTGCATCTGCGCATGAGGTTAGGTGAAGGGAAAGAGAGGCTCTGGTTGCAGCGACATCCCTTAGGTGAGCACGTTCTGGCAGCATTACGTCCCGGCAGTGCGAGAAGAAACAGTACACCCAATGCTTTGACGCAGGATGGATAACTGAGAGCACGTTCGCGTCCATATGTGAGAAGAATCAGCCACTAACGGCTATCTCAGGCTTTGTTCAGGTATGTAAAGGTCAGCCAATGTCCAAGGATAGTGGACATCAGAACTTTATGTAAACGAAGTGTGGCCTATTGTGGAAGTTGTCAAGTCAAGTGGCTGCGTTTAGCCAACATATTTAGAAGAATTCAAATATACCTCTGAAGTCACGCAAAGCTTGCAACAAAAATTATATAAGAGGAACACAATGACACTTCAGTTTAGCATGCAAGGTGTTTTGTTTTGCGGGTCAGATTGACCCATTTGAAACAAAAATTAAAAATGACTTAAGTCATTCTGCCTGCCTTATCTTTTTCCCGTTTCTTAAACAAATATTAAATTAGCAAATAGATTTTCTGATGGCAACAAGGTCAAAGGTGTACCCTGTACTAGGCCAGGGTCAGTGGGGACAGGCTGAATTTAAAATAAGCGTCACTGAATTTGTTGGTGAGTACTGACAATTCCAAACATCCGGGCATTTCTGCTATTTCCACAATGTAACGCTTCATTTCCACGACGTATTGTATTGCTTTTGACTGTGACTAGCATACAAACCAGGCATATTGTTATGATAGTCAAACAACCCTTTCGAATCAAATCTTCACAAATTAAATTACAAGGAACCAAAGTCCAATGAAATTCAATGAGCGGAGAGTGTAGTTTCACGGAGTATAAATGCTGCATTCAAGGAAAGTGGGAAATCAGATTTATCCCACTTGGATCGTGTTAGTTGCGATCTCAAAGCAATCGAGGCAAATGCAAATATAAGACATATATTGACGTGACACACTGTGATTTGGAATGACTGTGTTAACCAGAACAAACCATTTATCAGCCATCTTTGTTGTTTACAATTACCTCAAACGCTTTGAGGGCAGAACTGGGACACTCCGAGTGGGATAAATCTGACTTCAAACCCTCCTCGAATGCAGCATAAGGCCGCTATTTTTGACTTGACGTAATTTCGGAATTGTGAATGACCTTTTCTTTTTTTTAAGAAGCTGTGAATTTAGAAATTTGTTTCTAAATACATTACACATGCCACACATATTTGCTGAAAGCAAAAACGTGTTAAGACTTAGGACTACGCAGTCCTGAATTGTACAAGGCCCATTTTGACCGTTACAGCTAGCAACATTACATTACAACATTAGCTTTTGAACTATGCCTACACCCTGAAAATATATCTTCTCTGGATACCACGATTTAAGGAACAGTTCCGTGTTGGTATTTAAATTCCCAAGAGAGGAGGTAAGGCGCGACGATCACATCGCCCGTCGAGGAGAGCCACAAAGCATGTTAGTTTGCGAGCTAGCTTGTGTGTCTCATCACCAGTGATAAGAGAAATCAAATCACATGCTAGTGGCATATATTCCAGGCACGAGTGGCTTCAAGCGAATGTATTTTTGTGTCTCAAAAGTGTAGAGACATGTAGGCATAAGAAAGTTGCTACATGAAGTAGCATCCCAAACAGCACAAGATATTTTGACTGCACTTCTGTGGAAGTTTTTCCTCTCAGCCTTTGGGGTCACTCGAGGACACTTTCTTGTATGACTTTGTTGAATTTTAGGGTGAGGCTGACTTTTGTTGGGTACCAGATAACAATGTCTAGAGACGGACATACTGTTAGCCTATGTGTAAATCTGAACAGAGTTTCTCTTATTTCTATCAGTGGAGGTTTCAATAGAATTGTGTGTGTCAGATCAATGCACTGAGCACTCTAAGTGTGAGCGTGTTTTACTTTTTAAACCTGGTTTGAGATATGGCACTTGCGGTTGTTGCTTTCCAGTAATAACAAGCTTGTGTGTGTGAGGAGAAGATAGTCAAGAGTTTGATTTCAAACTAAACAGCCAAACAGGAAAAGATAAAGTGCAAAAAAAAGAAGAAGAAGAGGGAAATAAAACAATTTGGGTCACATTAGAAATGCAAAGCACAGATTGACCTTTTTCCTCACGGCGTGTCCATTGATTACGCGCCCGCTCAAATTGGAAGTTGGATGCCCTTTTTATGCGAGTCATCCAAATGTCATTAGAGCTAAAGCAACCATGCGGTTGCGGCCCAGAATGTGAGGAACGCATGATGGTCCTCTCCTCTGCGAGGACTTTACTTTCTCACGAGGCTCACAATGCACGCATGGCGTGTTAATACCGCATTTATCATTGAAATTCTAATGGAGATCTTCCTTTGCGGATGTTTTTTGATATTCTAACTTCTCATTGGTTCTAACTTTTCGTTCATTGAAGACTGTAATTCTAAGTCATCTTCTTTATGTGGGATACAAGAAGTCACATTCATTCATAAATGTTGGAAAAATGTTTGCTAGTAAATAATGACAAATTGAACATTTACTGCGACCAACTGAATTGACATTGTTGGCGCATGGTATTCAATTTTTTTTCCAGCTAAGTTTTAATTTAAATAATTTACAAAAACATTGAAACCTTAAAAAAAAAAAAAAGTAATTTATTTCCTTATGCTATCTTGAGTCTAAACAAGAAGACGTCGAAGAGTTTATAATTTCTCAAGGAAAATATTACATCATGCTGCTAAAAACAAGATATCCATTTAATTAGGCCAAATTAAAGATTTTAAAATCCCCTTTAAAAGCAAAGGGATAAATGGGCTCAGTCATACGTCACTATGTTTTAAGAAATGTTAATATTTTGTCCCATTTTAATTCAACAAGTAAAAACCTATTGCAGAGAAATGAAGACCAAATTGGTCAAGTTTTCCAAGAAAAGTCAATGTTGTTAGATGCCTAATGAGAAATCTTATATTAATAATATAAAATTATATTAATATTTTTGTACTCGAGTATTGGGTGTTTTTAGGCCATGATTTTTTTTTTAACTAAAAGTACTTTAATAGACGACCCCTAACCTCATTACTGTAGTCCATTAATGTACGTATACTACTTTTCTCGCATATGCCTTTTTTTTTTTAATCCTCTTACCTCCTGATTTGAACACTGTTCTCACACCGTCCCTCCTCATTTTCTGTGTGAAACAAAAACAGCAGTAAGATGTGCTGTGAACGTGTATATGTGTGTTTGTATATGTGTGCGGAAGTGTTCTCCTTAGTAAATAATGGCTGCCATAACAGCTAACAAACATTTCCTCCATCTTTTCCGTGCCCTAAATTTATCCCGCACAGGCGCACATGCACTCACGCAGACAAACATAAGAATGTGTTTACTCACTTTCCAGCCACTTCAGCCATGCGGGTTCTATAATGGCCCAGATGACATGAAACGTACTATAGGGTTTGGGTGGAATTTTTCCAAGGTGATCCCATGCGACACGGTTTGAACTCAGAATGTTGTTTTCATTCTATTCGTGGAATATAGTGTAGTATTTTAGCAGCTGTCTGCCTTCAGTGCGGATGAAAGCGTATAATAAACTGAAGTTTTACTGCGCATTGTTCCAGTTTGAAGTGCGTGCCTGTCTGTGTGTGAACTAAATAGTAGCACGCGGTAACAAAAACGTGCAGTTTTTCTTTAAACGGCCAATGAATGGATCCGCCCTGATCAGAAACGCTTGGAATGTTTGCTCAATCTGCCAGATAAAAAATAAAAATAAAAAATCTGAAACTGTCCCGCTGAGAGGTCTCATTGGGTTTCTCTCACAATATGAGTAAAGTAAATAGATGAATGGAAAGAACAACCTCATACCTGACCATCTTCTCAGTAGTGTCTGTTTTTACAGTGAAATCATGTACAATAAGGGACAAAAGAGTTCCAGAATTACACATAAGAGTTTTACTTCAGCTGATAGAATTTAACGGTGATTAAAATTTACATATGACAAGGATTATGTTAATATTATGTAGAATGTCAATCCTGTCCTACTCTTCCATTTTAGAATTACGATTCTCATAAACCGTTTGCTCTATATGATTTATTTGGTTGTTACTAACATAACTGAGATAAATTTTTCAAAAACAATTTCCAGTTCCAATTTTTTGTACATTTAGAACAGATATAAAATTTGTGATTAATCGTGAGTTAACTAGGGAAGTCATGCAATTAATTATGATTAAAAATTGTAATCACCTGATAATTTTTTAATAATCTTTTCTTTTCAAAAAAAAATAATTTTTTGTTTTAAGAAAAGATTATTAAAAATTAGGGCCGTCAGGCGATTACAATTTTTAATCGTAATTAATCGCATGACTTCACTTGTTAACTCACGATTAGTCACACATTTTATATTTGTTCTAATACAATGAACACACAATCTAGGTTTTTATACTCTTGTTAACAAAAGTGGAAAAAATGTTTAACTAATAGTTCAAATGAATTTTTGACGTCTATAGCCGTCAATGGCAGTGAATTAGTTAAATACGATTTCTTGTTCTATGGTTGTCATCACACTTCCTTTTCAATCCCTGTTAACTTTTTCGGAAAAATCTCCACCAAAAATCGAAAAATGTGATCTTTTATTATTATTTTTTTGCAGAGATGTTTGTGTCAAATCACTGGATGAGTTTAGGTTTCGATTTTCATGAACTAGAGAGAGGGAAACCCCGGTGGTGCTGACGCCTGTTCGGCTTCACTTTATGTGCCACCAAGTGTGAAATCACAAAGTAGCGACTGTTTTGTTATCCATTTGATCAATTTGTTAGAACTCACTTTCGCTTTTCGCATTTGGTTTGACAAACATCCATTTGAGTCTTGTTTCAATTTCAGTCATCGGCAAATGAAAAACGAGCAACCCCACGGTCAGCCTCATACATCATCATTCTGTCTGTACCACAACATCCGATTGGTGTTATGGTGTCAGGTTTATTGACTGGTTTTAATGGAATCATCGCGATCTACGGCGCACAGTGCTTTAGAATAATAAACCGCTCGCCATGATATGATTGGATAAACAAACACAAATAAGACACGCCCCCCTTTTTGTCTCATGTGCTGTATATTGAACTCCTGTGAGCAAAATGACAAATCCACCGAAATGTGGACAAACCAAAGAAGAAATTTCATTTGGAAAAATTGCTGTGTGCTTGTTTTTTGTTTGAGTGGGTAGTGCTAAGTAGGTCATTTTCGGTACGCATGTGATGTTGGTGCGTGGTTGTGTGCTCCCAGGCCGTGTGCCACATTCACTGTCTGGCAGATAGAATCTGCTTTTCCATATGCGCGCGCGTATCATGTTGAAAATTTTTTTTTGGTCATGGTAGCTGTGTTTTGCTGTGTTTATGTTTGCACCTGGAGGAAGGGAGACACCTGTCGACTTGCTTGTGGGGTCTGTGGTCTCCCTTCGTGACCTACATAACAACGAAGACAGAATGCGGATAAGAAGAAGATGTTTCATTTTGCCACCATTTTAGTACATTGTTAGTTACTTTTATTGGTTTTTAAATGACTTAACAGTCTTGGGCCATCTCATGGTGAGGACCAAAACATATAGTGAGGCTGCATTCAGCCATTATGGTCCTCATCACGTCCGCAGAGACTGTTGATATTTTCAAAAGGAGGCTCAGGACACACCATTTTAGTTTGGCTTTGAAGTGGTCTTTTTCACTACTTAAGTCAGTGGTTCTCAACCTTTTTTCAAGATAATGAAATCTTACCCTCCAACCAGTGCAAAGAAATTGTGGTTGAAAAACAGAAATGACTTAAAATAGTATTGTCTGATTATTATTATTATTAAACATTGGAGATTTATTTGTTTAGCGGCCTCTCTTGAATTATTTGGAAATAAAAGATGTAACTAAAAATAAGAAATAAATAATTAAATTATTCAATTTGTGCACACAAAATTTAGCACCATTATCTGTCCTCTATTGGGGTCATAAAAAAGACATGTTCTCAAAAAAGAAATCACTTAATTTAAAATGAAAAATGATTGACAGGTGATGCTGGGTGGTATAAAAGGGCTGGGTCGAACCATTCTGTTTTGGGGAGGCTGTTTTTGTTTTTTAAGGCTAACTGAATAGCCAACTGAATCTAACGTTCATTTTAAGACTTTAAATTTTTCTGAAATATTTGCATAATTTAATCATTGTTTTTAAAGGATTTTTGCTACTTGTTAAATTTATTTTAAAAGCTCTCGTACCCCCTAGAGTGCCTTCACGCACCCCCATTTGAGAACCACTGTTTTAAGTTATTCTTACTGTCGTTTAGTTTTTAGCTTCTTTTATCGCATTTTCCTTTAGCTTTGCTTTTAGCTTTTTTATTTTTGTTTTCTTTTAGCTTTTAGCTAAAGCGTTTACTCACTACTTAAGTCAGTGGTTCTCAACCTTTTTTCAAGATAATGAAATCTTACCCTCCAACCAGTGCAAAGATTTTTTGGTTGAAAAACAGAAATGACTTAAAATAGTATTGTCTGATTATTATTATTAAACATTGGAGATTTATTTGTTTAGCGGCCTCTCTTGAATTATTTGGAAATAAAAGATGTAACTAAAAATAAGAAATAAATAATTTAATTATTCAATTTGTGCACACAAAATTTAGCACCATTATCTGTCCTCTATTGGGGTCATAATAAAGATATGTTCTCAAAAAAGAAATCACTTAATTTAAAATGAAAAATGATTGACAGGTGATGCTGGGTGGTATAAAAGGGCTGGGTCGAACCATTCTGTTTTGGGGAGGCTGTTTTTGTTTTTTAAGGCTAACTGAATAGCCAACTGAATATAACGTTCATTTTAAGACTTTACATTTTTCAGAAATATTTGCATAATTTAATCATTGTTTTTAAAGGATTTTTGCTACTTTTTAAATTTATTTTAAAAGCTCACGTTACTCCCTGGAGTGCCTTCACGCACCCCCATTTGAGAACCAGTTTTAAGTTATTCTTACTGTCGTTTAGTTTTTAGCTTCTTTTATCGCATTTTCCTTTAGCTTTTTTATTTTTGTTTTCTTTTAGCTTTTAGCTAAAGCGTTTACTCATGGGGGCCTCCACACTGGGAGGGACGACTGGTCTTCTCATGGAGGGACGTCGTCTCGGTGGACTGGCGCAACTCTACCATGATCAATCGGGCCCGTGGACCTCTGGGTTGCTGCTGCTCCCTGTGGCCGTGGTCATCCCTGGATCAGCTCCCCTTTGGTGCTTTTCCTCACATGGTTTCTCTGTGCCTTGCTTTGACTTTTTTTTTTTTAAACATAGTTGTGTGTGTAGAGCGCGGGTGTGCTCATGGTGATGTTGGGGTGAGGGAGGTGTTTTATGATGTTGTAATATGGATGTTCCAATTACACAGAACTTTGCGTTTGCATTTTTATGTATAAAAAAAAGGTTATATACAGTTAATATAGTTTGATTTGATTTTATATTTGGATCTCAAAAACTGTGAGTTCACGACAATCAGTATAAGATGCCGACTTTCACACGAGGTTGAAAATTTACTGTAAAGTGAAAAACGGAAACCAATGGGCAGGTTGTGGTGTTAAGTATGCAGGAACATGCTCCGCTATTATGGTTACAAGACAGACAGTCCAGGTGCTCTCACGAACACAAGCACACTCGCGTCAAATGCTGCAATATGCGTGATGCCCAACCACAAAGAGAGTGGGTTTTCAGCTGTAAAGGAGGGGATTTCACAAAATGTTCAAATGTGCATGTGTATAAGATTCAGGTGTTGTGCTGATCTGGGGTCACCAGGATTGATCAGTTAAACTGAATGTTGATAATAATTAAGAATCGTTTTTGATCACGTTGGATTATGCATCTAATACGCGTATCAATGACATTATGATTCAAAGTTGCCATGGAGACGTAATGAATTTCTGTTTGTGGCAACTAGACCATTAACTCATTCACTGCCATTGACAGCTATGGACGTCAAAAAATCATTTGAACTATTTCTATAAGTTTAACTTTTTTTTTTTTTCATTTTTGTTAACAAGAGTATGAAAACCTATAAAAAAAAATTTTGTACATTTAGAACAGATATAAAATTTGTGATTAATCGTGAGTTAACTAGTGAAGTCATGCGACTAATTACAATTACAAATTGTAAACGCCTGATACCCCTAATTTTTTATAATCTTTTCTTTTTTCTTTTTAATTTCTTAATAATCTTTTTAAATTTTTTAAAGAAAAGACTTTTTTTTTCTCCAACATTTTTTGCCCGCCAAATTTGAAGAGCACCTGTTATGTGTTAATTCTTTCGACATTTAACGTTATGAGGACGTCTCCAGCATTTTTTTGATCCACTCATCCTTCTCTTTTTCTAATCAGTTAATTACTTGCATAATTAAAAACGGGGAGGCTTGGGGGGGTGACCTCAATATTTTGACATCAACAAATATTCTGAATGTCATACACAAACATTTATTAAATGCTTTACTTTAATGCATGTAGTTTATGTTTATTGCTCAAACACAACCTGTCCTACCTTTAACGTAGCCATCCGCTGTCAAGCTAAAGGATCATCTGTGGTCAAAATTAATAGTGCGATTAAGCTGTGATAATACATGATAAATGCGATCTTTATTTGTAATTAATTAATTAGTTAACACTTTAACTTTGACAGCACTAATATCAATGTTCAATAAAGTGAAGAAAAGAAATAAGGCTGCGAATGACTTCCACGTCACATTCCTTTTTCTTCTTCTTTCAAATTGACACCATCTCAGAATAAGTTGTGTGCCACCATCTAGTGGTCAAGAATAGAATTGCACCCAGACATGATGAGATTTAGAACAACATAACAGTTGTTAACTGAACAAAAACAAACAAACCAAAAAATAAATAAAACACTATCTAGAGACATTGCAAACCCGAAATCTGCAATGCAGGGTCTGTTTACTGTATTTTATGTTAACGTCTTTGCCAAAACCAAAGAATCAGGACTTTCACCACCAGGGTGACCTTATCGTGTTTCCATCGTATCATTTGTCTAAGCCTCCGTCTGAGTTCCCAAGGTCGTTTGGCCACTGGAAGCCCACATGATAAGAGACCCAACCACCATAAGCCCATCGGTTCTGCAGCAACAGCTGACACATCTGTCGGGCCTCCGCCGTCCCAGCCAGGACATTCTGGGCTTGATTTAATATATGTAGTGCATTTGTTGAGTCCACTTCCAGAAAGGTTCTCTGGACTAACCCCCCCATCTCTTTTCAGCTGTGAATGGACTGACCCCCACCCCTCGATTCTCCATTCTCCCGCTATACAGCTGTTCTCTTGCCTCATATTGCACATTCTTGGCTTCTTCAGGGTTGTCAGGGGCCCACGACTCTCCTTCCTGCTTAGTGTATGTGTGTGAGAGGAAGAAAGGGCCGATGTAATAATGTAAGGGGGAGCCGGAGCCTGAAGGACAGAATACAGCTGCATGGCAGGCCGCCATCTCCCAAAAAAACACGCTCTCCCCCAGCTGTTTGTCTCTCACCAATTACCCCTGTTCATTCAGGTCCTCCCATCACCACCTTCCTACTTTTGCTATTTTTAGCTTGAGAGAGGAAAAGGAGAGTGAGCCCCCCCCCCCCCCCCCCACATCACATCATGCCTTTATATTTTCTCCCTTCCTCCTTCTGTGTCCCACTCCTCAGACTTCCCTCCTACTCCCCACCTTTTGGCCACTGGTGCAGGTAATATACTTGGGAATGCTAAACAAAGGAAAAGTGCGACACAAAAACAGGCACGGCCCGATGAACAACAAAGCAATTAGGCAGTGTTTGGTCTGGCTGGAACAAGCATGACCTTTCAGGAAACTCTCCCTTCCTGTAGACAGAGGTCGGCTAGCCATTTAGCCTGATTGGAGTCTCACATTCTGGAAAGTGTGTGACCGAGACCCTTCAAGAGGTCACCGAGGCATGTAGGCAAAAGGACATTGCTTTGTTTTAAGGGTGACATATTTAAATTGGGGGAAACAATGCAAATCTATTTTCATTTGACACCATTATGGAAGGTCTAACTGGGGTAAAGTGTGTCACCTTCACTTGGACTCTGACAAGATCCATCCAGCCATTTAACCTGATCAGAGCTTGTGTCAAACTGCTCCTCATAATGCAGGAAGAAAATCAAAACTGACATGCAAGCATTGACACATCTTCAGTCCCAGTTTCCACACTTTATAAACTGCCGGGTTAAAAGTGGTCAAATTAGGTAAAATAGCTAGCTAGCCAAGTGCTAGGTCAAAAGCGAGTGAGCCAATGATGGGTTATTTGTTTATACCCAACACAGTGGGTTGAAGATTTTAGCCTGCACACTTAATCAAGATTTTTGACACAAAGGGTAAAAACTAGGTACCCATATACTGATGAAAAAATAGCAATAAATTAGTTACCAAGTTATGAGTATGACTGTGGTTAAAACTAATGCTATACTACTCTAAGAACAATAACAAGAAGCTATTATGCCCACTTTTTCCAGATTTGGGACCGGTAATGACTGGGAATCATATGGCTGAAAGCACTAGTGTGCAAATGATGGCCCGGGGAACATTTGCAGCCCGCCGTCCATTTTTAACTCATTTGCTTCCAAAAACGTACAAATACGTTCTATTTTAGATATTACCATGCTCCCAAAAACGTATTAATACATTTTTTATCTTTTTTTTTTAATACTAGAGCATACAGAAGGCTTTGATGCAGCCTCTGAACTGAAGAGAATACTTGAAGCAATTGCAGTTAGTACAAAAACGGCCAGCAGGTGGCAGCAGAGGGCCATGTTGCAACAAGCTCTTTTACCTACGGTTTTAAACAGATTTGTGAATAATGATGATTTTTTTTTTTCCTGATGAAAGAAGAGACTCTAATCTTTCTTTGGTAGGTTCCATGTTTTTATAGCGATAGAACACAATATTCTGCGGGCCTTGCAAAATCTGTCAAAATCCAGTAAAACAGCCGGGAGGGAAGGAAATTGATTCAGTGAAAATGGCTGGGAGTGAATGAGTTAAGTGACCCGCGCGGCATACTCTAAAAATATTTGCTGCTAATAAATTAGTTTTATATACATGTAGAGCTTTCCTAAATATGCAAATGAACTGTTTTGAACTAAAACCAGTAACAAGATTTTTTTTTTTATAACACAGTAGTGAATAAAGATGATTGCATATTTCAAGCAAAATGGCTTCCTCTGATTTTTGCTCTGTGACAAGGTCCAAATGGTGAAAATATCACACGGATGATTCCCAAGTAACTGCCTTTATAATGGTTAGTTTACGACCGATTGGTCCTGTTTCAGCTGCTATTCATTAAAGTGGCTGAAATTTTCGGGTGGGTTCCAGGGTCTAGACCACTGGTAAAATCCTAAACTATTTTCCTTATACTAGTAGATGCTGTTCAGGTAGCGATAAAAAAAAACTAATATATCAACAGTATGCAATTGCTTGGTGACTAATTTTCAAGGTGGCCCTTGAATCCTTTGACTTTTCTGTATGTGGTCCTTGGAGGAAGAAGTTTGGACACCCCTGGCCTAAAGGCTCTTGCCTAGCGACTCAACTGGATGTTACTGTTCACCCTGACCCAGACATGAAACCCTAGCCCCGTGTCCCAAGTCAGTGGCGTTACCCACGGACAGCCAACCCCCACCAATGATTTGTTTTGGAACGTGACATTAATTTTACTTTAACTTGAGTGCACCAAAACGGTTGAAAATGGCGACAAGTTTCAGCTCTTCAGTCCTCTCAATTCCAATCTTCAACAGAAATTGCGACCAAGAAAGTCTCTCTCACTCTTTAAGAATACAAAGGCCCATGACCCCCCAAACATGAGTTTCCTTTGGTCAGTGTGTTTTCCCAAAGGATGAAGTTACATTCGAACCACAAGGTTGATCCATGGCAGCTAGCGGAGTAGCAGACCACACAGCAGCTGAGGTCATGACGCTTGCTGACCTTCTCAGTCACATTTCTCGAGGCGCATACAATCAGAAAAAGATCAACAGGTTAATTCAACTAACATGGTTGATATGCCGGTGCCCGTGTCTATCGGAAATCTTGTAGTAGGTCATATGGGAACTTGTGTTTCATCGACAAATATCGATTATTCTGCAGGATTCAAACATCAAATGGCATTTGAGAGAGTTTCATTCAAAGAATCGATGTTCCCCTTTATTTCCATGCAGAACAATTTAAAGGTCAAACTAGAGCTGGGTGAATAATCAATTCATTCAAGATTATTTGTCAGGACTTTTACAAAAAAAAATAAAAATTTTGGTGTGTGTGTGACTACCAGAATTCAAAGGTCACTGCTTACACCACGGAAAAAAAGTTAGTTCACATAAATAGTCAGTGTTGCAAACACAAATCGCAAATAGCTAGTTTAGTTCCTGCTGAGAAGCAAACATCATTAGCATAATAATTTTCATATTGTTTACCGCATGACAAATAAAAGATGCCCTATGGAAGGCAGTCTTGTGCCGAACAATGCCAAAAGGGTTTAAGGGGTTAAATAAAGGTGCGTGCTCCCAAGTGGCATTTACGGTAATCATGCTGAGGTCGCTTTGCCTCACCTGTGCAACTTTACATGACAAAAATACATTAATCTTCAACAGACATATTTATTATTTAATTCAAGGCCATATCGCCCAGCCCTAGGTCCAATTAATTTTCAATATCTTCAAGAAAAAAAATCATAATGAAGTGCGGTTAACTTACCAATGCTTGAAGCAGTCATTATTTTTAATATTGTCTTTGTATTAGCCGTGATGCAAATGTATCACATTTTAAATCAAATCTTTGTTTTATTGTTGAGATTGTAGGCACGAAGAACATCCTTTTCTGAGAATCGAGTCAAACTGACCTTGTGTGTAGTGTAATGTGATATCATGGCCATGCGGGGCTTATGTTAGCCTGCACATGTCAGCGTTTAGCCTGTATCACGTGTTGCCGGCCAGCAAAACAAATATACCTATACAAATGACATAACATCCAGAGCAAAATATAGCAAATGGACAAATAGTGTGCCACCTGTGATATTCTAAATATGGACACATAACAACTATATGCAGTACCAAAAGATGCTGTGGTGTTTTTAAAGCAAACATACACCGTTTTGTTGTTGTTATTGCTAAATAAGAGAGCTAGCTTTCAGGAAGCGCAAGTAAGAGATGCAGTGCCATTGATGACAGCTATGTTTTTAACTTGATTTGGTCATTCAAGTTTGACATACAAATAAAATGTAGGCTAATGACATGAACAGCATGAATTGATGAATGCTATTGCCTATAGTTGCATGTTCAGCTAGATTGTAAATGTGTGTGTTTGTGTGTGTGCGTCTGTGTTTGCGTGGCACCATGAAAACAAAACGTTTTTTTTGACAACCATATGTTGTATGCAGCCCCGCTAGTCTAAATGTGGTATTCTGGTTAATATGAGTTAAGCAGTAAAATCCAGCCATTTGTATCTATATCAGACGGCGGCCATTTTGCCACTTGCTAATATCAGAAGGTGGCCATTTTTCCACTTGCTGTCGACTGAAGATGACATCAATGTTGCTCAGATCTCAGGTAACAACTAATCACAGCGCAGCTTCAGAAAACAGGTGAAATCTGATTGGTCGTTGCCTGCAGACCTGAGCAACTGTGATGTCATCTTCAGTCGACAGCAAGCGGCAAAATGGCCGCCCCCTGAGTTGGATAAAAACGGCTGGATTGTGCTGCTTAACTCGTATTACAAAAATGTAATATTAATCAGAATGTCGTGTTTAGACTAGTGAGGTCACATATAAAATATTATTGTCGAGAAATTTCTAAGGTTGACTTCTACTTTAACATATACCGTATATCAGACAAAAAAAATGCCGATGATGTTTCCAACTGTAATCACAATGACCAATTTGGGGTATCAATGTGTTACGAAGAAATAGGTGACCAACTATTTCACATGATTGTTCAAGCCAAATGAAAAGATCTTTTGCAGGCTTTCAGACATAACAATACAATTAAATTATGATTAATAATAATAATGTGCGTGCTACCACTAAACCCCCAGCATTGTTTCTCCCATTTTCATTTCCCTTAGGCTGAAATGCAATTTTCCAAAGTAAATAAGTGGCCATGTACAAGTAATCATGTTGAATGCTCAGTTAACAGCCGACTTTATGACATTGTTTTTGTAAAGTATCTCTACTCGGATAATGCATCTCCACCACAATAAAAACAACTAAAACAGTTTTGGCATTGTGTATAATCCTTGATGTGCCTTTTTCAAACACTATGGACATTACAACCAACACTTCTTTCAATTAGAAATATTTCAAGATTGATGTCACAAAAGATTTATTTCAAACTCACCCGTTAATGTGGGCCAGACGATCAAACAGCACGACTGCAAAGATCATGCAGCGTTCAGTGTGGTCACTGTTGTGTTGTTTATATATTATTTAATCATGTAGTCAATCAATTGACAGTATTTCATTCAACTGTTTATGTATAGACTATTCATTGATACGTGTGGTTTTATTTCCACATTCACATCTGCATCTAATGTAATATACAGTTTCTCATTCAATTCAGTCTCATTGAGTGACGTAAATAAGTACATTGATATTGGATTTTTGCTTCATTATGTTCTGGTTAACATTATATACTGAAGATGATTCCTAATTTGGATATACCGCACTCTACATGACTGTAAAAACTCAACTCAGGTAATGCTTCTATAGTTCCATCCTCTGTGCTTTGCGAGTACTAAATAAACACTTCCTGCTATTGTCTGTCAGACACAAGCACAATCTGTTACGCTCCGCAACAACGCACGCACGCACGCACGCACGCGCGCACGCTAACAGAAACACACGACCTCTGTGCGGCTTCTGGGCGGCACTAACAAGTTACGGGAGGTTGATACGTCAGAGCAACTGTGCCGTCTGTGAAAAAAGTGAGCTGAAGGGAGTGATTAGACGACGAGAGAGGGCGAAAGGAGAGAGAGAAGAGCTCGTTGCGCTCACATGAAGGCGAGCGCGATTTGAGACATTTGAGAGGCGGTTGTGTCAAGCGGTTGAGTCACTTCAGCACCACTCCCCTGTCAAAGCGGGATCTGGCGGCTTCTCACACAGACTGCTGCCACTCTGATTGACTTGACTTGAGGAACCTCCAAGCTGGTAGGAAATATTACACAATTGTTTTGTTTTTTAACTCACAAATATGCTCATTCTCCAGTATATTGCCTATGCCCATCGTTTATGCTCTGTAATGTGATTAGTGGACGTTTTGGCTCATAGTTTTGCTGATGTGAGAAACTTTGTGAAACCATTTCAAAACATTTTGTGTATTGGTTGTATTTGTTTGGTTTTGGAAGTGATGTCCTTTAGGACGGGGAAGGGGAGAAAATTGGAAACAGAGCCGCCCACCCAAGAGAGTGTCCACTCAAATTTTTGCAAAAAAAAAGAAAAAAGAGAAACAGAACATTGAATGCAGTGCTGAGGGAGACCAACATATAGAGATGAAAACATGGAGGCTGTACAGTTAAAGGCCGGAAAGAGGCTGGGAGTACGGAAGTAGTTGTCTCAACACCAGATACCTCATCTTTCAAGCAAGGAGCATTAAAAACAGGATTGAGTTATCCTGCATATTGTTTTTCCAGATGAAAATGTATCTTTTACGGAAGCCATCCCCCTCCTGCCTTATAAATCAAATTTCCGCCATATAACATGCTAAGAATAACTGATCGTAGTTCTGTGGTTTGATGCATCACCACCATGAACCGGTGGAACTCTACCAAATGACAAAAACAGAATTATAATAATAACAGCTATAAAAATATGTTTGAGCTTTTGAAATCCGACTGCGTTGAAATGTATCAACATGAGTTGGAGACATTTCTGTTATGAGACTCATGGATTTGATGTTATTTGCTTAATTGAGTGTGGATTAGTGAATATTTTCTTTGAACAATATTTTTTGAAGGTATCTATATATCTATTGCGGTTAATGGTTATTCACCTACTGAATACTACTGAATGCAGTGACGGTATAATGATGCATTTACAAGGTGGACATTCCGTCCTGTTTTATTAACGAATGACAACTGACAGATTGCCCACCTCTGTCGATCCTAGTGCAAAAGAAAGCGATGACGGAAGTGTGGTTAAAATAGCATGACGGACTGACAGACTGACGATTACAGTTTGGTTCGGCTTGAAAAAAAATGACAACGATGATGGACGGGTACCCAAGGACCTGACGAATGACGCCAACCTCTGTTTACTAGTAAAGTGTCTTAGCAATTAAAATAATTTATTACAAAGGCAGTTGCTGAGATATTTTTAACTACTTTTATTTTATTTTAATGAGTGTTTATCAACGTTTAAAAAAAAAAGTAACTTCCTTTAATAGATCTCAAGACGGTAATCGATTTCTTGCCATGTTTGCTGTAGGACAGCCTCAGCATCAGTTTCACATCCATCAACACAGTATCTGAAACACAACATTTTAATGTGACTACAAATTTTAATGTATACTGATTAAGATAAAACAAATCTGGTTAAGATATCTCATCAAATGCCTTAGATTTTTTATTTATTTTTTTAAATACTTTATTGACACCCTGTACATTTGTCTGGTTTGCAAAGGTCAGAGAGCAGCAGGTTAAGAGACCAGTCAGGTGGACGTAGCTTTTGAGGGCATAACCTCTGACTCATACAAGCATTTTGCGAAGGGCACTTTAACACCAGTGGAAGGGTTCAAGTGTGTTTTAGTTTTAAAGGTGTACACCTGTATCCCAATGCACAAATATCTCGATTTTTATGGTAAACACATTTTTAACCATCTTCTTCAGCCAGTTTTCTTTGGAAGACTAGAAATACTATACTCGGGTACAATTAACTCTGTGGATGGAGGACCAAGTGTCTCTAAGTATGCATTGGTCTGGAGAACATCCCTCATAATAGCAGTCTGAAGTCACATGACCATGGATTTCGGGTTTAAACAATCCCGATTCTCTGTGTAATTCAGGTAAAACATCATAATAAAAATGGTAAATATTAAAGTACCACCCCCTGGTGGAAAAAAAGCTTCACTGCAGGAATCTGATCTCATTTGAATGTGGCTGCCAAGGGAGGTGTAATTGCACAAGGATAGACTGTCAGAAGGATTTTGTCATGGTGGAAGCCATTGAACTAAATATTTGTGGATCTTTTTTTTCTGTCCAGTCAAGGAAACTTGGACATATCCTAAATGTCAAAGATATAATTGTACCTTTTCCGCACTCATCTCTGTTTACACGATCATCCAAGCCTCAATGTGGTACGGTCGTGTATATGCCACTGGTATATGATTTTCTCCGTCATATTTGCGTTGTAGATCCTTGACTGCTTTTTAGATTAAATCAAGATTCATTGAATTTTACAATGAAATACTGTAGGTTAGCATGCCATGAAATGTTTGTTCAGATATTTGAGTGATTTTTAGAGGCCACAATACAGACCTACTCAAAGAGGTGCATAGCTAAAAGTGACTCTTTCCATCCTCACAGTCAGTTTCCAGAGAAACACGACGAGCGCCGAGTGCTATCTGCCCCCCACCGCCGCTTACTTTATTTTGTTTTGCCATTGGGCGTGGAAAGGCTTTTGAGGCTAGCCACCACTGTGAGAAGCCTTTGCTACCTTCATGCTTCAACATTACCACGCAGTCAGTCACATATCATTTAGATTTATTGCACATGATAAAAAAAAGAAGTTATGCCCTGTTCTGCTGGCAACCACCAAGGCATCCACCAACTGTTTATTTTAAGAATATGATTTGTGGAGGCGTGCTTAATTGTTCTATGTCTTACTATTAGCCACTCACTGTTCTTCTATTACCCTTTCTGGCAATCTGCCCTTCAAGCGCTGCTCCCTCCATCAACGTATTGCCTGACTGCATTCCTCCCATTCCTACTGGCTTCCTGTGACTCGAAGAGGAGTAAGCCCTACTGGCCACATAACTCCACCTTGAAGTCGTTCCCACCACGTGTTCCATATGTCTATTCTCTCCTCTTTATTTGCAAACTCAGCCTATTTGAATGGCTTAAAAAAAGAGGAGAACAAATATTGGGACACACCTATTATTAACTTTGGGAGACTTGGGGGAGAGTCCGATGACATGAACCCGTATCTTGAATGATTATCTGTCTGAAAATTCGCTTCATATCAAAATAACTGCTGTTTTAAGACAATAAGATTTTTTATTCCTCGAGGCATTTATATATTTTACTTTCAGGCTTTGAGACAGCCTCTCTCAATATTTACACACGCTTTCTGAGGCAAATCCATTTTCTAGTTCATATGTCTGAATATTAGCCTGACACGCATTATTGCGTCAGCCATATTGTTGATTTAACTCATTCACTGGCATTGACGCCTATAGATGTCAAAAATTCATTTTAATTAATTAATTTAAAAAAAAATTCTACTTTGGTTAATGGTTAAAGTATGAAAACCTCGAAAAAATAGTTTATTGCACATTCAGAACAGATATAAAATTTGTTAATAATCGTGAGTCATGCAATTAATTACAATAAAAAATGTAATCACCCGACGGCCTTAATTTTTAATAATCTTTTTTTTTAATCGTGAGTTAACTAGTAAAGTCATGCAAATAATTACAATTACAATTTTTAATCACTTGACGCCCCTAATTTTGAATAATCTTTTTTTTAATTGCGAGTTAACTAGTAAAGTCATGCGATTAATAACAATAAAAAAAATGTAATCACGTCTATAGTCGTCAATGGCAGTGAATGAGTTAAAGGGGCATAACAAGTGGAGCGAACTATATGGTAAGAAAAACATTGTAGTCAAAATTTGTAGTATCAGCAAAACCAATGCCAAGAGGTCATATTCTTTATATTTCACTTTTAGTGTTCACATAAATCAACACTTACCAAACCCAAAGAACAGAAAAAGATCATGCTCAGTGTCTAACAATTATCGTTCAATTTGGAAGAATTGCCATGAAATTCAATTTACTTGAACATACAGTAATCTATCAGTATAAGCTATCTCCAATTTTTCAGGCCACAGTCGACCTCATGACTGGAAGGACAAGCTGATGAGACAATGATGTTTTCTAACTCGAGCTATCATTTTCCCCATAAAGCAATTGAACAGCACAATGGTTAATCTTATGATGTCCGGGGTCAGTCTGGGTCAAATTA
Source organism: Vanacampus margaritifer (assembly GCF_051991255.1). Taxonomy (NCBI): domain Eukaryota; kingdom Metazoa; phylum Chordata; class Actinopteri; order Syngnathiformes; family Syngnathidae; genus Vanacampus; species Vanacampus margaritifer. Next base: position 15,724,888 of record NC_135439.1, on the reverse strand, counting down.
AATCAAATACGGGCTCAGTTCACTGTCGTCCATTGTTTGTGGGTTACAGTGATGTGAACATTTGTGGCCATCTAAAAACCAAACAACATAGCTCGTCACACAAGTAAAATTATCATGAAAATATCTATGAATATTTTCAGGTCATACCAGATAATATCCAAATATGACCACTACATACCAGTTGCTAAAAGAGTAACTTTTTTTGTTGTTGCTCCCATGTGTTCATGACTGTCTTGTGAAAGATACGAACGCCTGTGTTGAATGTATTTTAAATTAAAAGTCCCAAATTGATTATTTATTTTTGGTTGCACCACATGATAATTCATATAATGGGCATCATGAGACAAACTTATCCGCCGGTGACCGATATACTGAAGCAATGAGTGGTATGTTAAATAGCGGTATGTTATATTTTAACATATAGTTAATGTTTACATTAAGGTTATTGCAGTTGAAACACTTACGGTTAAAGAGAAAGTCAACCCGACCCCAAAATTTCTTGACAATATGTTCTATGCAGCCCCACTAGTCTAAATACAAAATTCTGGGGTTAATAATGTGTTAGAGGAATACGAGTCAAGCAGCAAAATCCAGCAGTTTTTATCAATATCAGAAGGCTGCCATTTTGCCACTTGCTGTCGAGTGAAAATGACATCACAGTTGCTCAGGTAACAACCAATCACAGATCAGCTTCAGGAAACAGGTCAAGTCAAGTCAGCTTTATTTATATTGCACCTTATTATGTAACGAAACAACTCAAAGTGCTTTACACACACACACAAGCACGCACGCACACACACAAAATGTGAGCTGTGATTGGTCATTGCCTGAGCGTGGAACTGTGATGTCATCTTCAGCAAGTGGCAAAATGGCCGCCCCCTGAGATTTGCTAGATTTTGCTGCATAACTCATATTCCTCAAATGTAATATAATCAGAATGTCACGTTTAGACTAGCGATGTCACATAAAACAAATTATTGTCAAGAAAAGTTTAAGGTTGACTTCCCCTTTAAGTACTATAATACTGTATTTCATATATACTAAAAACATCCACTTTAAAAAATGACTTAGCTCAAATAAAGTGGACAACACGCATATTGATTTTTAATATCTTAACTAATTTTCCAATTGTGAGCAACCCCTCACATGACAAGGCAAAAATGTTTCTAGATGACCAACATAATACATCACACATATAATAACAATATTTCTTCCACGGATAATTGTGAGTCTCGTCCACCAAACCAGATGTCTGCCATAGTACCAGACGGCCTGAAAATACAAAGAAGAGATCAGAGTGGTAGTAAAACAAGCTATGCTAACTGTTAGCATATCTGGAATTTAACTACACTGCAGTGGCAAACTCTTCTCCTTGTCATTTTTACTGTGATTAGGGAGCACGTTATACAAACAATCAACACAGCCAGCCCAATTATAGCTGTGTGTGTACCCTGTTTAAGCAAATAAACGCCTCACCTCAAATAGAACATCTCCATTGAGTGACACCCCCCCCCCCCCCCCCCCTATTTACTACAGCGTTCCACCGCAACTCGTAAAGAGATGGGACCAAGCTATGTGACAAATAGTGTGACATAATGAGCAGGACTGCAGTAATCTCGCTCATTAGTACAAATAAAGGCCTTCCTTCAAATAAATGCCTTGTACAATGCAGTTGAGTAACCAAATGCCACTGCTTGAGAAATGCTTTCATTATACACTGACTGCACAATTCCTAAAGTACACTTACCCAATCTAATGACATCATTGTGAACACACCATAACCTGCCAAGTAGGTGTGCACTTAATTATTCTGAAAAGGCGTTTCTATTTTGTTGGCAATGGCAACCTTATTTGGCAGCACGCTAGGGATAAAATATTCTTGACAGATGTTACTATACTAAAATAAAAAAGAAATAGTACGAGTTTGTCAACTTTAATGAGTTAAGATTGTAGCCTACATGTTGAAACAAAGAACGCACCCACGCAATTTGAGCACGCCTAGTCTCACACTTTAAGCCCTCCCAGTGGTGTCACACTCAAGGTGAGACTGCATGCGAGTGTTTAGCGACTGCGGCCGCGTTTCTAACAACAATTTAGTCACTAAATTGGACTCCAAGTTAGCAGTAACCGCGTTGGACTAACCTGTTAAGGCAGTTAATGAACAACAAGCAGTTTATTTAGCAACGAGGATGGTTAATCAGGTTAACATTTCGTTTTGTTTCTGTTGCGTGACATGATACTTTAACCTTAAATACGTCATTATGAGGTGCGGTGCTTGCATTTGAAAAGTTTTGTTGTGCAGACTTGAGGTCAAAGGGGAGCCCCACGTAGGCGAAACAAGCCATCCTTTAGCTGCATAAACTTTTGCATCCTTGAAAGACCAGCAAACAAAAAAAAAGTGAAATCTACATTAAAAAAAAAGGAAGAAACGGAAAAGGATTTTAAACCAAATATTAGAAACGTGCATTTTATTTTCAGTTATTTCATTTGTCCAATTACTATCTTTTCTTCAACCCACTGATGTCAAGCTGAAAGTCTGTATTCAGCTGCATCTGAAAATCATTTCATTTAAAATTCATTGTGGTACTTCACACAACCGGAACCAACAATTCATCTCTGTCCAAATGTTTATAAACTGATACGGTACAGTTTACCGTTGAATAATGGCAAATATTTACAGCTTTTAAAAAGTGGATCGTCACGCTTTATAGGACAGGTATTAAAGTAAGGAAGGAAAGCAGAGAAGTGATTTTTAACAAAGGAAGGATGCTGGTTGGAGGGAAGGAAGGAAGGGGAACGAAGGAGGGAAAGCAGAAAGGAAGGTCGGAGGGAAGAAAGGAAAGAGGAAACGAGCAGGTCTGAGGTGGAAGGAGATGAGGAAGGAAGACAGAAAAGCAAGTTTAAGGCTGGCTGCTAGAAGGAAGGAGGAAAGGATGAATGAATAAATAACAGATGTGACGGAAAAAGAAGGCAAAATTTAGAATTAAGCAGAGAAAATAAAAAACCTGACTGATGAAAGAGTGGACGTTGAAGGGGAAAATGAGTAAAGATAGGAAGAAAGGAAAGTAGAAAAACATTCAGTGATGGAAGAATGGAAGGAAGAAAGAAAAGTACACCATGTATGTACTGTATATATTAAACATTACTTACTACAATTTGAATGCTAGATGACAAAAATCACAAATGCTGTGACTGTGACTTTCCCCCCTCCTTGTTGGACCCTTAATAAAATTGGAATGTTTTGTGCTAGGCAACAGATGTTTGGTTGTGTGATGTCAGAAAGTCAGCTGTGTTGAATGTATTTACATTAATATGACAAAAGCTTTCACGTCACACTCAATAAGCCCCTTAGAATGAAAATTCGCACACATGTGCATAGTATTGATGCACGCTAACATGCATGAAGAAATCCACACCCACTTAGCAACACTTGATGGAATATTTGCTATGTTGTGTCCCTCTTTGGATGGATGAGGTCATGGTTTGGGTGCCATTACAGGGATTCAACTTACATTCGTTTCGTGTTGTGCTTGTCCAAGGATTTGACACCACGGCCTGCTTTCTGTTGCCTCTCAAGTTTCTCAGATCATGTGTTCCTCTGTTTATCTCTCATTAATGGAAGATATCATTAGTCCTTTGAACGACTTGATACAGTATCTGCCAGCGTGTGTGTGAAAGGCTGGACACGAATAATAACCAGTCTTTTTATTCAATACGGAGGGTGTCACCTTACCTGAACTGTTGTCCTTTTAACTTTACAAGTTGTGGTAGCCTCAAGGGTTGTTTCCTAGAGGAGGCCTCATGTGGCTAAAGATAAGAAATTGGCATTAGTACATCAGATAAAACAGTGTTTTTGTGTTTGTCAATGGCGTCATCAGTGATGGAAGTAGTGGATCACTGTCCTTCTTCTTTTTTCTTCTTCTCCTTTATCAGCGGTGGCAAATCCAGGTCCAGAAAGTCAAAACCCTCCCACAGTTTGGCTTTAGCCCTTTGTGCTAGCACGCTCCCTAGCTAGCTCTCCGTGTGCTCGGTTTCCTGCTAGAAAGCTAGCTAGCTAGTTAGCACAAGGAACTAAAGCCAAACAGTGGCAAGGTTTTTACTTTCTGGACCAGAATTTGCCACCTCTGTCCTTTATGCCGGAACAATTTTTTATGTGCAAAAGAGGAGTTTTGTGATGGTGGTTTGTACTGTGATGCATATTTATTGGAAAATCAGTTGGACCAAATGAGATTTGAGAAGCGATAGTCAGAGAGAAAACAGCAAAAACAAAACATAACAGACAAATAGCAATATTATAGACTCACATTCACATCTTACACACAAATAAGAGTTTTCAGTTAAAATACATGCCTCTTGCAGTTGTTTATAATTATTCATATATGGTGGGTAGAATGAAATAATATAATTCCTGTTATCCTACAACCCACTCAAGTTGAACTAATGAATGGCAGATGCTGCATATCCTTCGCAATATCCTCATGGCATGATTTTCACCGCCAAAGGGAGATTCATCTCTTAATTTAGTCATTACAAGAAGTGATTGGATTTATCAGTTCTTCTCAGGAATCAGGAAAAATATTTTTTAATCAACTTCATGTATGTAAGAGACTTACTGATTTTGAATGCTATTTTACATGAAACGGATAAATCAGGCATGTTACTTGTCACAGTTCTATCAACGACAAGACAATCTTCAACTGCATTTCTGCTTATCTTTACTGAAACTAAATGCACCACTTCCTGTGTCATCCTCAGTTATAATTCTTTGACACAGACCACCTGACAATATTCAACACATTGTCACCTGTTCCAAATGTATTTGTCACGTGAACTGGTAAATACTTGATAGCAAAGTTAAGCCAACTGTAAACCTCAGATAGTCATTGCAAGGTATCCATTTGTGGTGTGCGATTTATTACAACCTTTTCCCAGGAGAGAAACTTTACAAGTGTCCAGTGTTTGCCAATGTAATCCGCAGCAGCGTGCTGTCAATAAGCACAGTGTTCTGGACAGGCCACAGCACTAGATCACATTTCCTGTTCCTGATTTAAGATTTCAACTCATATGACTGTGATACACTCCTCAATACACAGAAATAGGACTACTTGTGTATTGTGTGCGGGAAACAAAATGAGAAGAATGAGCAATAACAACTTAATTCAAACAAAGTCAGCAGCTTTTTTTTTTAACAGCCAAAACTACCGGTAAATTAACCTAGTGATAATTGACCTAGTGACCTAGTATGAAAATCCATACAGGTAAAATGCATTTTAATCTCAGTGCCAAACTTGTAAAAGTCAAGACGTACTTTAAAGCAACAAAATAGTAATATATGTATATATATATTATTTATATATATATATTTTTTTTTTTTTTTTGTGGTACATTTCAAATGTTTCACGTACAGCTGCCAATGCTTTGTAGGCATACTGTGTAAATGTTTCTCCACAAGATGCAACATTGTTGTAAATGAACGCAAACACTACACCCATGTTGTCATCTGCCATGTTTGTTTTGGTTATGACATACTCGCACCTGCCCAGTCTAATCTCTCACCTGCAATCATTTTAGAATATATTTTATGTAGGGATGGGCCGATACCAGCCTTATTTTAATCTGTACTCGTGACGATCAGTCGCCCTCTAGTGACCATTTTACAATCAGGAATTAGAAATTAGAAATTAGAAATTAGAGGAATAGAAGGAAAGGAAATATACTATATTGTGATTTATAGGTCTTTCTTTTAAAATGATCTGTCGTTTTTGGGGGATGAATTTGATCTATTAGTGGTATTGGTAACTAGTATCGGTGACTATACTCATCCCTAATTTTTATGCAAGTCTGGTTTACTAGTTTGTGTTTTCAGGTTCTATAAATGCTCTTATGCAAACAAATATCCAAAAAACAGTTTTCATCTGTTTTCAATCAAAAACAGTCTTGTGTAAACAGCACATCCGCCGAGGATGACGGTGGTAAAAATAAGGATACTCTTTTAACAATCGACAGTCTGTCTGTGTTGTGAAAAATCAATTTAAATCCTACTAAAGAGCATGCTAGCTTGTGACATTGTATCACGCTCACACTAGCTGACAGAAGCTTACCTTGCTTACCCTGCACAGCCTCAGGGACAGAAAATCAGGAGACTTGTGACTCATGTCAGTTAAAGAACGTGGCAGGGACTGTGCAGACCGCACACAGCATGTGAGCAATGAAAAGAAAAAGCTAACTTCGCTTTTGCTTTGACGTGAATTCATATTGCACATATTCATCCAACTTTTTTTTTGTGTTCTTGATTCGTCTTAATCTCCAGTAGATTGAGGAAATCATGTAGGCCTATTTAGATAAATGTTTGTGAAAAAGGTTAAACGTGGAAAAATAGACAGAAGAAAGTAGTAGAAATGTACTCTACCTCTAATCATCTAACTGTGTGGCTAAAATTCACACAAACAAAACAAGCACTTGTGGGGACGTTTGCTTTTTAATGCACTTGATGCCACACGCTCATAACAACAAATGCACTGCCTACTGCTATTAATACGTCACCACACACGCTTGCATGATTGCACTCTGCGATGTGTGCGCAGCAACAGGTGACGCTAAAAATAATCAGCAATAGACTGGTCCCTTCAAAAGAAACAAAGGGCTTCTATTAAGGGCACTATTAATACACTGACGTACAGCATTGCTCACGCACATGCACCTTCAACTGTCGCACTCTCCAATCCTACATATGCAAACACAAAGACCTGCTGTGTACACTCAAAAGAAGCAACTGCAAGCTATTAATATCTTGGCAGGCATAGGGTGGACACACACACACACACGTACGGATGCACACATTTGGAGATTGATACTCCAGCTGCTCGGAAGCAGAGGGACAAAATGTCCCCGACAGCTGTGCATTCCTCTTAACGTAAGAGTGGAGGGGTGGGCGGGAAACAGAGGAATTGGTGGCAAGTAGGAGGAACTGGTAAAAGTGGGCATTATGGTGACGCAGGTAAACTTTCACAAGTCAATAAGAGGCAAGAACTGTAGTCATTTGGGAGTATGATTATTATTATCGTGGCTGTAGGTTTGTGGAAGTCTTCTGCAGAATCTGTTTCAAATATAACGGTTACTTCATTTTGATACGGCTGATGATTTGGATTGAGCTCTTTTCGTGACTCTTATAAGAAGATGCATGAGGTCACTGATGATGAAGTGGTACATTCCGCTGACTTTTGTGCAGGCCGAGTGGGTTTAATTCCCCCTCAGTGATGATGTGGATGGTTGGTTGACTGTATATGATGACTGACACGCAATTCAACGTCAAATCTGCTTTTCGACCAAGGTGTCAGCTCACCAAATGAAAGGATAGCAAAATGTGCAGATGCACCAATGAAATGTATCCAACTCAATGCCCCCATTTGAGAAGCAACTTTCTAATTTAGTAGGCCATATTATTCATTAATCAATTTATTTATTTACACGTTAATCCTGAAGCAAAGCTTTTATGAGCAATTGAATGAACAATTGTTTTTATTTTTTAACAAGAGATTTTATTTCTTAAATTCACCTTCAACAAAATATTTTCTTGTTTTTTCTTCTCCTAGGAAAAAAAATAAACTGTATTTTCTTGCATAAATGCAAAGCAAAATGGATTTTTAAAAAGTAAAAAATATATGATCTACTCGGGCTGCTCGATTTGGAAGAAAATATTAATCACATTATTTTAGTAATAATTGAAATTACAGTTAGGACAATCATTTATTTTTTAGTACAAAACAATAATTATTAAGACAAATAAAGTTCTTTGAAACACTATAATTATGCAAGTTCCTTTTGGATGAAATCATTTTTGTTAAATTAGCTTTTTTAATTGTATTTTTATTTTTGAAGGTGAAAATGTACACATTTAAACAACTCAAACAACTCAAAATTTGTATTAATAATCTTTCTTTTTGGACGGTTATGCTGATTTTGGAATTGTGGAGTGTAATAATTGTAATTGAATTACACAGCCCTATTATCTACTGATATGTAATTTGAGACCACGTATCATACCGTAATTAATTTCCATTTCCAGTTCTGTTTAGCGAGTATATTTTCCCTCATTAACTTGCCAGTTATTTTGTTGTTCAAAGTTGGATGTTCTCCATGTTAACGTGGTTCCAGCCAGAGTCAGACATTTGTGAAAAGTGGAGCCCTTAATTCAGTTGTTAAATATGTGCTAGCTGTGTCAGACTCATGTTAGCTTAACAATTAGCATGGCTTCTCCAAGTTTCCTCATCATCCCTTTGCGAGAAGAAAGTAGGTGATGATGACTAACTCAGCAGCGTGTCTGCATGTGTTTAGCCACCCTAGTAGCCAGCGAAGCTTGTTGCTAGCTAGCTGGTTGTGGCATAAGTAGCACAAAGCTTGCCTCGATTGCCATCGTCCCTTACGTAGGTAATGTAAGTGCGTCAACATGCGTACCTATAGCCCAGCTTTTTGCGCGGTACGGAACAATTTCAAAATCTGTGATTCTCAGTTTTGCTATTTGAGGCACAAAATGAAAATTTTGACAACGCAAACTGCGATGCCAAACCACTTGAGACCTAAATGGGTGTGCTTCTGTCATATCACTCATACAAACTCACTACGGGGTTGCTAATCCAAGCAGGTTCAAACCTCAAGTGCTGTACAGTGCCAGACTGTATGCACACAAATAGTAACTCTCACTTATCCTTAAAGCGTGACTTACTGACTGAACTCCATCCAATAACAGTGGCATTCGCTTCAACCCAACAATAAACAAAGCCAAATTTGTAGGCCACAATGTGGATATAAATACAGCTGACAGACATCTGCACTCTCAAGATGCAGCAATGAATGCGCCAGTAAATCTATTCAACCAAAATAGCAGCTTTTGCTTGCCTAAATGAACCAAGAGGATGTTATGGTGCAGACTAACTTTAGATACAGGAAGTGCGCATGTGTCTGTGTATGCGTGTGTGTGGCGTGCAGAAGGCCCACAGAAAGAGGATGGATGGTTGTGAAACAAATATGCCATTACAGAAACCAGAAGTTTGTCTCCTGTTTATTTTTAGCACCACAATGCTCAAAATGAGAAGAGAGAGAAACTAGTCGCACAGATCATTTCTAGATACCGTTATGGTTATTCATAAATCGCTTAAAGATTTAATCATGGCAAAAATAATGGTATTTTGTCTCATTTATATTATTTTAACTGCCGTTTGCAGTGATTTCAAACTGCATCATACCAAACTGTAAAACAAAACAACAACAAAAACTCCAATACACATACTGCAGTGTTGAATTTATACCTTGTTGACTGAATATCAGTAGAAAAAAGGACTTTCCAGTGTTTTCTTTCTTTCTTTCTTTTTATTTATTAATTTATTTGTTTTCTGCAAAAACAGTGTTTAAACAGAAATTAATTCAATGTTTATAAATGCTAATTTAAAGGGAAACCGATTTATGTATGAAGTACTTCTTTGTAGCATGATTTTAAATAAAAAATGAAGTCAAGCTTCTCTCTCTCTCTCTCTCTCTCTCTCTCTCTCTCTCTCTCTCTCTCTCTTTCTCTCTTTCTCTCTCGTACTCTCTTGTAAAAAGTGTCATTGAACATCCGCTACTGTAGGTGGCAGTGGCGCTCTCATTGTCAGAGTATGCCCCGTGAGTAATAGTTTTAGGTTGTTGTTGTTTTTAATCACGCTAGGTAGAGCAATGAACAAACCCTTAAAAAGACACCATGGAAAAATATTTAACAAGAATGAAAAGGAAAGTTATTATTTGTTATAATTTGATTCATATGTTTATTTCCTTAATGTTAATAAATGCTATGCAGAGTTGTACTTATGACAATTTTATAGACAAATCATGCTACCTGTAGAAGAGTTTGGTGGGCATGAAATGTTTTCTTCTTACTGGGGGGTGTAACACAAAACAATTGAGAACCACTTACCTAAAACATTTAAAAAACAGATTACATGCGTTCATGCAGGTAAATCCTGCTACCCCGCCTACGCCAATGACTTGGCCTCTTTGTTTCTATTATTACATTATTTCCTTGTACACCACATGACTATTGACCTTCTTGTGTTGCCTGACAAGATATTATTACAGTCTGTGATTTTAGATGAGATTATCTTTTCATCTATTTTCTCCCGTTTAAAACAAATAAGAGGCGGGCTACAACCTGAACGGTCATTATTCAAACATACAGTACATTATTGGAAACACGGGAAAAGCATGCACAGAAAGGCCGACGTTGTAATATGAAACGGAAATCTTTTGAATTCGAGGCAGATGTGACAACCATCTTTTTGTTACTTATTAAATTCCTCACAGATTCAAATGATAGAAATAAATTCCCCACAATTTTTCTCACTACACTAATGTTGCTTATGTGAACGCTGTCCTTCACAAGAGCAGAAGTGAAACCACAATGCTTAAATGCGCATTAGCATGTACTGTAAATCCTATTGGTCTCATTAACTCCCTTTATTATTCTGCTGCGTGCAAGCAGCGTGTGAGGGACTTTTGCAAACGCGAAACACCCTCACAGAGATGATTATTTCACTGTGAGTCAGTCTGACTTTTGGGAACTGGGCCCAAATGGTGGACTCTGAAACAAAGAAATGGACTCTGAAACAAAATGCCGTGAGGAGCAATATGTACTGGAACCTTCGGATGTTTGTTTGCTACTGTTGTCCATTGGTAGTGTTGTGGTTCACAGAGCGGACTTACCTGCAGTTGTATCATTATAGTTCATTCACAGGTGTCCACCTTGAGAAAAATAATGCTTTTTCTTTTGTTTGAATTCAGTATGTAGAACATCTTTTTTTGTCCTCATTTTAATTTCAACAATAGAATATGTCCCACTGTTGTATATCAGTAAAAAGATTGTCTCTCTTATGACAAATATTGAGCAATATTGTCAGTTGCAGTCAAATGCAGGCGCCAGGCGTATAGGCTCGGTACATTTCCTGCTTCCATGTAACTCATTCAACTTCCCATAGTTGATGTCATGTTGCTCCTTCCCCTTTTAAAACACTTGTGGTTGCAGCCAAGTAGTGCTCTTCACTTTGCCACAATTGCTTTAAGACTCAAATGATCAATTCTGCTTAATCAACATATTTCTTTGTGATTAATTAATCAATTGATGATGCCTATCTTTTTCGGTCACAAGTTCCATTTTCTTAATCATGTTCACCTTAAGGAGCCACAAAATATCCTGCAGACCACAAATGGCCCGTTTTAAAGCCGATTTAGTCTGATGCTCTAAGTCTACATGTACTTGTTTCCCCATAAGCAAATAAATACATAATAATAATAATAATAATAATGTCTTCTTCTTTCTGTTCCATTCCACAGTGGATGCCATCAACAAAGGTCCTTCACTACCCAAAAGTGGGGAGCAGTCCATGGACCTAAGTGTCTCCCAGAGATTGGTTCATCCAGGCAAAGATTCGGCTATGCTGGCCCCCCACCGGCCCTTATTCCTGGGAGCCTTTAACTCTCAGCCCTGCTCCCAGTTTCCTTACCAACAGTTGCAGGTATGTACAAAAGTACAAACCTCATTATTGTTATGGAGTGGCATTGTTTTTCATGGACCACTCATTGGTGCTGGAGTCAAATTGTGAATTTGCATAGTTGGTTTCATCATTCTCCTTCTTTCAGTATAACACTGAACAAAGGCAAAGAGAGATGGAGGCTGAGAAGCAAGAAGAGCTACAGCAGCTAATACGAAAGAGTAAAAATGAACAAAGTGAGTATCTCATGTACAATATTTATCCAGAGTGTTCTATTCTATTCTGGTGAGATTGTTGACATTTTCTTTATCTGAGTCATAGATCTCTGTACGTTTTAATAAAAAGGGGATTTCCAGCAGTCCTGTAACCATTTTGCTGTCCGATTCTAAGGAAATTACGTGAATGCAAAAACCGACATCAAACCAGCCGGCTTGTTTCAGGAAACACCTCGAGCTGTACCCCATACAGGAAGACAACTTTTGACGCTGCCATTCGTACATGTTACCGCTTGCGTCATCGTTCGGAAGAAACATTGCAGATTGTACTCGATTTGTCAATTTTCCTTGTAATGTTGCGTAGTGGAGAAGTGTGGCAGAGCGAGGAGTCTGGTTGACCTGACGGTACAATTTTGAAGAGTGCAGAATTTCAAAGAGAGAGAAAAATATGCACTATAGTAGTAGTATTAGCAGAAGAGCTTGTGATTTAAAACTGGACTAATGGAAGACACCCATGTTACAGTTCTATGGGTCAGGTGGTGCACTCCTCATTCCGACGTCTTAATGTTGTGGTGCTGTTGACCTGCAGGTGCTGTAGCCAGTCCACTGGTGAAACAGAAACTCAGAGAGCACATCATTATGAAGAGCCAGCCCACCCATGACAGGGTCAGCCCCAAACATGGCAGTCCTACACCAGGATACGGGTTTGTCATAACAAAAACAAAACAAAGCCCTATTACTGCATTTTTTTTTAACTGAATTTGTTTCGGTTACCAAGGCACCCACTTCCAGACATGTCCCCAAAGTCTCAGCCGTCACCCAGTGACATCCAGCGTAAGGAGCTGCGGAGAACAGGTGAGGCATTGTTCCTCTTTTGTTCACACCTTGAGGTGAAAAAAGCGACGAGTGCTTTTCCATTTAAGCTGTCTTTGTATTTTGTCAACCAACAACAAGAGAATGAAAAAGTGATAAAGGTAAGGATAAAGGCCGTGAAACGTCATGCCTGCAGGGCCAGAAAGAGAAAAAGAGAGAGAGCAAAATCTCCCAAGTCATAAAAACAACAGTGACAGTGAGGCACAAAGACCAAAAGAGTTACATAACATTGACTTAGGTATGTGTAAAATGAACTGTGTGAGAGTCCAGAGCAGGTTTGTCTCACCGTGAGAATGGCAGGAGGAGTGGTTAGAGCCTCTTGCACACGTCTGAAAGCACACTAAGCACTACGTCTTTAATGGGATTATTTATTTGCTTTATTCCAAATCTTGTTCATGACCTAAGGACAATACAAAACAGCCTAGCATATTTTCAGAACCAGATACTGGTTATTTTTTATTTATTTGTTTTGTTGGTGGGGTGGAGTGTATTGGATTCTCAGCCAACTAAATATTGTATTCTCTTGACATGGTTCAGATATTTTCTTTGCCCCACTTGAGCTGGTTAAAAAAAACAAAAAACATTTAAGTTATAAGCTTTTCTTTGTGCGTGTCTGTAGTCTTGCTACGTCTTTCATTTCTGTTTCTTTAGGCTGCAATTCGTGGGCTAAATATATACGCATGCATGTGAGAGTTGTGTTGTGCACGTGTTTCCTTGTGTGTTTATTTCAGTTTTTTTGTTTGCATGCAGTGTCTGAGCCAACATTGAAGTGGAAGTTAAAGAAGCTCATCAGCACAAGACCAAACCCATTGCAGAGAAAGATCAGTGCCCCTCCTGCTGTCAAGCACAGGACAGAAACTCTTGGTAGAGTATTTGCAGTCAGACGCTTCTTGCTTTTATTCTCAAGTGATCTTTTCTTTTATGTACAGTACTTCGTTTTTGTACACTATTGCACTAAAAGACTACACTGGCCAACAGCAAATTTTCATCAGAGATGGCCTAAATATATTTTTTAACGCAGATTTTAAAAAAAATGTCGTGACTTTTTTCTAGCATATCAAGTTTTTGTTGTTGTTGATATTTCTGTGGGTTTAAAAAATAAATAAATTTGACCTATAAAAGCGAAACCCAACCTTTAATTTATAAATATTACTGTAAATAAATAAATAAATAAATGAATAAATATATTTATTATTATTATTATTAAAATCTGATGTGGTACAGAAAAAAAGCAAGGCCAGATTTGGAATAAAAACAAAACATTTTCTAAAAAAGTTTACTTGCTTCTCTGATTAAAAAGGTTTTGAAAATGTGTTGCTATTTTATCCATCCATCTTCTGTACCACTTCATCCTGTTGAGGGCCATGGGCATAGATACAAACACCAGATGTCTCGCCCGCACTGTGCGCCAATGTCAAGAAACGTGAGCGCAGGACGGCCATCTTGGGACAGGGCTGCTCCATAATTCTTAACATTACAGTCAATGGAGCACGTACCTTAAAATAACTGTAGATCGTTCAAATGTCCCAAAATTCTCAACAGATTTTCATTTTTGTTGTTAGATATGACACAAGAGTCGATACGAACAACTATTCCGCGTTTTAAAAAACAAAAAATTATGCCTGAATCATAGCCTCGTTAATAAGGTTGGTAATAAATCAATCCGTTTTTAAATCACAGCCTGTCTTAAAATGGCCGACCAATGTTGAAGTTGCTGATTACATCATGAGAAATCTACTGTTTATATATATCTATGGTCATGGGTAGGGGTCTATTCCAGCTGACCTTGGGTGAGGTTCAAGTACTGGTTGCCAGTCTGTCATGGAGCACTACTGCATAGACAAACAACCGTTTACCGCCACGCAACCAGTGACTTTGATCTATCACACACCATTTGATGTTTAAGTATATTTCCAATGTGGATCTTAGCAAATTTGGAGCGAGATCAGACACTGAGTTAACATGAATTCTGGCTTTCAGACTCTTCTCCCAGCAGCACCCCAGCATCAGATCGTAGCTCTCCCAATGACAGCCTGCATTCAGACAATGGAGGCCTCCCACTTGCTCAAGAGGTACCAACAGTACATTGCTCCAAATGATCTGAGTATGTGTATGTATAGTTAGAGCTACTAAATAATATGGTATCAAAGTACTTGTAGCATGAATGTACAGCATTTTGTAACTATTCTACTGATCAAAATGAACATATTTGTGTGATCATTCGTCAGGCACTTTGTAATCAATTTGTTCTTATGATTCAGGCACAAAGGCTTCTGCTGAAGGAGGGTCGATTGGCCAATTTCACTCTGCCCACCAACCCGACTGCCAGGCCCAACATTACTGCAGGGCTTCCTGCACAGGTGAGAGTGGCCATAGATTGTGTTAAATGTGTCAAATGTGTTTGGTCTTGTTGCCAGATGCATGAGTTAAGAATGTTTTCTTAAGAATAAAAGCTGATTCGGTCATTTTTTTTTCTATCCAGGTTGACCTGCGAGTAGCCAGGACTCTGGCAGTATCCGCTCTGCCTCAAGTCTATTTACCTCTCGATGGAAGTTTTCCATCTCAGGCTCACAGCCTGCAGCCTGTATTCTTACTGGAACCGCATACTGGGCTTGTACACTCGCAAGTCATCTCTTGTGAGTAATCGATGACTTCAGTAGTTTGTCCTACTGCAACAAAGAGCTCAACATTTGTCAATCTTCAGATATCATGTAACACACATTCACTCTGACATGCACACATACACATAAGGGGCTTGGTTTATTGATTGCATTTTTCCCATTGTTATTTGAAAAAGAAATGAGAATGTAAAAGCATTTTGCTCGCTAACTAGTCTTCATGACCACCTTGAGTAAAGATTTAAAAAATGGAAACTATGGAAGTAATTATTACAGGCCAGCTATTTTGTCTAGAACTTGTAGCTACAAGAGATCAATTACATTAAATTAATTGAAGTTACGTTTTTTTAATGTACATAATTAAAAAAAATTTTTTTTTAGTGCTGCATTGTACTATTATAAACTACAATCTACTGTGTTATAATAAAAACAAGGGCTCCTTCTAGTGGCCATTGTGTATTACTGCATTACATTCTTCAGCACTGTACAGTACTGTGAGCTTTTTTTTAGATGTCTTATTTTCCTTAATACAAATTCATTATTGTAACTGAATTCTACAATTTCATCATTAACTAATCTTACAATCTATTTTTTTCTGCCCCTCCTCGTTTTATTATTGCACAATATTCACAGATCAAGGTTTGAGTCCACCTGCTCTGCAACGGCGACCTCACTTGTCCTCCCCTACACGAAAGGAAGGCCTCACCATCTTTTCCTCCCACAAACCCTTGGAGCGAACACGCTCAGAACCTCCGCCCTACAGCCACTCGCCCCTTCCTCTGCATGCCAGCCTGCACTGTCACACTCAGCACCAGCTGCCTCAGCAATGTCACAAGAGTGGGCTGGAGAGGTTTAAGTTGAATTCGCTCCTCAGGAAGGTGAGCGGTTACAGATGCACACGCATGCATGTCACACTCAATGTTATGATTTGACACGAGGAATGTAAATTTCATAATACCATTAAGAATCCTCATCTGACTCAGATCCCATCAGAAGACATGGACCTGGAGGAAATCGGATCTGAGTCCGGGTCCATGTGCGGCTCTGAACCCGGCTCGGTTTGTGAGGACAGCAATCGCAGGAGACAGAGCTCTGCCAGCACTGACTCCGTTTATGACACAGAGTCCACGACGTCATCATGGGAAAGCCTGATTGAGACCTCACATTCCATCGGTCAGGTAAAATCCACTTATAGTGCAGAACATCGTTTTGTGTTTGCTGTGCCTCATCGTTGGGGTGCGAGATTATGAGATTTTTTTTCTTCTAATGCTTGAAATGCTGTAAATACTAAATAGAGCAACAAGCAATATGTTCTCTACCTTAAACATTCAGGAGGAATACTTGAAATTTAATTTTAATTGTGTGAGTGTTGAGCCTTTACACATTATGGTAATCTACATCACTAACTTTCACATTTTTAAATAAAAACCCCTTTTTGCTGCTATAATTTTTAAATTTTTGACTTATTTAAACCGTTCCAACTTTAAACAGTTCATCTTATCTCTACTGCATTTTTTTTTCAAAATTTCAAAGTAAATGCCCAAAAATATATATATTGTTTTTCTCCTCTAATCTCTACATTTTTTGACCGATTGCAGCTGTTACAGTTTTAAAATGTTCAGCTTATCTCAACAGCAATTTTTTTTTCAAAATTTTAATATAAAAGCCTAAAATTAAGAATTTTCTATTTTCTCGTCTAATTTCTACAAGTCAAACCATTCCAACTTTAAACTGTCAAGCTTATCCCTACACCAGATATTTTTTTCAAAATTTGAAAATAAAAGCCAAACATTAATTTTCTTTTTGTTTTGTTTTTCTTGTCAACTTTCTACATTTTTTTTTAAATCGATTCCAACTATTACAATTTCAACTTTTTCAGCTCATTCCAGGTCATTGTATATATCTTTTAATATCATTCACTATAATTCTAAATCATTCCAAAATTGTTCATTTAGCCTCTCAACCTTTACACGCAATTTCTCCAGAAATTTATAAAGAAAATACAAAGCAAAGAAAGGATGGACAAATCTTTCAACTGAATATACAGTACTGTACCCCCTTGAACATTTGTTTGAACAGAAGGGGGCGCTAAAGCCTTAAAAACAGCTGTAAATCCATTTAGACACATTTTCAACAGGCGCACCTTAATTGTCAAAAGTAGTTGTAGGATACGGGGGAGTGGAATTTGATTTGATATTTTATCTTTCACATATGCTGCCGTTCTATTCTTCTCTTTTTAACGCTTCACGTGGGAATCACAGAGGCAGTTGGTCCATCGATCAACGTATCACATGGACTCGCCTAACGTGCCCATCCTGATGTGGCCTCACCAGCCTTTGGTCCGAACCCAGTCCTCTCCAGCCTCCACCTCCCTGCCTCCGAATGCATCCACGAGCGTGCCTCTTTCTCTGTCCAGTCCTGCCCACGATGTCAAGCTCCGCTTCACCACTGGTGAGTTGCACAGAAAGAAAGCAAAACAAAACAACACTATTTATTCTTTCTCTGCCTGTTAATATTTCCATTTGAGTGGGAATGTTTGATGCCACTTTTTTTTTCAGACCGATACCAATTCGAGTATAGCAGTTCTTCTGCACCATGATTTAATGTTTCAAAAATGACCATTGACAGATTCAACACCTCTAAAACACTTCCCAGCTAAAAACTCTTGAATGGTGGTTTTGTTTCAAGGCTGTTAATGTTCTGCTGCCAAAACTCTGAGAATCAAGCTACCTCACAGCAAGTCCAACTGGCCTGTGCCATGTTTATTGTCCTCTGACTTGCACATGTGCATTGAAGTGGCTTTGGCGAGGAACTGGTGCGGGTTTGCGGTCAATGGGAAGGTGGAAGCACTCACCATGCTGACATGCTAGAAATCCAAGCCTGTGGAGTCTGTGAGCTGCAACTGGCATTTATTTGGCTTTTATGACCCCGCTGTAACTGCAACAAATAAAAAGCCATCAGACATGAGAGATTTGGGATAGAATCACGACAAAATTGAAGTAGTTGGTCGCTTTTACTCACAAGTGACAGTGTGTGTATTTTGACGTGAGGTGTAATTAGATTGTGAGTCGCAAGTGATCCGGCCACCCACTGCCTTCTCTGGAATGGGTTTAAATGCAGAGAACACATTTTGCTGTTCAATAAATATGACAAATAAAGTTTTTGTTCAACCAGTCGTTTTTTTTTCTGCGCAGGTGTAGTTTATGATGCTCAAATGCAAAAGCACCAGTGCACCTGCGGGGACAACAGCTGCCACCCGGAGCATCCCGGGAGAATCCAGAGCATTTGGTCGCGACTGCATGAAAGAGGCCTGCGGAGCCAGTGTGAGGTATTTAATGTTTGTCTTCATTGCCCAGCGTTATGTTTCATTCCCATTTTTCACCCATCTCTACTGTATGTATATGTGCGCGTTTTTGTGTGTATGCGTGTGTAGCATCTCCGAAGCAGGAAGGCCACTTTAGAAGAGCTGCAATCAGTCCATTCAGAGAAACACGTGCTTCGTTACGGCACCAACCCTCTGCACCGCCTCAAGCTCGACAACCCCAAGTTGGCTCGTAAGTGTTGCAGACATTATCTGGCGTCATTCCATCCAATCCAAATTATTTATAAAGCGCATCCAAGAAGAATAGAAATGACCAAAGTGCCGTATATCATCAGTGACATAATTGATCATTCAAACCAAAATAATAACATCATTACTGAATGTGATCAATTTCCTCCTGCAGGAATCTTGGCTCAACGTATATTTGTAATGTTACCATGTGGAGGAGTAGGGGTGAGTCTAACTGCTTTGTATCTTTCAAACATCATTCAGGAATTCTAACACATCTGATATCAGCCGATATCAATACTGATTATTTGTAGTCAAGGAGGCCGATAACCGATATTTCAAGCCGATATTCATTTGCAGTAAAATAGATAATATTAGCATCAAAAAATAAATAAAAAATAAATAAAAACTCTTTCTTTTAATTTTAAGCATATTAAGTAAAGACGGCTTTGTTTACAAATTAAAACAAAAATTGCAGGGCGCTTCCATGGTTATCAGCATGTGTTAAGCTAAATTAAAATCTAAGCAAGTAAATAGTTCCCTAAAGTTTTAATATCTATAAATAAAATGTTGAAAAATTTCACCACAATTTCTTAATTTAGATTTTTTTTTTATATAAAAAGTGTAGGGAGTTCACAGTGTCAGCATCATCTTTTATAAAGTGGAAATTTAAGTAGATTCCTAAATGAAAAATGTATGCAAAATTGCGAATGTAGCTAATTTGAGGTTTTCGTCAGGGTTCGTAAAAGGTTTTAAAAGATCTTCGCAGACAGTGAAAAATTGTCTGAAAATTTTTAATGTTTTTGCAACAAGTAAAAACTGTCTGTAAACAACTTATAAATCCTGATGGAAACCCTAAATTTGCTACGTTTGTAAGAATTTACCGCTCAGTGAGCTTTAACGGCCTTAAGATTCGTAAAAAGGCCAACGCTGATATTTGTCAAAATGCCAAATATTGCCACCGATAATCGGTCTCATCCCTACTTTAATTGGATCGCTGCAAATATATTAAATAAAACATGCATCAGTGTTTATTTAAGCCGATGTACCTTCAAATAGTGCAGTTTTAAAGGATTGTCTTTAAAACCGGAAACAAATTTTTTATAACGTATAATTGTGCAAAATATACTTCTTTTTGGTAAAAATGCTTGTGAAAAATATTCCTGTGGCGCAGTCAACATACTAACTGAAAAGGCATTTATTTGAAAGTAGAGTAGAAGAGAGGGGGCTGGGTGTCAGTTGATAAGACGACTGATCTGCCTGGATTTCCGGCTCATGACTTTGCTTGCCGAGTTATTGGAACAAGATGGCAACGTCTGCGATAAAAGAAATTCCTCTGATTTCATTGTTCCCTTGTGGGTCACTGCCAGACATGTGACTTCAAAATAAGTCTTGTAGAAAGTGGCTGAATGTTGAATCTGCAATGGTCAACAGCAGAAGAGGTGAAAAGTCAGATCCAACTTCAAGGCAAATTCCTTTCGCAAAAAAAAGAAAAACTCATCTTTATAAATGAATCAAATATTACATTTATATACATATTGTTATGCTTAAAGCTCTATATACATAATGTTCATTTAATGATTGTGTTATTTTGCTGACAGGTGGATAACGACACAATCTGGAATGAGCTTCACACGGCAGCAGCCTCTCGTGTCGCTGCCGGCTGTGTCATCGACCTGGCACTGAAGGTGGCACAGGGAGAGTTGAAGGTGCGTCTTCAATGCAGAATACATTGTCATCGCTGACATTTATGCAGGGATTTCAAAGCTGCAGTTAAACCGGGTAGAGTGTACTTAAATAATACACCTTAAACAAGGAATCCTAGATCTGGCATCGAAATCCACAACCTACATTTGTCCTTTTGTCCCATTACTAAGTAATTGGTCATAATACTCCCTTGGATATCAAATTCGTGTCTGGTCCTCGGGTTAAAATTACATCTTTTAAATTATTGTTTAGCCACTATCCAGGCATTTATAGTGGAACCGTATAGTGAAAATTATTTTTTTTTTTTAATAAAAATATTTGACATGGGTTGCAATTCTTATTCTAAATTAAAAAAATAAAATCCTTATGATTTCATTCACAAACTGCAATGTTTTAACATACGGCCGATAAGGGAAATATTTATTTAAATTTCATTTTTACATTTCAGCTATTTTTGAAATTTTGGAAAACTTTACTTTGGAAAACAATAGGGGTTATATATTTATCTATTTATTTATTTATTTATCTATTTATTTATCTATTTATTTATTTATCTATTTATTTATTCTTAATTTAAGACATGCTAATGACGCTGGGAGGTCCCGGAACTTTTTGCTAGAATTTTAAAACAAAGATGCTTATTGACCAATAATAATAATTATATATATATATATATATATAAGGGGTAAACAAACATATGTGTTGAAAAAAATAAACCAAGTTAAGAGTTGGAGTTTGTATTTTTTTTTTTACAATTTAATTTTGACACCAATATTTTCCCTTTTAGTGGAAATGAAAGTTGGCTCCAAATTTCGGTTATCGGCCTCCTTCACGACTAATAGTCAGTATCGGTATCGGCCCTGAAAAAAAAACAACAACAACATATCAGCCTATCTCTACTTTAATGCTCCAACTGTTCATGTGAGGATACGAATTTAACTGTATAATAAAATTATGCTAAAATCTACTCACCCTTGGAACACCTAATTGCTTTGTAGATACTGATGGAATAAATAAGTGCTATAATGGAGTTAGTTAACCTTTTATAATCAAGCACAGTGAGAAGTCACATGACATTTGCTAACATTTCTATATCCACATTTGTTTTGCCACTTGCCACTGTATGTAGTTGCTTGTTTGCATGTATTAGTTCCAAGGTAAGATAAACATTATAGTTTGTTGTCATGGATTTATCTGAAGATATCTCCAACAGCCCCTTCAGGTGTATATACACAGATGTGAATCTTTTCAGTGATGTTTGGCACATAACAGTCGGCGAGGTGTTGAATTTTTTTCTTCTGCTTTTTCAGAACGGATTTGCCGTGGTGAGGCCGCCCGGGCACCATGCCACTCACTCCTCCCCTCTGTAAGTGAACTATTTTAGCCTTTTCAAAGCATTTCTCAAAGTATTTTAACTAGTACTACGCTCTTGACTTGATGTTCAAGAGCGGGCGCATGGAGCATGTGTGTGGTTGTGGGTGTGCGCTCTATGGGTGGGCATGAATCTGTGACAGTCTTTGATTGGGAGCATTTAGCCGTGTGGCCTCATTCAGATGGGACTTGTTTGTGTGTGTCCTCAGCAATGCATGTCACCAATTATTTATGGGATGATGTTCATTTTCTTTAACGGGAAGTCTGTATATACACTATATCCTTCACATACACTCTCACACAGTTTACAACCAGTGCTGACGCGAACATTCCTCCACTGTTTTTCACACATCGCCATTTTTTCCACCAGAGTGAGGAGGGAACTGCTTCGCCACATTCTGCGCTCATTCCTCATCACATCCTGTCAGAAATCCTCTGTAAATCTTTTGGCTTGAGCATTTTATGATAAGCGTGTGTTTCACTTTGTCACATAGTCTGTGGCCTCTGCATTTCTTTGCCATTTCAAGAGTCTGGAATCAGCGTGACAGTGTCATCCAAAAACGTTTCCCTCATCACACAAAAAGCATTAATTCCGAAAATATTTACACGTTAGCGTGTCAAGGGCTGTCTCTGCTGTGACTGTCCCAACCTGTGTCCAATAAGCACCACATGACTTGTTTTAGAGGTCCCGCCAGTCCACATGGTGGTTGTTTGATATTAATATGCTGCTGATATCCTGATAAACACATATGGCCTTCCTGTTTGTCCACAGGGGTTTCTGTTTCTTCAACTCGGTGGCCATCGCTGCCAAGCAACTCCAACAGAAACTCAACGTTGGCAAAATCCTCATCGTGGACTGGGTGAGGAGCTAAAGCAGGACCAGGGTCACTGGTTCCCTCATGGACAGGGAGTTACTTTAGTACACATTTGGTATCAGTTGTTATATCATGAGCTCCACTTTCGTAGACGGGCTCACGTGCGCACTCGGCGGATCTTCATTTTTGTGCTGGGGCAAGTTTAGTTTCTTGCATTTGGGAATTTAGCGGACCATGCTGCGTCTTGCTGGGCGAACCGAGGGTGTTTTCGATTACACGTCACCGGCACACGTGACAATCTGATGATAGAAAGTGAGACTTGACCTTAGACCAGCGAAAAGCAGGTCTAAGTTGTGGTGCAGGTTTGTTTGAAGAACAATCGGTTTCATTCATAAATATGACAACAACATGCATCAAAACCTCTGAATCTTTGTAGAAATGCTTGTATCAAATACATTATTGTTATCATCATCTTTAATATACTTAGTTACTTACTTGGACAGTCTCTATGTCCCCACTTCAAAGAAGCCAACTTATCATCAATCACGAGTGGCGATGTTCTTGCCGTTCCTTATAAGCGTACTTTGTGCACGCTGATCTCCTGCACTGAATTTAAAGGGGATGATCAGGAATCAAGCTAGCTGCGTTCACTCCCACAACGGCGCAAATGACCATTTTTACCTGCGCGCATCTACTAAAAGGCCAAAATAAAGAAAACGTCACCCATGTGCACAGTTAGACCGCGCCTTATGCTAGACTTGCGCTGGGCATGGAAATAGTGAAACTGTCTGTTGCCACGTCTGTGCAATTTTGGAATACACACATTTTCTCATGAATTTCAATACAAGATAGTGAATAAATCCTTTTTCAGAAATGTCGACATCAATATCATTCAGTTTAACCACACAAGTGTGACAGTATTTGGGTTATGTCTAGAATGCATGGTATGATCCTTTCAAATCTTCTGTCACCATCCATGCACAGGATGTTCACCATGGCAACGGTACCCAGGAAGCTTTCTACAATGACCCAAGCGTCCTGTATATCTCGCTACATCGCTACGACAACGGCAACTTCTTCCCTGGTGGTGGACATCCTAATGAGGTACATAGTTGTCATTCACAAATAATAGCTGTCCGGTCGGTGTGAAAGAGAATAGAAAAGGAGCGTAGAAGTCGACCTGTTAATTTGCCAGCTTTATTCATTGTATCAATGGAGGAATGCCACCAGTGTGTAAAGTGGTGGTGTACAAGTTGTCACAACACTTGTGACCCACAACCTAAATGTAATTGTTGCTGTTGGCTAAATATTCATACACTTGCATTTCCACTGGCAATTACTTTTTTTTTATGCCTGTGTTTTCATACACTCCAAAAACTGTTGGGTCAAAAATAACACAAATTGGGTCAAAAAGGGATCGACCCAACTTTTTGGGTTATTCAATTTACCCCAAAACAACCCAAATAATTGGGTTGCTTTGTAGGTTAATAAATTAATTTGACCCAACTTTTTGTGTTAAATAACATTGTGTCTATTCATTTCATTTTTGACCCAATTCAATTGGGTTATTCAATTAACCCCAAAAATTGGCTTTAATTAATAACCCTTTGTGAGCAACCCAAATTTTTTACCCAACTTTTGGGTTAAATAATTCAAAAGGTTTGTATTAAATAACTGAAAAAGTTGGGTCGGTTCATTTTTTACTAAATTCAATTGGGTTATTCATCCATCCATCCATCCATTTTCTTGGCCGCTTTTCCTCACAAGGGTCGCGGGGGTGCTGGAGCCTATCCCAGCTGGCTTCGGGCAGTAGGCGGGGTACACCCTGAACTGGTTGCCAGCCAATCGCAGGGCACACAGAGACGAACAACCACACTCACATTCACACCTAGGGACAATTTGGAGTGTTCAATTAACCTGCCATGCATGTTTTTGGAATGTGGGAGGAAACCGGAGTACCCGGTGAAAACCCACGCAAGCACGGGGAGAACATGCAAACTCCACCCAGGAAGGCCGAAGCCCGGACTCGATCTCACGTCCTCTGCACTGGGAGGCGGACGTGCTAACCAGTCAGCCACCGTGCTGCCTCTTGGGTTATTCAATTAATCCACAAAGCAACCCACATTTTTGATCCAACTTTTTGGGTTAAATACCTCAAAAAGTGTTTGTTAAAAGTTGGGTTGGTTCATTTTTAACCCAATTCAATTAGATTCTTCAATTAACCCAAACAGTTGGGTCAAATCAATAACCCACAAAACAACCCAAAAATTGGGTTGCTTTAGTCATTTAATTTCACTCAACGTTGGCAAAATCCTCATCGTGATACAGGAATTGTACAAAAATACAAATATAGTTAAATAAGAGAAAAAGTTGGCGGTCCATTCTTGACCCAATTTGGGTTATTTTTGACCCAAGTGTTTTTAGAGTATACAAAAGATGGAGATGCCTTTAAAATCTGCCTGTGGTCTTTCCCAAAACCAAGCATGGCGATTGTACACAGTCCCATAGTACCCATGATAGAATTCACAACCCATTGATTCACAGTCACCCGACCCCCCCCCCCATTATGAGGGTAAATGGTCAATGTTTTCCCATAAATTCCCATGATGAGGACGGTACATAAAACAATCGGTTGACTTGGATGTGGTTTCACCTTAAGTGGCCCTTCAACCTCTGTTTAGCTGTGCGGTAAACCGCTGGAGTCTCACTGTCCCCCCCGTGTAGGTATATAACTCACCATGGGGTAAGCTTGTGATGTCATCATCATAACGCAGAGTGCCGTGTACCACACAGTAACCAGCAAAGTCCTAATCGATTCCAGCAACCCTTTCAACATGAAAGGGAGACACAGAACAGAAGAGTGCACAAGATACTTGCAGCAATAGTAGGAATTGCGCGACTGGGTGTGTGCGTGTGTGCACGCGCAAGCGAGTACATTACCAGTTGGCAGAGGATGGAAGGCCTCATGTGTTTTGTGTTTGCCCTGTGAACATCCCGTCCTCTGAGAGAAGAATGGAGGCAGGCGCTCTGCAATGCTCATCAGCATTCTTTCGTCCTCTCGCAGCCCGTACACACGCACACACATGACTACACCTTGTTGCCAAGAGGGTGTCAATCAGCCTCCACACGCTCCCTTCAAACTGACACATTGACTGATGGCAAAGGGCTGAGAGAAGGGCTAAATGGCTGTTAGCAGGACTACAAAGAGAACGAGGAATCCGTAGATCTTCTTTCCAAGACTGGGCCTCAGTTCCCTGTCAGTCCCCCTTAATATGTGAGGTCAAAGGATCTCCCTTAACTGTAAGGTTGGAGGATACAGTAATGGAAAGTGCATATTTGAATGAACATTTTTTTTAATATTTGCCCTCATTGTGCTATTCCAGGTTGGTGCCGGGGCAGGCGAGGGTTTCAATGTGAACATTGGCTGGACAGGTGGATTGAACCCTCCCATGGGTGATGCGGAGTACTTGGCAGCGTTCAGGTAAAAATAACTATTGTCTCCATCAATTCTTTACATAAGCCTTCAATCACATGATGTTTATTATCTTATAAGTTAAAACGTCTTTTAAATGTAATGCATGCTTTTGAAAACGATTAAATAGTGTCTGTATTGTCAATATTTGTGATATAGTTTAAATTATTTTTAATTACTCTTTTTTTATGAAAATATTTATTTTACTTCAGCCCTATAGTAAAGATAAGTGGTGCAGAAAATGAATAGATGGATGACTTTTAAGTCACACACCCACAGATCAGAAAATAATTCATACATTAAAGGTGCCCAGCCCATTTGAGGTTTTATGACAAAAAAAAAATACTGCATGTATATTCTAAATGGTGTTATGAATAAATAAATAAATAATGAAAAAATGTTGGTAGAAACTAATTTTATGTAATGAAAAAGTACACATTTTAAATCATATAACACTATAAAACGTATATGCGTTATATACGTTATACGTTTTATATAACTATATAAAGCGTGCACAATATTAAAAAATACTGTATTTTATTCTTAATACACATTATGGGAAACCATCTTCTGTTTCATAGCTGAACCATAGCTATTTTGATAGACTCTATTTCTAAAAATATAAAAAGTGTTAATCCTACCAATAAAGATCACACATCAACATAAACTTTCTGGATTGCGCACTTGTGAATATCGCCACATATTACAATAGTTGCACTTGATTTCTGAAGAGGTGACTGCTCATCACTGGAAAGCTCTCCACCTGGTGAAAGTGTTGCTTAGCGCCAAGGTTAGCTACCTTGCAGAGGAATCAAATAACAAGTTGATGTACTTGATTTCATTCTTTCAGTCCCTAACCAAAGCTTGATCTAAATGAGTGTGATGATTAGCATCACCAGTAATCCTGCAACTTGAGACCTTCAACTCACGCAACAGGACAAAAATATGTCACGCTTGTTAGAGCAGAACTTATTAGTAATATGGTTCTACCAAAATCAGAACTATTTCACAATGGCTACTAATTAGTTTTTTCACATCTTACCTATAATCGTTTGCTCAAACTTTAGGCATTCATTGGCAGTGATATTATCTCTCCTCCCATGATAAACAAATTCACAAAAAGGAATTTTTACTTTTGGCTCTCACTCACCTCTTATTTTCTTTGATTTATTTTCTTTTTCCTCTAATAAATTTGTTTGTTCAGCTCAATACAGTAAAATGTTTCCACTAGTGGCTCAACACCAGATGATGAAACCGTATTTCAGATCAACATCCCGCTCACTTGGTGGGTGGGCCCCTCGTCAAAGGGAAAATGCTAATGAGGTTACCCGTAATGATTAAAAAAAGAAAAAAAAAGAAGAAGCAGCCATAGGCCTGGTATGCCGGCTTTGAAACACTAAGTCCAGTGTTTACTAGAGTTTAGAATGGTAATTAAGGAACAACTGGTGGTTCTTTCCAGAGCAGCCGTTTGGTTTTGGTTTTTCACCCAGTATCGGGAAACGAGAAGCGTTTTCATGCGTAAAACTTCCTTTGCTAACCACAATCTTTACAGTATTTGCACTTTTGCGTGATAATGTGGGGGAAAGGATTCCTGGTGGAAGTGCCAGAGCCTCTGGGGAACTTTACATGACACCATTTCCAACCATTTGGTCATTCTTTTCATGAGAACATTATAATGGCTAAAAAAAGCAAACATATACATACATGTAGTTACAATAAATCTTCCTTCCTTGCAAAAAAAAAAGAGAGAGAGAAACCATAGAAAATTGCATTTGTTTACATAGTTGCACTCCTCCCATATGCTTTAAACACATTTAAACATATTATTATTATTATTATTATTATTATTATTATTACGCTGTTGTCCCTGTCTTGAATAAATGGCTGAAGTGCATCAGCGATTGTGGTGTACTATTTAAAAAAAAACATATATATCATTATAAACTAGAGGTAATGGGGACAATGATAGACAAGTAGATGTAGTATGTTCCACAAAATAAATGTGCGATGTAGCTGGGTAAATAAACCAAGGTATAGCAGGGGAATATGATGCCTTTTACAGTAAGAAACCAAACAACACGGTTAGGGTTTTCTCTGATTGGCAAAGATGCATTCATTGCGTAATAGGGATGGATATTTCTGTCTATATTGGTATATTGGCTTCTCCTATCCAGGTTTGTTATTTGTTTGACACAATTTTCACGCCAGTTGAATTGTCTGATGCAACTCAGCCATTTATGGCTGAATTGGGTAAACACAACCATCAATATGAATACATTGTAATCAAATTATTATATTTAAACTGGTGTTTTTGAATGTTTTAAACTGGTTTTCTAAACTTCCATTAGAAGTTGACAATAGCTTAAAGCTACATATTGAATTTCCCCATGGGATTAATGCAATAAAATCTATTTATTTATCTATCTATTCTAGATAGATAGATAGATAGATAGAGAGAGAGAGAGAGAGAGAGAGAGAGAGAGAAAAAAGGAAGAAATATGTTCCAGCTAGCCAGCTAATGCTATGTTAGGTGATAGTTCAACAGCACTAAACAATACAGTTAATGCGCTCACCATTATCCAACCTTTTTTTGCTCTGTCCCGACAGCTATTTGAAGCTGGCTGCCGTTTATCACATACTGTAACATTTCCCGTGATTCTTTCGATTAGATGCGAATGAGAATGCAAATGTGAATTTGGAAGAAAAGAGGAAATAATTTAACAGCTACACAGTCCCTTTTAATGGGTTTATTATATGAATCGCTACGACAACTGTGTGATTGGCAAATGGCCAAATCTAAGCTTGATAGCTCGATAGCTAGCTAGCTAGCTAGCTAGCTAGCTAGCTAGCTAGCTCACTGCTGGTTGCAATCAATCAGTCGATCAATTACTGTAACTTACCTACATCAAATTGTATTATAACAGCAACATGATTACAGTCACAAATTAAGAGAAGAAGTGGGCAACATTAGACATTCTTCACAAACTTCAAAGGGTAGAGCCTACTAAATTGCATTGTAATGTCTCACTGCATTTGTTCTCATTACGTGATTAGTGCAACGAAAGGCATAACGCACAAAATGGACACAATTTAATGCATCATAAGTTCCTGTTTATGCTGTCGGTGCGCTGCCAGTTTGCGTAGTTTAATTTGAATCCATTGTTTGGATGACAGCGTGTTCCGGACTCTCCTCAGGATGGAGGGAAACGCGAGCCAGACTCGGGTCGCTGGTGATGTGTGTCTGTTTTTGGCTGCCTGTATGTGACAGGCTCGTGGTTCCCAGTGGTGCTGAGACTCAAGTGCAATCAAGCAACAGCTCAGTTGCACTGAGGTGAGGCGTCATGATGTTTTGTGTATGTTTGGCGGCTCACGACGGTGGTCCATATTTAAGGTCATTCCACTGGCCAGTAGCGCTGTGTGTTCATCTTTCCCCGGCTACTGACACATCCCAAAGTGTGGTGGAGGAGAGAAGAATACAGAGGAGGAGAGAGGGAGAAGAAGTGGGGGGGCGCAATTGTTAGAGAATCCAAAGGCGGCGTAATTAGGCCCAATGGATCCCAGATGGGTGGCTGTCAGTGACGTGAGAAGAGGGACGAGCTCCTAATAGGAACCAGACGTACACAAACGCCTTTGAACTGCCGCAGAAAGAGGGAGAGAATCAAACGCGGCATGGGCCGTATGTGCGCTTTGGCAACCGGCGAGGGAAGGAAGTAGAGAACCAAGGAAAGTGTTCTCCCTGGAGTGCACAGGGTGTCTCATTTCTACCTGTTTGTGACACAGGCCTTCCTTCGCACGGTGTTTTCACTTGTGCTCTCTTTGCACGTGTTCTCACCCGGAACCACCAGTCCATTCAAAACATATGACACTTGTCAAATTTCTGTCATGAGACTGTGTTTTCAAATTGACACATTATGCAGGGAAATGTCAAGCACTTTATCCATGGAGCTCACTTGCATTTTTTTCGTCACTATTGTTTTTCATGTTTGTTGAGTTTGTCATGTAGAGTGAAATCTCGAAGGTCTAACACTATCAGATCTGGGTCGCTGGCAACAACAGATTTTGTTTTTTGGAATTGAAAACACATTGGATGTATAAACAATATGTTACAGTGTCAAACATTTAATTTAATTATATTTTTTTTACATTGCATTATCTATGACGAATGAGACTTGATGCACCTTGCAAGTCTCATTTTCAAACACTATTTCTCATGGTGAAAGAGCAGTTAGCATGTCTGCCTCACACTTCTGAAGTCAAAAAGTCGTTTGAGAATTGCAGTTTACTTTATTACACAATACTTGTGACCTTTTTTTTATTATCTTGCACTCCATGTATTAAAAAAAACTAATACTAAAAGTAATAAAAATTAACTAAAACAACGTTTTTTTAAACAAAATTTGCCCTGCTCCCCGTGCATCATGTAAATGTAGCTATATATATATATATATATTTAAAAAAGAAATAAATAAAAACTAATTAAAATTAACTGAAACAAAAAATAATAAAATAAAAAGAAAACAAACAATTATAGCCCTGCTCTCCCTGCACATACTGTATCCATAGCTTTATATATTAAAAAATAATAATACTAAAACTAATAAAAATTAACTAAAACAAAGCTTTTTTGAAGAAATATCAACTAACAAACTTGCTCTAAAAACTAATTAAAAATATTTGAATAAAAAAAAAGTCAAAATGAAAAAAAAGACTAAATAATGACAAAACCAAAACACTTATAGCCCTGCTCCCCGCACATAGTGTAACCATAACTTTATATATTAATTTAAAAAAAAACTAATACTAAAACTAATAAAAATAACAAAACAAAGCTTTTTTTGGAAAATAAAAATAAAAATTTAAAACTAACAAACTTGCTCTAAAAACAAATTAAAATATTTGAATTAAAAAAAATTCAAAATGAAAAAAAAGACTAAATGATGAAAAATCCAAAACAATTATAGTCCTGCTCTCCGCACATAGTGTAACCGTAGCTTTAGAATACAATGCTTGTTATTGCTTGTGCGCCCTCATTTTACACCATGAGCACAAATGTCCCTGTTTTATGTTTAAAAAAGAAAAAAGAAAAAAAAATGTCAGACCTTTTATCAGACGTTGAGAAACATGACGGACCAAACAAAAACCTGACCTAACAAAACTCATATATATCGTCAAAATTCCATGGTGCACTACATTGCAGGCAATCAGGGCTGAATGTAGCTTTAGCAAATAATGTTAGCCTCCATATCTTCACGATGACATTGTATTTTTTTACTTGAAAGAAACTCAGATATCAGGGTGCCATTTTAACTCAAAACAGTTCACTGAAGCTACATATGAAGTCATCCTGTTTACGTTTACCTCCTCAGATCCGTGGTGATGCCCATCGCCCACGAGTTTTCCCCTGATGTGGTGCTGGTCTCTTCCGGATTCGATGCAGTCGAAGGCCACGCGCCGCCATTGGGAGGCTACAAGGTCACAGCCAAGTGTAAGACTCCGTCGGTCGTGAATTCACCAAACAGAAGCACAAAAGTGACCTGAATTCAACTTAATGTGTGTGCTTGGGTTCCACCAGGTTTTGGGTTCCTTACTCGACAGCTGATGTCACTAGCTGGGGGTCGCGTGGTTCTGGCTCTGGAGGGGGGACAAGACCTCAAGGCCATCTGTGACGCTTCTGAAGCCTGCGTCAGCGCATTGCTGGGAATGGAGGTGAGATGTGTATGTGTGTGTGTGTGTGTGTATGCGCCTCCACGTACCATCATCTCAACTCTGCCCCCTTCTTGGACCTCAGGTGGAGCCTTTGTCCCAGTCCGTGTTGGACCAAAAGCCTTGCGATAACGCTGTGCAGTCACTACTGAGTGTCATCCAAGTTCAAGGTGAGCAAAAATGACATCAACGCAGCGCCGCTGGGAGCATCAACAGGGAAAACAAACGCACTTCCTGTTTTTTGTACATCATTCATTTTCATATTTTTCCTCATTTTGGAATATACTATTTGCCGAATGCGGTTTTGAAAAGCTTCCCAAGTCATGTCGAGCATGTCAATGCACCTTTAAGCGGGGCATGGAAGAAAACTATAAAATAAAAATATTTATTAGCGTAATACATTATACATGTTATAAATATAATAATGTTAAGAATCAATAAAAACTATGAATATAATATTAGGAATATTTGATACTACTGTTTTTCAGATTGATAACAGTATAAGTAGTACTCAACTCTTGAGTAGCCACCGATACAAGTACCGATACCACAAGTATTTTTTAATTAATAAAAAAAAACATTTTAAAGTGAGGCCTATATCTCCCAATATAGAATTTTCCCTTAAAATTTCAAGAAATTAAGGGCAATTTTTCATCCATCCATCCATTTTCTTAACCGCTTAATCCTCACAAGGGTTGCGGGGGGCGCTGAAGCCTATCGCAGCTGGCTTCGCGCAGTAGGCGGGGTACACCCTGAACTGGTTGCCAGCCAATCGCAGGGCGTGTAAAAAACAACAACAACATAAAAACGTATAAATGCGTCTTTGGGACACCTAAAACACTTAAAATAGAACATATTTATACGTTTTTGGGAGCAGATGAGTTAAATATATTTCTGTATATTTACTTTATTTACCTTCCAAAACCCATTTCTTATCTTGCTAATGTCATGCAACTCATCAACAGAATACTCGGTAATGCTGGGCCAAAGGCCAGTATGGATTTTGTCACCATGACGACCCAAGGGTGAAGCTCAGGAAAAAACTGAAAGCGTCCGTAAAAACATTAAAAGCATTTTCAATCATGGAGGCAGCACTACGTGAATATGGGTGCCATAAACCAAAATGGGCATTTAAAAAAATATATTTATTATTATTACTATTATTATTTATTTGAGTAAAGCTCCTGAGGCCCAAGGTAACAGGTTTGTCAATCGCGCCTTCTGTCTCTGATTGGTTCATGTACTTCAATAACTTACAATAACAATAAATTTTTTCACTTGTGTAGCATTTTATAATGAAAAAACTTTATATCAAACATTTCCTGTGTGTACAGCTTGTAGAGCATTTAATATTGGTAACAGTTTAAGCCTGGAAGGGATTCATTTCTGTTATTTCCTTAAGGAAATTGAAATAAATCAAAGTGGAAAAGCATCCCGGCGTAGCTCCATTTGGATCGTCTGTAATTGAATCTTTGGAGGTGCTCACCTTCTTTTTCTTCCTCCTCATCAATGCTGCTCCCTGGTCACCTCTCCTCCTTTACACCCCCGGCGCTCATCCCTCCCTCCAGCCATCCCACACACACACGCACACACACACACACACACACACAAGGCCGCCCTGGCTCCAATTATCTTCAAACACTTCTCTGGCACACGACCTTCGCAACATCCCCTCCTGATTGCGCACAAATGTTATCCCAAGCAAATTAGATTAATTAAAAATATTTGCAAAGCCACAAGAATGTTAAGCCTATGATTTAGGCCTGGGGAGAAATATATGGGAGTTGTGTTCTCGCAACACATTGGCCTGATTGAAACTTCCTCTCAATGTGTGTCACACGCCCTTTCAGTTTACATTTCTGATGTTCTCAACAAGGATATTTAGACCGCGGGCTGTTTGGATGGCGTGGCATTAAACAGCGCCGAGCAGGTGACAGCCTTCGCCGCCAACACGACGTTCATCTTCCGACCCCTCCCCTCTCTGTCAGGTGACTACTGGCAGAGCGTGAAGGACTCGTCCGCCACGGTGGAGCTGTCCTACCTGCAGGCGCAGAGGCGGTGGCTGAGGCGGGACTCGGACAGCGACGCCGTCGACGCCATCGCCTCGCTTTCCATGGGAGCCGGCGCCTCTGACAGGTTTGCCAAATGTTTGCGTAAATCCTCAAAAACACCGCCTACTCGCCGTTCGCTAGTCACGAATTTACGCATATAATATCGGAGTTTCAACAATAATATTCATCCAGTCAGGCTTTAATATTTGCTCATTAGCATGCAAATAGTAAATGGCGCTTCATTTATTAACGTTTTTCCACCTGGCAAGACCCTCAAAGCGCTTTTACATTCGACCTCATGACGCAGCATCAGGAGAAACTGATATGTTGGATACTTGAAATACAATAATAAATATGCTTAAATGTATTCGCAAGTACGTTCAAACATTTACGTATATATTTCTAAATGTACTTATTTTCAAATACATTCAAATCTGTATATATTATTGGATACCCGATAGGCCAAGTTAAAGCGGTGAGGCCACCATATTGCTCCTCCCAAGAAATGTTTCTCGGCATACGATCCTATACATTAACAGTATTGAAATTGGAAAACATTTGAAACCATACTTCGTAGAAACAGCATGATTTATGATGTTTTAAATTTGTTGAAGATAAACAAGAGGGCTTCGGACATTTTACAACTTGCCTTAAATACATTATATTATATACAAAAATTATATGCTTAATGATGTTTACAGGAGGAAACTTTTTTTTTTATCAAAGATTTATAACTGTAATTAAACAAAAGATGCTTCTGCCAAATCTAATATTGGGGTCTAAGGAACTGAGCGATAAAAGAAAAAGGGGGTCTTCAAAGCAGCACATACCGTCCTATTTTTTTTACTTGTAAAAAAAATAGTGACCACCCCGCCACAAACCTCCCCCACCCCCCGGGGCCCTATACTAAGAGCCTACGAGCTATACATGTCTAATCTGCACGTATACCGTATAGTTTATACAGTAGTCTGCTTGCGAGATGGGAGGAGTAAGATGGCCGCTCTGTGGCTTTAACGGCTTGCACGGGCGTGTATGGGCTATCGGCCATCCAGTCATATATTCAGATCAAGTTAAAAAAACAAGTTTAAAAAAAATGCTTTATTTTTATTTTTATATTTGGCCTACATTTTTGCAATTTGTTAGAAAATTAAATAAGTAAACATTGTTTATTCATAATTTCGTCTGCAAGGCATGATTTCCCATAATGCAACTGGGTATGCACAAGTCCCTGTGGCATTATGGGCTAAAATGCCGAAAGGAAATTATGCACTACAGAATGCGGACATTAAAAAAAAATATACAGATAACCAATATTTACTGAATTTTCAAACGTGTTGGTATAATAGGCCAGGTGCTAAAAAAAAAAAATATGTACTTGGGTTGTATGCCTTATGTGTATGTCAATACTTGTGGCATTATGGGAAAAAATGCTACATATTTTTGCATTTAGCCTAACAAGGTGCAACATACAGAATGGATAGGAAATAGCACCGCACGGCACAGAAAAAGTATCTAAAAAGTATGCTTGTGGTGTCAGGAACCAAAAATGAACAGCCTGTTGGTGTAAGTCAATAAATTCGTTTTTGACTCAGTAGTGTAAAGATCACAAAAACGACTCTGTACTTACTTAGTGTTAAGCAGCTTACCAGCTGATCAGCTGTTAACTAGCACTTCTGCCAATAATGATCTGGACCTTTCTCTGCATCATCTTGAGATGTTTACCACCCTGCTTTCTCCGACGTGAACTCCACAAAGTAGCCTTGTTTGATGTCGCCGCTTTACTTTTAATCTTAAATCACGCTGCTGTTTGCATCACAAAAATACGCAAACAAACGCAAGTAGGCTCGTTTTTGTGAGAATACTGTAGTTGTAGGTTTCACACACACACACACACAAAAACAAGGCGGGAGTTCACTGTGCTAGTTTGTAGTGTGCTGAATCACATGACTCACAACGATTTTTCTTCTTAATTCAGGAAAAATGCAGCAAAAACGCCAGAGTAAAGTCATTCCACAGGAAGAGAGAATCTTTGGAAACGGACGACCTTCTCACGTTCCTTAATGGAAGCGCACACACACACACACACACACATAAATGTGCCTGTGAAGGAGAGCAGACATCCACTTATGATGACTAACCAAAAGAAATCATCCATTTTGCACTATATACTGTCGCATGTGGACAGTTTGGTTCTGTTTGTGCTCAGATTTTCTGAAAAAAAAAATTCTGGCTACGGTGATTTATTTTTTATTGTTTTTTTGGAATCTTCTCACTTGGCCTGGATGCAGTGCTTTTGACCGAGCCCACCGTCATCGCATCGTAACCTGCAAGGACTTCTTTACACACGAGACAAGCCTCAGAGCGGCGTGACCAATTGAAGATGATTGATGTCAGGTTGTCAGGAGTCCACAGTGCACATGCCCCCCGGGACGGGGGTCGCAAGGACTTGATGTTGTCAAGTGGAACTGTGTTGTTTTTTCGTACCTGTGGATGAGCATTCCTGCTGTATTTTGAAATATGTACTTAATCCCCTCACTAACAATGGCACTGCCACAGAAGGCCTTTGTGATCCAACGGACTCGTGCTTGCAACAGAACCTTGTTATTCGAGTACAATGTGCCTTCGATGGACTGGCAAGGCTTTAAGAATTTTCTTAATGTTTTTTTTTTTTTGCATCCCCGAAATGTTGAAAAAAAGATCCCATCTCAAAGAAAGGGCTCTGTAATTTTTTGTTATTTATACATAACATTCTTTGAGATGCTCTTGTATGTGACTGCGCAATGTTGTTGTTTTTTAATACATTGCGTTTGCTCTTTATTATAATATCAGGATGTTCATGTCAAGCCCTCACTAATGTGCTGACAATGTGAAAACAAACAACGGCGAGCTGGCCGATCAATGATGTTGACGTTGTACTTTGCATCTGACATATCTTACTCACCTGTTGTCTTAACGAAAACCTATTTTTGTACATGACTAAAAAGAAAAACTGCCCCGTGTGCTTACTTAAAGAGACCAAATGGTGAAATGAAGTATCTGACCAAGCTACATGAAAGACACGTTACATGATGCCTTTTTGATTGTCTCATTTTTAATCTTTAACTGTTGAAAAAAGAAGAATTATATTCATTTAAAAAAAAAATATTATGTCTTATTGTGTCCTTGATCTCCGCTGAATCATTTTCGTCAAAGAACCACTTTTTAATTGTATTTTAATTAACAATAAAAATGAATTACAAATATTCATCAATATTATAATTTATATTATATAGTAATGAATAAGAAATATTAATATAATATTTACAGTAGTCACCAATGTGGTGCCCGCAAGTACCAGGTGGTCCCCAAGGACCACATAAGTAGCCTAAAAATAACTCACCGGTGATGGGACATTGTAATTTACTTGGAATGTTCTACAAGTGATCATTTCAAAATGCAAACAATTACGGAGATTTATAGAAATAAAGTGTTTTATAGTGATACTTACTTATTTCCTGCTTTGTTTAATAGTAGATCAGTATTGATCATCATTAACATAAGTGTCTTCACTTATATTCATATAATTAGGTATTCTTAATCATTTACCATTTTAAAAACTTTGAGTCAAACTGGTAGTGCTTTGCACTAACAAGCTCTTTCCGTTTGACGCTGCCTGTTATTTAAACCTATTCGTATAATTATGCAGCAATCATTTAAAAAGGTTCTAAAATAACAAATAAACATTTTGTGAGATGATAATAAGCCTTTTTTGGATAATAAATTCACCTTTTATTTAGTTTAGCACCTCAACGTCACCTGTATGCAGAGTATTCAGCAATCACCAAAAAACTTTTAATTATTATTATTTTTGTTCAAAATAAAATGCCTTTTGATTAATTCAAAATTCGAACCCAGAACCTCTCAATAAGACCAACCGCCATACTTTGCTGTCCATTACAAATAGTGTTACATGTATTCAATTTTAGGAATACTGTAATCCATTCTCGTACGTACCACATGGTCCTTGCTGCCCTGAAGACTCAATTGATTACTGCATGATTCCAACTTGCTTTCTTTTCAAAACAATAACGACTTTTAAAAAGATAAATGTAAACAAAATTAGAACTTATTCTCCCTGAAAGACGATATACACCAACATATGCAGCAGTCTCTACAAAAAAAAGGTTTTATTGGCCACAGGAGCTGACACAACAAAGATTATCACTAGCAGATGCAAAACTCTACAAATTGAAGAGCAACGTCTGCATTTCGCAGTGATTCCTGATCAACACGCATTTGACAACATGTTTGCCTCAAGAAATGCCAGAAATACATCACTCATATGTTCTTGCATTACAGTATAACACAGCACAGCATCTACAGAAGAAGAAGTGCTTCTGCATGTGTAAAAGTTGGAAGCAGTTCATGATATTTACAAAGGAGAATCAGATGCGAAAAGTGGTCCAATTACTGCGGAACCAAATCAGATTTGACTCCTCTTCCCATGAGCGGAGGCCCTTGAGAGCCAAAGCGATTAGCTTATTAGCATTTTTGCTGTAAACATTCATCGGCCGTGCCCGCGTCCGAAGCGCTTACGGGCGGCCATCTTGTTTGATTGTCACTGCAGGCCAGCTGTTTGTCGATGAAGACATCATTTGGAAAAGTCACGTCTTCTCAGTTCAGAGTCAAGTTGGAGAAGTACGTCTCAGTGTCACGTGTCAAGCACGGGTCCAATGGAGGGGGAAAAAGTGACCCCAAAGAAAGTTGGGCTGACGGTTGAAGCGGGAACATTTCATTGTTGTCAGACGGAATTTTCCACTTGTTGGCTTTCTGCAGAGAAATAGAGAGACGGCTCAACATACTCGGTGATGTCAACATATTCAACAGATAATTTATTTGCACTGTGTGTACTGCACTTTTACACACTTAATCCAGAAGGTTCCACTTCTTCCTAAATGCACATGAGAAAATAAATCATTTTGGTTCTCAATTTTTATTTTTATTTTACTTTTAAATTCATGTTTTTTATAGCAACTTTTAGCGACGTATTATTTGTCATTTTATACAATTTGTCAGAACAGTTTTATACTGATACACTTAACCACTGTAAACAACAAACACTTAATAATGTTATAAATTTACTTAAATTCGTACTTTATTTAAGACATTTAGTAATTCTTAAATAGGGTTTTAGCAACAGAGTGTGACTTGGCACATAGTGATAATTATTTAAATAATTTCAAAATATGTCACGTGCACCCTGATATGGACATTGTAGTTCTTAAATAATAATATATATCCAAACAAGACAAATTAATGAGACCAAAAATGATTGCAGCACCGCACATGTGAACTTAAGTTATTTTTGTATTTAATTATCGATTATAGAGACCAAATGTTCTTACAGATAGATCGCTAAATAATAGCTAGCGGGGTAGTCATATGGCGTTAGCTAGCTAGCTATGATGGATGGATGGATGGATGGATGGATGGATGGATAGATAGATAGATAGATAGATAGATAGATAGATAGATAGATAGATAGATAGATAGATAGATAGATAGATAGATAGATAGATAGATAGATAGATAGAAATACGTTCCAGCTAGCCAGCTAATGCTAAAGGCTATTTTGGGTGACAGTTCAACAGCACTAAACAATACAGTCAATGCGCTCACCATCTATTCAAAGACGTGGCGTTTGCATGCCAACGTGTCAAACAAGCAGACGTGCGTCACCATCCCTGCAGCTGCATGCACACAACAAAACACAAACACACACTCCTGGATAACAGCATGTGTGTAGTCGACACACACATTTCCCATTTTGAGTGTGTGTCTAAAAATAAAGAGCAGTATCAGAAACCGCAAGTTGCGCATGAAGCTTTTAAAAATGAGCCCCATCTGCTCTCAGATCAGCCCAAAGGAGCAACCAGAGATTTATGATGAACTGAAGAGCGTCCAACAGCTCGGGCCAAACTGTACATTACACTCATGCACACGCACGCACACACAACATGCACAGGGTGACACTTGGAAAATGAGATGTTTGTGAAGGGGAAAACAATTGTCCTCGTTCTGTATAAACTATCATCAAAATGCTCTTCACTTCTATCTCCTCTGGCTCTGCCCCTTATGTGTGTGCGTGAGTGTGCCATAAACTTAGGTCGAGTTAGGCTTAATTATAGTGAGGCACACTCAGTGTCAAAATGCAGGCTATCATTTTGCTCATCAGGATGCATCCATGTTGTCTTTACTTTGACGAGTAACAAAGATGTCCTAGAAATTTAGCGCACTTAAACAAAACAACTAAACAAAATACGTAGTTCAGTAAATACAGATTTTGAGGATAACATTTTAAATGTGTTTTTTGATGCAAAATTCCTTTTAAACAAT
Organism: Vanacampus margaritifer; assembly: GCF_051991255.1. Classification (NCBI taxonomy): domain Eukaryota; kingdom Metazoa; phylum Chordata; class Actinopteri; order Syngnathiformes; family Syngnathidae; genus Vanacampus; species Vanacampus margaritifer. Next base: position 15,684,622 of record NC_135439.1, on the reverse strand, counting down.
TAACTTCATTGTTAATATAAATCATATGCAAGTTGTTAAACTCTAAAAACATTGATGAATAAATAATATAATAAGAAATTACAATGCAAGAATATTTGTTTGCAGTGTTAATTAAATTTAGTTTCTGTGAGGCTACTTTTAAGACAATGCTATAATTAGGAAAATCACAGAAAATTATTTTAATAAATTACATTACCCTTTTTAAATCATTAGCATTATATTCATAGTCATGATGCATGAGTGCAGGGGTGACCAACATGGTGCCTGTTCTAAATATAGCTCACCAGAGCTAGCACATTGTGATTTCCTAGACTCGTTTAGATATTTACAGAAATAAACTGTTGATGTTTATCAGCTTCCTGCTTTCTAAAAAATATTATTGATTATTATTGTGAGCAATCATTCACATGTACACTTTCTTAACATGGATAAATACAATTAATTTTCCACAGTCATATTTTTGTTTATTATTTTAGACATGTGTATGAAACTGGTAGCCCTTGGCATGAATTTAAACAAGAACTAGCTCAGTTTCAAAAAGGTCGGCGACCCCTGCGTTCAGGTCATATATTTCCCCCCATTTTCCATCATTAGCATCCGCTTTCTGCACTGATTGGCTGGGAGGTCCTCACATGCTTCTACTGCCTCATAGGGGGGCACGTGGTGTCCATTTCAGCTCAACTAGTTGAAGATATGGCTCCTTGCCCTGTAAGGTCAACTTTCTGTTTGCTATAATTCATATAAAATCATATTAGCTACATTTTTAGATTGGGTCGTAGATGATAAAAACTTCTCCTGGCCAAATCAATTATTAATCAGAATAATAACTTTTAAAGACTCCATAACACAATCATTTCCTATGTAGACTTCCAGAATCCAGCATATTTTCTCTTCAATTTATCAAGTCAGCTCAACATAAGGTGCGAGGCACATCTGCTCCATCACATCTGCCCCGAGGTCAGGACGAGCCGATTTGGGCCGGTTGCAGCCACGATGTTACGAGGTTGTCTGCGAAGGCCGAGCGGATGATAGCAAGCAGAGCCGGCAAAGTGGATGGTAATGACCACCGCGTTGCGTTCAAGGACGCTCGGCCTCGGCTTTCCACTCGCGTTGCTGAGGCCCGTCGAGATTTGCTAATAAGTGAGGGAACACCTGCAGTGAGCACATGGTTGCTCGTTTGTGTCTGGACATCGTCATGTGCGCTAACTGTCTGCTAGTGTGTGTTTTTCTCATGTTGAAACTTCAAAGCATGTGCTTTTTTTTTTTTCTTCTTCTTTTTTTCACCAGTCAGATACTCGAACGTGTGTGTGTTTTCATTGACATTGTTGATCACCGTAAAACACAAGGCGATCTGTGTTTACATATCACGCACACACTCAGTGGTGCACACTTGCTGCTAATGGAAGCTGACAACAAACACACACAAGCGCACATGCACGCATGACCCTCACCCGAGTCCACACACCTTCCAAATAGCTCACAAGTGTTTCCAATCTAAAGGTTCCTGCTTGTCTGGGCCCCGAGCGCCGCCGCCTGATTGCACGACACTGGATACAACATACAACACGCACCATGTGACATGCTGAATCCCCCGCGAGGCGACTTTTACATTCACGTGCTTTACCTGCACGACAAGCAAGTGATTTGAAGATGATGTGCAGATAATGGAATAATAAAGTGCTTTTTTTTAGTGAATTCCTTCATTTTGGTCCATTGTTTTAATCAATGCTAGTACTTACTTTTAATTTTGGGTGCAAATCCCCCCCTAAAAAAATATATTTAAACAGGCAAAAAAAAAAAATGTTTTTGTTTCTCAGTTTCCTTATCAATATTATAAAGGTGTTCAAAATAATTATTTAAATTGTATGCTTTCAGCAGTTTTAGAAATCAAAGATTAAAGAAAAGCTACGTGTTTGCGATACTTATTTTAATTGACAATTCCCCAAACCACAGATTACATTTTGCAAAAATGTAACAAATTTCTGATTATTGTTTTGATTTTTAACACTACTGAAGGCAAACTGATACAAATTTTTTGAGTTGATTTCTGATTGCAAAGACAAAATCTGCCCTTTGAAGCTTAAACTAATCACGAAAGCATACGTAAACGCATGTGAGCCACTGATTGCTTCACCCAAACAGAACACACGTAAATAAAACCGTTTCCTTCCTGCCTTGTTATTTATTTGTTGAGCTCAAAGACAAATGTTGGCGTACCAAAGAGGTTGTGTGCTGTTTACAAAGTAGACGTAAACATGCGGGCCTGTACGCTGATGTCATAGAGGATTCGGGTGCGGGTGTGTGTGTGTGTGTGTGTGTGTGTGTGTGTGTGTGTGTGTGTGTGTTTGTACCTGAGGCTGAGCAGTGGAGCGTCTTCCTAAACTGCGGGACAGACAGGAGGAGAGCAGTAGAAGCAACAGTGGTTGGAAAGGTGATGGAGGACGTGAGGTCAGACAGGAAGATTTAAATAAGAAATTTACAAGAGAGAGAGAGAGAGAGAGAGAGAAGCTAAAAACGGGGGTGCGGGGGTCCTAGTGGCTGGCGGACATGGCCCAGGCGCCCTCCATCCTCCAGACGGAGAAGGCGTAGCTCAGCCTCTCGTGGGCCAGGTAGTTGCAACTGGCCAGCTTAGCGTCCATCTCGTCGCTCTGCAGCACCTGGTAGAGGAAGTCGATGTAGCGCGAGGCCAGTTTCAGGATCTGAATCTTGCTCAGCTTGTCCGAAGGCAGCGTGGGAATGATCTTGCGCAGCGAGGCGAAGGCGTCGTTGAGCGACTGGGTGCGCTGGCGCTCCCGCACGTTGGCGATCACCCGCTGGGAGTGGAGGTCCTCGAAAGGCTGGTCGGGCCGCGGGCCCAGCGAGGCCGGGGCCAGGCTCACCACGGCTGAGGGACTCTTCTTTACCCTCTTGGGCCCGGCCGGCAGAGGGCCGGTGGGACTGCCGGCGGCGCTGTCCTCCGTCTGAGCCAGATTGTCTTTCTTTGGATGTGGCGATCGCTTTCGCTGGCCTGTCTGTTGACTCTTCTTGGAGCCCCGTTCCAGTTCTTCCTCGCTGGCCCCCAGACCTCCTTCAGGAGAGTTAGTGCAGGACACCTCTTCTCTCATCTTCCACCTTCCAAAAACCTCTGTCTTCTCTTTTTAGCCTTTCAGACAACGGCAAAAAACAAAACAAATTCAACTTCTTCTTGTCCTACGAGCGCTTCTCCATCGGTGTCCGTTCTCGAATTCCCGCTTGTTCAACTCTCGCATTCTCTTTTGCAACCTGGCAGACAGAACAACAACAAACCATCTGACAGGCCACACCATCGTCGCCCTTTTTATAACCAAATGCTGACTTGGGGCCTGTGGGCACGTTTCATTGGCTCAGCACACTTCCAGGGGACGGGTCAGGGCAGGGAAACAGGAAGTTTGCGTCGGCTGGGCGGGCGACGAGTGGATGGGGGTAAGTGGTCTTCTCGGCCAATCAGAAGTCCCGACTTAATGTTGCAGCGATGACGGAGGCTTTATGGTTTCCAGATTGGGTCCACATGCACGCTCTCGTCTCATTCACGATCACACAAAACGCCAACTGGAGGGAAGACTTTAAAGCCAACATTTGGGATCAAGAGGAACTCACATTCTTGAGAATTTGAAGAAACAGTCGAAAAAAACGCAACTCGAGTCTCAAGTCACAATCAGATGTCTTGAAACTAAATTTCCTTGGCTATAGTGCAAAACTGACTCATGATTTACAAGACGTTGCGCTTTATGATTAATGACAGACCTGCAAATAAGAAATCGGTTTTCCCTAAGGTTTTTTTGGCGTTAGGATTCCCTCTCTGGAGAAGCTGAACCATAAAACCTCCAACACCTGAGCAGCGCCTGTTCCACTGATGACCCAACGCCTCAGCTGTGCTGCTCAGTGACAAAACAACCTTTGACCCCGCCATGGCCCAATGACCTGAGACTGCAGAGGTGAGAGAGCACCTAATTGTGCTATCCATGTCCTCGGGCTCAAGTCAACACATGTTTCTCTTCCTCCTTTTGAGAACCCAAAAAAATGTGGATCCGCAGACAGTTTTTTAACAAACTGGCAGCGGTGACGCAAAAGGACCGCTTCATTCCGTGTTGTGTAATGACGGCACGGTGGGACATTTGGCTACCTCATCTGCCTCGCAGTCAAATGGCGCTGGGTTCGATTCCTAGGTCTGATTTTGGGATAGGCCTCAGCTTGGATGGATGGATGGTAAGCTTTGAGTCCTTAACCAAAACAGAAAATAAAGCCAGTTACTCGTTTAGATGCTTCCTGAGATTTGCTGCCAGCTCTGTTTTAGACTCCAACATTTTGTTTGACTTTTCTTAGTTTTGCAGAAAATATTTGTTACACCAAATCGTGCATCCACTTGGCCTTCCACTGTAAAATGTCCCCTTGATTTTTTGCAGGTGATATGTTCCATGATACTTCGCGATAGGTGAATTTCCACGAAGTAGAGGTTAGAACCCTTCCACACGGTTCCCACACTCCTAAACACTTAATGATACAAAATGAAGTGTAAATACAAGCGCTGTAAATCCTTATTCTGTAAACATAAGATAGTTGTCATGACTGCCATTCTTCTACTTCCACACTTCTGGCGGAAGTTCATCATTTTGAGGAGAAGAAGAAGAAGAAGAAGAAGAAGAAGTCATGACAACTAGCTTACATTTCCACAAAAAGGATTTACAGTGCCAAAATCCCCACGATTGTACCTTTGACTACAATACGATGCGAGATTCTGGTTAAGGTAAACCTTTTTAAATTAAAAAACTTGAATGTTTTTATTTCGTCATCTTCGTGTGCTCACGTTAACCGAATACCGATTATATAATCAGCGTCTGGTGCTTCACCTGTTTACTGTCCGACGGACTGGGCACCAGACTCTGAACGGTCTAAGTCAGGGATGTCCAAACTTTTTCCTCGAGGGCCACATCCAGAAAAATTTAAGGATGCAAAGGCCACAAATGTTCAAGTTTAATTTATTAAATGTGCCCAAATCAGTCAAGCAATTTTATATTGTATTTATTACCAATACTTTGAAAAAATATAATATTGTAAAATAGTTTAGGATTTTTTCTAAATATTAGGGTGGCCCGGCCCTTTATCCCATTAGATTAGAGTCGCCCCTGTACTCAACAGCAGCCGAATCCCATCTTTATATTCAGAAGCAAAACAAGAACAATTTGTAGTAATCTGGCCATTTTTAAAGCAGTTAATTAATTAATGTAATAGGTTGACAATTTTTGCTTCTAAAAATTAAATAAATTAGATAAATGTTCCCATTTTACTTATAGTTCAATTGTATCTTCATATGTAGAAAAGTTCTACAGAATATGAAATGAATTAAATACTAGTAGTGGTAGTCTCCATCAACTGTAGGCTATACATATAGTTCTTATTATATAAAGAAGTAAACGTATTTCCGAAAACACCCACGAAAACGGAACGGGGATGTTGAGGGCGACGAGCTCTAATGTTCATAATCTTGTTTTTTGTAAAACACATTTCGCTTCCAAAAATCCACATGTAGAAAAATAGTAGGAAAACCCGCAAAATGTGAAGTTATGGTCACAAACGAAAACCCCAGGCTGGACCCAAGCGAGGAAACACTGTACTTGCAATCATTGCCATAAATTCCGATTCATTCCCGTCAACTCCCATTAGAAAATTCCCAGAAATTTTGCAACCCTACATGACAATGAAACGTTCCTGCGTCATAACCGGAGTGACTAACGTGGCGTGACTGTACGTTGTGATTTCCACACCTTCACCATCCACCATCGGTCCCGACTTGCATGCTTCCCGAAGTAAGCCGTGACCTCAGAGACATCTGAGCAGAAAGGGTTCAAAGGGGACCTTGACCGTGCGGGTGTGATTGTGTGTGAGGATCTTTGATGAGCCCCGTGATTGCACCGGTTTACATTTCATTCAACGGAAAGAAGCTCGCCCCCATTTGGGTTCAATCAACTTGAAACTCCTTGAAAAGCAGAGCGACAGTCAACTATAAGAGGCTACATGTTACAAAACAGGCCTGGTCCACTCTTGGATTAACCGGTTTTAAATTTGGCTTTATTGGGAACCCTGCTGGAGACAGCGGCGGGACCGGAAAGTCATTGTTGCCGCCGCTTACCTTTTTAGCAAAAGCGTGGCGTGGTGCCACCGTGATGGAAAACATGAGTGAACAAAGCGAGGGGGCCGAGCAGGAATGTCGCAGATTTGCGGGAGGAGAAGGAGAAAATGGGGAAAGAAAGGCGAGGGGGGTGCGTGTGGGGGGGTGAGGCTGTCCAAACAGAACCAGATGCAGGAGTGTGGAGGCCCGTTTGATCTCAGTCCTCATCGGCTGATTGATGTTGCACATTTCATTTTCTTGTCAGAGCCTTGACATAATGTTTCACTAAACACTTGGGCCCTGCTTTTGTCTTTGTTTTATTTCCACAGTGGTCATAATTAACCCTTTCTGTGGCTGAGAATAGATCACAGGTATATTGATATATATCAGTGTATATATAGGCTTCCACACGCACACAGGGGGGGCTTAGGTATCAAAGAAGGCCAAGATATGTATTGTCTGTTGGGCTCTCCACCATATGGTTGGCTCTGAAATGAAATACAGCCGTGGTGAAGCGTTTGAAGAGCTCCGGGGAAATAAAAGAGAAAAGCAGTTTTCTTTAAGTTCATAATGCAGTCAATTCAATTACCATCATATGGCGAACGGTCGGAGATTGCGCGGAGAAGGTGCGCAACACTGTGACCAATCCTAAGTGATGTGTTTAGAAATCCATACAGCCTCAACCAAAAGGAACCCATACTAAAATTCCCCCCTTGACTTCACGCTGGGAGTCTTCACCCTCTCAACTGCTGTTATTGATGTTTGCGCACACACGTCCACCCCCCCCCCCCAACCCCCCCAACCCCATCGCAGCCACACACCCATCCTTCCAAGGCTCCATCCCTCCTGAGGAGCCTATAGTGGCACAAAGGCACACATCTGGGACCCATTTCCCCCCTGGAGAAGCCCTTCCTGTGGGGTATCCACTTAGAGTGGCTGGGGAGGAGGATGGCGGGTGGGGGAGGCTGAGGGTGCATTATAGGTGGGGGATGGCGGGGGTGGGTTTTGGGATGCAGGGGGGAAGGTTTGCAAACTAATAATGAGGACGGGAGGTGCGGGTGATAAGCAGGTTGAGTCGACGCTGAGTGTGGCTGAAGACAAAGATTCATCAAATCCATTTTGGTTTAAAAGGTGCAAAAACAAAATGGGAACCAAAACAAAGTTGTAAGAAGGTTTGCATACTGCTCAGTCATAGTTATCAAATGAAATCATATACAAAAATATGAAGAATGTTGTTGGCTGGACGTTTTGCTACTCCACAGGGTGTTATAATCAAACGAGTCCGGAGTCCTGTACAGTAAATTCTCTTAACAGAGTAAAATTTACACTTGGAAGAGAGTTAAAAAAAAATAAAAAAAGACATTCAAGGGTTGAGGAACAAACCCATAACTTCAGGTTGGGAGACAATCTACTCACTGAACCATGCAGCTCCTACTGTGTTAGTATATCGCTCTTGCCAGCTGGGATCTTGGCAACTCCAAGATTTTAGATATAAAAGCACACACTAGGAGTGGCATAGCTCAGGTGGTAGAGTGGTCTCCCAAGCTGAAAGTTGTCAGTTTGTTCCTCAACCCTTGTGTATTTTTTTTTCTTAGTAAACCAGTAAAAATTTGCTCAAAACCTCTCTTTGCAAAATTTAATTAGAATTTCTGAGTGAACAATTTTTAATAGGTTTTTCATGGGATAGGCAAATTCTCTCGTGTACACTGAAAATACTTTGAGTAAAATTACCTCTGAATATTTTACTCTCTTCCAAGTGTAAATTTTAATCTGTTTGGAGTGGGACCAAATACAGTAGACTCTATTTAGAGTCAAATTTACTCTATAGAATTTAATGTGAAATGCCAAAAACAAGGACTTAGCAATTAGTCAACTTCAAACTCATATATGTTACAGTCCACTTGCATTGGGAACAACCAGTTCTAAGTACCAATGCACTTGGCAACTTCCAGGAATACAAGGAATACATAAATATTCACCTAAACCTGACGTTAAACCCAGAAAGAAAAAATACTTTGAGAGCTGCTGAGTTTGTTCAACTCAAACAGTTTGAGGAATTCATTCCCAGTGATTCCTTGTAACTCAGAAAACTTAAGTATTAAATGAAAATTTGAGTTGCTCTCTAAACAACTTAGATGTGAGTTGTTTAATTAACATAAGTGAATTAAGTTTTTGCTTGACAATTATTACTCAAAATGAATAGAGATGGGTGCCAGAGATCGTTACTCGCGAGGGCCATTGTGGCCATTTTACGATCTGCAACTAGAAATTAGAAGAATAGAAAATTGTCATTAATTTTTTGCAATTCTAAGGGAAAATGCTATATATATTATGATATATAGGCCTCTCTCTAAAATGAGCTTTTATTGTTTTCGTGGGGGGGATTTTATGTATCAAAAGTCATAGTGGTATCGGTACTTGGCATCGGTATCAGTGAATACATAAGAGTTCAGTACTCATACTTGTATCGATTAGCAAAATGATTAGCTTTAACACTGCTTTTTCATTTACCTACTGATAACACAGCATCAGGTCCAATAATCATTCAGCATATTGTTTAAGGACACTTTGACATATTCACAATCAGTATCAAAAGCATCTTTATTGGCCAAGTCTATAAAACACACAAGGAGATAGAGCGTCTTTATGCAAGGGTACCATTTATTGGTGCGGTACCAACCAAATGACAGCTGTGCAAATGAGAGCCATCAGGCCAAGATAAATTGACCAGTAGCGCGTCAACAAGCACTTAGGATCAGTTTCACACAAATAAGTCATGCTTACCTATTAGGATGTCTTGTATGTATTGATGTATTTCAAGAAACGAAAAAATGAAATTCAAATGCTGTATAGTCCAACAGTGACAATTGAGTGGAAAAATCAGCATCTGTTGAGAATCATGCGATAAGATCACAAGCTCCAAGGCAGCCACCAAGTGGACCCTGAGGTGAGATTGTTTTCACAAATGTTTATAGACGTTATTCTCATGTATAGAGTCGCAGTATCTCTTCAAAAACAGCATGCTCCCCTGCTGCGTGCCCGCCTATATTATTCTTGTGTAGCTGCGCCTTATCTTCTTGCATTAGGCTATAATTTATCATAATATTTAGTGCACAGGCTTTCTTCAAATATCCCAGCTTTCATGTGTAATTTAGCTAATATCCTGCCCGGGCTCTGATTACACTGTTTAAGTTCAGGGGTCCGTCCCGCTGGAGCTCACAGCTGAGACGGAACCGCGGCATGCTGCGTCGGGCCGGGCCGGGGTCGAATCCATGACTCACTTTTGGACATTTTTAGACAGCATGGTGGTGACAAGTGGAAATCCTTTGTGGGCAAGTTTCACTTGGAAGTAAGGATACAAAAGTCACCATTGATCATTGTGTATCGTTACACCTAAAGTAATGCAAACAATGTGATTCATTGAGCAGACAGATGCATATATCAAAACAAAAATCCAGATAACATGCCATCTAGGGTTTGTGAAAAGCATAAGGAAGGATGGCGTCCAAGCAACGTCAATTGACGACTATTGAAATGCATTGTGAGGAAAAATTTCAAATGTCAATTTTAACCCACAAAATTTTGCAAAATATGCTAATCAATCATCCACATAAACAACTAATAAATATATATTTTTTAAAATATCCTTTTTAACTCATTCACTCCCAGCCATTTTGACAGAAGCAATTCCCTTCGCTCCCGGCTGTTTTACTGGATTTTTACTGATTTTGCAAGGCCCACAGAATATTGTGTTCTATTGATATTTTTCAAAACATGTAACCTACCAAAAGAAAGATTAGAGCCTCTTCTTTCATCAGGAAAAAAAAGTATATTTGTATCTGTTTCCGTTTTGCAGCAAATAGCAATAGAATATCACTAAGTTTCATCATTTTTTTCACAAATCTGTTTAAAACACTGGGGAAAAGAGCTTTTTTGCAACATGGCCCTGGCCGATCTCTTATACTCTGCTGCCACCTACTGGTCGTTTTTTTTGTAATAACTACCACTGCTTTAAGCGACATTTTCATGTCAGAGGATGCATCAAAACCTTCTGTATGCTCTAGCATTTAAAAAAAACCATAAAAAACGTATAAATGCGTTTTTGGGACCACGGCAATGTTTATTTATTTAAAAAAAAAATGGGGGGGGGGTGGGCAAATGAGTTAATATAAAACTTCTAAACTTCCCGCTCCATTGTTGTCATAAATGTCCATTGATCACTAATAAAATCCCAAATTGACGAGGATGGAAAATGATTCTGTTTGCGTGACTTTCAAAGAGAGCGTGACCAGGAAGAAGGTTGCGTGGACATGCTGCATCATGTCCACATGTGTAACCGCGAGGTCATATGGTCTTTGTGTGCGTGTGCTAATGTGAAACACATACGAGCTCCAAGTGTTGATAGGAACCTTCAAGTGACCCGAATTCTTGAAAATTGGTCTTTGTGGGTTGAATCGAGAGATAAATGAACATGAGAATTTGTATCGACATCTTGGTCGCTCATGTTGACATGCAAAGAGGACAAAGGTGCAAAACAAAAATGTTTTTGCATATTCATCAGGCGTGAAGCAAATCTATTTATAGCAAGTCAGCATACGAAAGTCATTCTCACCGCTGAGTCAGCAGCTGAAATTCATTGCAGTTGGTTCGATTTCTGTGCAAAAGCTTGCAATGAGTCAGCAGACACGGTGACCATATGGCTGCTGTGTGCTTTTTCAGGTCTCTAGATTGCTGCTGTAGGAAAATCTTAGAAATAATATGGCACATTACGTAACAGGTGTAATGTTAGCGTGTGTCTAAATAATAAATAATAAATAATAAATAATAAATAATAAATAATAAATAATAAATAATAAATAATAAATAATAAATAATAAATAATAAATAATAAATAATAAATAATAAATAATAAATAATAAATAAACAAAATGTACATCATAAACCCAGTAGGGTTCTAACGTTAGCAGACTGAGGTCAATTAGTTGATCCCAGAGTTCAAACAAACATGGTGCATTAGCATTTAGTTGTTAGGCTGCACGCAAATGGAATAAGCTGCCAACAGAACTAAACTTAGCCCCAGGCGTACTGTAAATGCTTTTAAATCCTAGTTAAAAACGTTCCTATTTTTCCCCTATACCTATGATAAAGGACTTTTTATGATTAAACATTTCAAAATCATGTTCTGGCACTGTACAGTACATTCTTTAGCAATTTTAGTAAACTACTTTTTGTTTCTCTTCTTTGCTTTTCAATGCATTAAATTCATCAGGTTTTTTTTAAATACCTTAAATGTATTTGCCTTTAAATGTTGTATTTTGAAATGTTCTGTAATTTGCCGGCGTCGGGCCGAAACCTTGTACCCCCAATCATCCCTTTTCAGGAGACCCCAAAAACGTCATGTTTGTTCAACAATCCTCGTCAAAGAAAACAAGCCATTTTCTAGACTTTAGATTTGTCAATAATTCATAAAAATAAATAAATAAATAAATAACACCCACATGTGTAGGCTGACCATCAATATATATATTTTTTGTTTCGGCCAGACGCCAGCAAAATATGAAGCACATTGAGTTACTTTGTGTATGATTATATAAAGCTGACTTTTCACCATTCCTTTCCATTTTAGAGGAGAATATTGTGTTGTTTTTTTTAAATGTACAATCAGTGGTGTACACAAAAAAAATCATACAAAAAAACGCAAGCAAGCCAAAGAAAAAGCAATACAGGAGTTACTATGCTTAATTCTTGCCCGATATGCTGACCGTATAAAGACAAGCTCAGTTTCTTTCGACTTCCGAGACTTTTTTTTTCCCAAAGTGTGTGACCTCAGGGCCGTTCAGATGTTGAGATTCCACTGAACTGAGGCCCTTGATGACCTCAGCGTTGACTACAGCCACAAAAACATAATCTCCATGCTCAAAACGTTCCCATGTTTTGATTGATGCCATGATTCACATAAACCCAATTCTGCAGCCTCAAAGAAAAAAGATCTTACAGATGATTCACTTTTTAACTTCCTTTTTTTTTTTTGTTTAATATGGGATCATCTTCTATCTGGATATCTTGCTGTCAAGGGGTGATGAAAGACCTTTGTTGGGAACCCCAGACCCCAACTACACGTGAGCAATATCTGTAACCTCACACTTCAAATACGAGTTAAGGGAAGCAGCGTCCACTTGGGATCTGCAGGATCTGACGCTGTCACGCATCCACGTACAGTCAAACGGCGTCTTGTGTGCGAGCTGCAGAGGAATGCTGCGTTTCTACAACAGAGCCATTGCATTAGGAACGTCAACAGAGCTCGGCGGCCCCGCTTCAAAGGAGTTCGCCTTCACATCGAATCAATCCCTACTTCCATTAGATTAGGTGACCTTACCAAAGTTACATAGCGCTAACATTTCTTCATGGCTTTTCGAATCCCTCGCTCTGGTTCTGGTTCCCCCTGTGAAGCCACATCAAACGCACCCTGTCATGGCAGATCCCTTTGTATTCGCTGCAAACGGCAAATATGTGTCTCCCTAAAATGTTTCAGATGCAAGCTCGCCCTGGTCCCAGAGGCAGAGCATGCAGACGCAGGAGAGACGATGACAGAGCGGGCCGAGGCCCAGCTACACAGGACGGCGCTAGAACGCCGTCATTTAGCAACAGTAATGCGAACTGTGGCAGATGTCCTGCAGCAGAAAGTCAGAGGGTAAGAACACGCTCTACTTTAGATGCTTGGGTAAGAAAAGGCGCTAATAAAAAAACAAACAATCACTTATTTGACTTCTTTACTTAAGTAAAAGTTTTTTAATAGTACAGTTTCTGAAATATACCTAAATACAAATTCATTTTTAATACTCACTTAAAAAGTGACAACTTCACAGGCTTTAGCTTTTAAGTGCTCATACTCAGAAAATATACCTAGCTAGCGCTAGCGCAGGCTTAATACTATCAAAACAATGTGTTCCCATATCTTACTAATCTTGTGAACTGACTAACAATAACAAACAAAAAAATCTAAACATACACTTTAGGCCTCCCTGTAACTTGAAAGTGAATTTTCAGATTAGATAAAGGAGTGACGACAGTTGTTAACGTTCAACTAGCTAGCATTAGCTTAGGCTTTTATGGTTATCAAAACATGTTGCTAATGTTGTGGACTGACTAATAAAAAAATGTATATTTAAAAAAAGTTCACCTTACCTATATGTGGGTTTTTAGATGGGATAAAGGAGTGATTCTCAAAGTTGTTAACTTTCATAGTGCGTGTACAAAAACAGTAGCATAACTACCTAGCATGTGCCCAGGCTTTTATGCAACAGAAAAATCTGCTTAAGTATAGTAACAGCTTCTTTACGTCCCGATTACTTCCCACCACTGGTAATAAGCGACACAAAGAGCTGCAAACGTACAGTAAGTTTCAGTTTGTAAGTAAAACGGATCAATTTCTATGGATATTTCTTCAATATCTAATGGATCTCCGCCACAATCTGCGGAAGTTCCTCGGAAATCATTCCGGGACCGCTGTCTTAAAATGCCAAAGCAGTTTCTTTATGTCAAAGAGGCCATCTGGTTCTCTTAACAGTTCAAGATGTGAGCTTTTCTTTTTTATCTGTCTTCTTCCTGTTTTTTTTCCCCCCGCTTTCAATGGTCATATATAGTAAGTGAACCTTTCACTCGTAGCATCAACTTCTGAATCCCAGTTTTGGGAAGGAGTACTGGACTTAGGAGCAATTGTAAGGAACTTGATTCATTGATACGTTTCATTCATCTAATGCGGCGCACTGTGTGGGCAATTATGAGCATTGGAGATTTCATGTTTTGGTGCTTTTTACAATAGTTATTTTGTTTTTAGAAACAGTATATCCAATTCTAAAAACAATACAACCTCAAAGAAAATGTTATAAAAACACACAGATGCTCATAATATATATACATGTATATTAATCTCATACACCGTATATAATTGCATGCGATCAATCCTTGGAGGACCCCTGCTGTGTAGCGAATCGACCATTCTCCTGTCTTGAATGTGGAAGTGGGTGTACAGTACTTAAGTACATACTGCAGCTGTGGACTTGGTCTGCAAAACAATACTTTTGCCTGTTGTTAAAAGGCTGTACCCTTTTAGCTCTTTTTTTTTTTTTTTTTTTTTTTAAATGTACAGGATATTTAAGATATTTGAAAGTCTAAACTATAAACACCCAGTCTCACCGCACTCTGCCAGACTGCATTCAATACTTTGAGACTACTTCCTTCCCTGATTTGTGTAGAAAGGGGTCCCATAATTGAATAAAATGAGACCCCTCCCCTCTTTACATGCCATCTACACACACACGCGCGCGCACACACACTTTACAGGCTAGTATATAAAGTTAATAGGGCGCATTTGGTTCCAAACCCCCATCTCACTCAGTGGAAACTGAGACGAGTAGTTTTTCAGTTTCCTAATGCCGATGTTTATAACACTCAGCTAAAAATGTTACTATGGTGATTTGACCACAACATTGCAATTAGCAAGATGCAAGCAGCCTGTGGGAGCTGACAGACAAGCTTGTTGAATGCAATTAGGACAAAAACATAGTGAAGAATCAACAATGTTTATCACAAACAGTAGACGTATATATTGCCCTGTATATTGATACAAATTGCCACACAGTGAAGGCATCTTTTAACATCATTTACAAAAGTAGCTGCAAATCAAAAAGCAGCAAGCTCCCCTTTGAGGAACACAATCGGAATATGGATGGTATAATTGGCTGACTTCAAAGCGCAAATTATTGGCCTGCATTTATTGTCGCTTCGGCGATGCTGTGGGTTGTTTTTCTTCAGAAATGTTTCTCAGGCCGCTGGGTAGACCGTCTCATTGGTGCAAATCCCGCTGCTAATACCCAACAGTGACCTTTGCTTATGGCTTACTCCTTTAACCCATCCAAAACACATTTTTATTCCTTTGCTAAACTACACAGCAGTGAAATATTTTTGCAGGAACAGAAACTGTGAAATAGTCCCTCTGTGTACAAAGGGGAAGTGTTTTATTGTGTGTTGCAGATTTCACACAGAGATCTTGTTTACAAAAAAGCACTTTATTATTAATGCATCCTTCAAACATCCATCAACACATGATGAAAAGAGCAAAAAAATATCACTGAGCAACTACCATGTGCGTTTTATATTTTATATATATATATATATATATATATATATATATATATATATATATATATATGAAATAAATCATTTAAAAAAACATGCACAGCTCTTACGTGAAACATCAGCCATATATGTCATATTATAAGGTTAAACCAGATAATAAAACGAAATCTGAAAAAATGCCCTATCATACCTACCTCATTCATCATTTCATTAGGAAACAACACGAAAATGACTTCCACAAATACGCACATCAGCAAGTTGGGCTATCAGGAGTATTTTTTGGAGTGTTAAGGCCCCCTACTGGCCATCACATAAAACTGCAATTACAGTAAACCTGTGCTGAGGAGATTGAACAGTTAGCGGATGTACTATGCCTATATTGTTTGTCTGTCTATACATTAGTGGTCAGTCATCAAGGCCAGCACGGGCACCATATGAAGCACTGACCTACATTTACAGTCTAAATGATAATATTCTCAACAGCCTTATTTTCATCTTTCACTTGGCTGTACTGCTTCCAAAAAGTAGCCTCCATGTGTGAATGTTGGATTATTTTCCAGCTGTGTGCTGTCGCGTCAATTTAATCTTCACAAGAACTTCAGAATCAATAATGATGGCCGTTGTAATAATAATAAATAAATTTTTTTAGCAATATTACTCTTTCTGAAACCAATGGAATTTGAAATTCCACAATAATGTAATAATTGTTCCATCCTCTGATTGGTTGTTCAGAGGAAGTTTGACTGGCAACGTTTTTAGCAATCTGCGCATATTAATGTAGTACATTTATAATCAGCACCTCTGGTGACTGGTGAGTATGTATTTTATTTTTGTTAATTATTTTGTCAATTATTTTTGTCACAGGTGTGTGTGTACACTGCAAAAACTAAAAACTTAAGATATAATTTCTTAAATTTAACCTAAATTATTATTAAAAAAATATTTATACTTATTTTGAAATGATCTTATTTGATCAAGCAGTCTTGACATTTAAGTACTGTGAGGATTAAAACAAGCATTTCCCACATTTTAAGATGACAACTAACCAACACCAAAGGCCCTGGCCAACTGGGGTTTCATTAGTTTTCTTATTTTAAGATTTTGCATAATCTAGTAATAAGATAAATGGAAAAAAATACAAGTATGAAAACAGACGAGTGCAATATGGTTCATTTCGTTATATTTACTCAGCTCATTTTACCGTCTCTCAGTGCCAGCTCAGCGGTCTAGTGGTAGAGTGCCTACCCTCAGACTTGAAGGTTGTGGGTTAAATTCCTGGCTAGCTCATTACAAAGAAAATGGGACCTGTTACCTCCCTGCTTGACACTCAGGCTAAGTGTAAAAAAAAAACAAAAAAACTCATAGATTTAAAAAAAAAAAAAAAGTTATATTTATTACAGCTTCAAAACCATTGTTTTTAGTCTGAAAATACTATTTTCAAGACAGCAGTTTATTTTCTTTTCTTATTTTTCTAAATCTTACAGGTACATTTCAGTAACATTTTCTTGTTCTGTTGACAGATCATTTTGCTTATTTCAAGTAATAATTTTCTTATTTTACTATATTTTTTTCTTAAATTTTCTAGTCATTTTTGCAGTGTATGCGTGTCAACAACAGGTACTGACTGACCACAAAAAAAAAAAGAAGTTCATCCATACACTGTGTATTTCCTTAAAAAGTCATCCACCACATCGTCTCCACCAGGATAAGAAGATGGAAGCATTTAACAGCCTTCAGAAGTCACTGAGGATACTGATGTCGGCGAACTCTTTGCGGTAACGGTGGGACGACAGAGCGAGAAGGGAGGACCACTTGAGGCTCATGAAGCTCCAAACACAAGACAGGTAGAGACTACGAGGGTCCGTCAGGGCTGCAGGTGAGAGAAACATTACATACCATCCCTCTTACGCTACAAGGACAACGATTGCATACTCACACTCCTTGTTGTGGATGGCAATTGACAGGAAGGTGATGGCAGCAACGACGGCGAGCACAGAGAAGAATACGCCGATGACAAAAAACAACTTGAGCCCCTTCAGCCAGGTCCGCCAGTGGTCCTGCAGGTACATGATGTGGGTGATTAGGGTCCACAGTGCCAGCACACCTGTAGAGCAGGTAAGGAAGGGGGGGGGGGGGCACACACACACAAATACAAAATGAAAACTTCATCTCAGCGGGCGGCCATTATGTCACTTGACATCACAGTTGCTCAGGGTTCAGATAACGACCAATCATGCCTCACCTGTTTTCTGAGTTTGTTCATGTGACGTTTGCAAGCCGAGTTGTAATTGGTCGTTAGCTTTTAAGTGCTAGTGTACAAATTTGTTTGCCTGTGTATGATGTCACATCAGTCTGTGCTAGCAGGTTATTTAGGCTAATTTACTATAATACTATTGATGAGCTACTATTAGTAATTAATGTAACACGTGTATGATTATGTGCATGAATTAAGTTGTTGCCGCCATCTTGTGGCATCTATACGCAAGTACAAAGAATTGTTGGGGGTGTAAATTAATTCATAGCAGGGTTGAGTCCTTAACTAATGTGAATAGCGGGAGTTCACTGTTTTTACTATTTTTTGAAAAACAGTGATGAGCGGGATCGGAAATCTTGGCAACACTGACCATTTTTTTTCCCTCTCAAAAATCTATTAACTCATTCACTGCCATTGACGGCTATAGACGTAAAAAATTCATCTACTCAACTATTTTTTTTAGTTTAACATTTTTGTCCACTTTTGTTAATTTTTTTTTGTTGAGTATGAAAACCTAGAAAAAAATTGTACATTTAGAACAGATATAAAATGTATGAATAGTGAGTTAACTAGTGAAGTCATGCCATTAATTACGATAAATTTTAATCGCCTGACGCCCCTAATTTTTAATCATCTTTTCTTTTTCTTTTTTAAAGAAAAAATGATTAAACATTGTAATCATAATTAATTGCATGACTTATTAATCACAAATTTTATATCTGTTTTAAATGTCCAATCATTTTTTCTCTAGGTTTTCATACTCTTGTTACAAAAGTGGGAAAAAAATGTTAAACTAATAGAAATAGTTCTAATGAATTTTTGACGTCTATAGCCGTCAATGGCAGTGAATGAGTTAATCACAACAGTGCATATTTATAATAAAGATCTATCAGTTCAGTTTAACTTTTGATGATAATATCATCCTTTGCTGCTAATCAGGTGGTGTCCATTTTGCCTCCTGACTGAGGCCCCGTCCACACGAAAGCCAGTTTCAATGTATCCTCACAAGTTTCTTACCGTTTAGGCCGTTCGTCCACACGATGGCGCTGTTTTGGAGCTTGAAACCGATCACTTTTGAAACCGGGCTCCAGAGTGGAAAGAATTCAATACGCGCCCCGTACGCGTCCGTCTGGACACCATATGTAGGATACTCCTCCAGCGATGACGTAATGGTCGCAGCTCGATGACGACGCATTTTCGCAGATTGATGACGTATGCGCCAATTCTCGAGTGACTGCCTCAGTCTGTCAACAACAATGGCGGATGGCCGTGTCGTAGTCGTTTTGCGCAGCCTCCTTAGCTTGCTTATGCTTTTGCAGCAAAATATTTTCCTTCTTTATTCCCACGGTCAACAAGCGATGTTGTACTTGAATCACCCGCCATTGTCACTTCTGTGTTCGTCTTCTTCATGTTGTTTCGATACATGCAAAGCCATGTTTGTTCTGTAGATTGCAATAAAGTTAGAAGAAAAAGTGTTTGTCTTCTATCTGTCTTTGATTCTTCTTCTACGCTTTCCGTTAACTCCCTGTGGCTGCGCTACGGCGCCACTCCAGACTTGGCATATACATTACAGCCGTTAAACGTCCTCAGCGTCTTCTTTTGGACACACGCAAGTCTTGAAATGCTTCTAAGTGTGTACGAGATTTGTTTGAGGAACGAAGCCGGCTTTGTTTCCGTCTGGACGGGGCCTGAATCAAAAGCATCATTGCAGGTTGCAGCCAAAGTTGTACAATCAGTTTTTGCCTCGATTGCTTCAACACACAATGAGTCAGCAATCATGCAATCTAGCAAACTGGGTCTTTAAGAGTAATTAGTCCCTTACAGCAGTGGTCCCCAACCACCGGGCCGCGGACCTGTACCGCACCTTTGGACCGGGCCGCACAGTTGAAAGAATAAAAAAAACATACTGTACTTCCGGTTAATTGATTAGCCGAGGCTTAAAAATATCTTATTTTGAAAAGTGACCAGATTCTCTCGGTTTACGGCGGACTCTTGACACATGTCAATATGCTAATTATCTCAGTCGCGTTTTGTTACCCTTGTTATGGTAGTGGACTTGCGTTTGTTGTCGTAGCCTTTTATTAATCAGTCGACGAACAGCCAAGCAAACCCCCCAACCCCAACCCACTGGGTTGCCGGTCCGCCAAAGTTGTGGACATATATGAACCGGCCCGTGGTGAAAAAAAGGTTGGGGACCACTGCCTTAGTGAAAAGCACATTTGAAGGTTTGTGATTAACCAAACGTCCATGGTGACATTGTGTCTTGCTAAATTTCAATAACTGACTGACAGAACACATCCACTAAAGTTGCTATGATAAGATAAAATCAACAGTGCTGCACAACAATAGGGAAAAACTGCAGACACAGCTGTCATGCATAACAACAGCAAGATTTTGAGATTTTTCACCCTTGTGATCACACCATGACTCGGCAAGTTTCCACAAGCTGAGTCAGTTAAGCCCACTTCTTTTTTAGCTATTGTGAGGTTTTGCCAAATATTCTAGGGCTCCCAGTTTTTCTTGGGGAGCAGGGTTAAAAGGTACTGTAATGATATGTGAAGTAGCACAGTGACGCCTATTACATGTAGACAGCAGAATTTTCCGCAAAGCATTTACAAACCTAATCTAAAAGCTCAAAGGTGACATCCATGGATTCACTTGCACAAACAAAATGACTTTGAAGTGGTTGTGCCTACTGTGACAATGAAAAAAACAAATGTTTTTAATATTTTTAATATGGAGAACATACATTTTTAAAATGTATGTCATATGTCATCAGTAAAAAAATAAAAACAAAAATCAAACACTAATAATGTGTGCTGTTAATTACATCATTTGTTGCTTAGGTCATCATCCTGAGCTTGTGGAATTTATATAATAAATATTAAACAACTTAATGAATATTAAACAAATTAATGAATTATATTGGCCTGCTTTCTACCAACTGCAATTACTAAATTAATTAAAACAAAGCCTTTCACGTCTATCCATGTTATGATGTCTTACTTGACTTACATTAAGGGTATTTTAAACCACAGAAAATTAAAAACAAAAAAATTATACCTTGAGATTAATATTGTGATAAAGATGAACCGTGAGCTTTGGATATTGTTAAATCCATAAGATATTTTTAGTAGGAACAGCAGGTTTTGCTTGATGAAATTTTAAATTCAGCTCAGGATTAAATTGTTAGGGGAAAGAAACGTTCCGGGACAAATTTATTTACCGAACTTGGGAGCAGTAAAAACCCACGTGGGATTATTATTATTTTAATAGTGTGGTCACTCATATTTTAAAAATAGGTGTGCTCGGGTTACGTACATATATGAGTCAGTATATGGTATGGTTAACATTTATGGAGGCGAAATTCATTCATGGCTAATTTTTCTTGGCAAAAAAACAACAAGAAAGAAGTCCGTTTGTTGAGTTGGAACGAGCACGCTTCCCGTAGCAAAGGTTCGCCGCTCCACTTTACCTGACAGTCCTCCCATGGCTGCTGTCAACGGCTGTCTGTACACGACGTTCCACACCAGAAATGCAGACATCCCCATCAGCAAACCAAACGAAGCGTAGCCGACACTCACGTACGTTTTGTTTACAGCCATTATGGAAAAAACAAAAAACAAAACAAGTGTTAAAATTCGATTTAAAAGAAGAAGGCTAACGACTTGAAGAGCGTGGGCTGTTTCAAAACAAACGCGCACAGGCACAAAAAGACCACACACACAAAAAAAGTGGCACTCTTGCTGTCATACACGAAAAGGCTCCTCCATGGCAAAGCGTTTACAATCGGTAGTATATCTTGTGGCCACTCAAATAGACCGTGCCCGCTTTACGTCATCTGATTTTGGGCAAATCAACTGACTGTTTTGCTTGCACAGCGACCTCTTTCGGAGCAGAAGAAAACGCCATTATTGGGAGAATCATTTCCACTGTTTTGAATATCGTCGACTTTACTTGGTACTTCCGGGTGGCAGAAAAAAAAAACTGTTATATACATACATACAATAACAATAACGTCTAGTATTGGGGTGTGCAATTACCTTAAAAAAAATGTGAATTAACAATTTTGATTTATTTGCATCTGCAAATCTGACACTATTGCTGTTGATTTTGACTACAATGTATTCCTACTTGAAACAGTGTAGTGTATATCTTTAACAGCAGTATAATAATTGTTATATGAGTTTTACTTTGAACTGCAAAAGTGTGTGTGTGTGTTGGGGTCACATTAGTATTACAAAGATGTAATATGTCACTCGACCACTACTATGAGAGCTGTAACAACTCAATCAAAACCATAATATGCATATGCGTATTATATTGTGATGACTAAGCAACAAAGGTAAAACAGGTTGAACATAACCTATTGGCTACAGTCCATCCATCAATTTTCTGAACCGCTTATTCCTTACAAGGGCCGTGGGGGTGCAGGAGCCTATCCCAGCGGTCTTCAGGCAATAGGCGGGGAACACCCTGAACTGATCGGCAGCCAATCCAGGTGGCTACAATCCGTTTTGTAAAAAGGTCACATCAAAATTTTATTAGCTTTGACTTTGTACCACAAGTAGAAACAAAATGGAGGATGTGAGCAACAAAATACATTCCAATATGAAAAAAATACAGTCAATTACAATGTGGAGTTTCACAGGAGGTGGACTTATAACGTTAGTGTGTTTACAGGTAGTTATGAAGGTTTTTTTGGGGTCACGCTTCTGTTTGTTGATAATTGTTCTACAGCTTGGACAAACCCACCCTTTTCAGTTTCAGACAATTTTGGTGGAACATTTTGATTGAACAAAAACCTGATGAACATTCTAGCATTTGGCCATATTCAGGTTCCTAGCAATAACAATATTTTGTCCCATCATCAGAAGTAGGTACAGTTTTAAGCAGTGTAAATCTTTGCTAAAAGTTCAGGAATAATGCACTCCTTGAAAAAGGTTTCTGCCTTTGCAAGTGCTTCCTGGAAGAACACATCTGTTGTAATTCACTAAACGTCGGTGGTCTGACCATAAAATCATAAAAAATAAAGTCTATGTCCATAAAATAAAATCACAGTATGCTTCTTCTTTTTTTGCTACATATAGCTGCATTTGCACTTGGTAATAGTGTTGATGTTCTCTCTTAAGTTTCATTGCTGTCTTTTATGAGACAAAAGTTTTTGATGTCCCTTGCTGCATCATCAACATCCCTATCTTTTGCACAATGAGGGCACTTGATTTCAATCACACCTGAACCAAAACACCTGCAGTTTACACAACCATCTGGTGAGGCCCCGATAAAAGGATGTTGAGAGGAAATCTTGAATCCTGCACTGTCAAGGGTCAGACTTGTATGTGAGAGCTGCTGTCGTTTCTCATATGCTTGCCTGGCAGATTCCATGCTTGCATCCCCATCTGAAATATAAACAGAGGGCAAATGCGGTCTATGGCAAATTTATAATAATGGGTAAAAAAAAAACAAGTCCCAAATTCGAATGGGCGTCTTTTATTGATTTTGCATTTGAATTAATGTATTGATGAACACCATTCATGAACACGTCACACTCCCACTGAGTGACAATGACATTGATGTGGGTGATTACTGGGTTGTAACTACCTGCTGGTTTGGGTTGAGAACTTCTGGGATCGAGGGTAGCATGTTTTTTTAATTGGTGACAGTGAGGGTTGCGTGACCTCTGACCTTGTTGCTGCTTTGAAGGTGGAGCCAGCTATCCTGCCCACTTCTGTAGTCAAACCAAAGGCCACACTTGGCCTGCTGCAGTGTTTCTTGTTAAACAATGTTGCTCTGAAATACATAAAGTGCAAGAGACATGAACAATCACTTATGTTGTTGAAAGAAAATAAAGAGCCACTTCAAGTGTCTTACCTGTTCATTTGCGACCGAAAGTTCCCCCCAAAAAACCTCTCTGCTTTTTCCTGCAGTTCTTCCAGTGACATAACCCTATTTGCATTATCGTCTAGACTTGGAAGGGCGGAGGGAGGCATGTAATTCGGATTGTTCTTCTGCTGTAAGGGGAGGGATAGCGCTTGTGACAGCTGTGTTATCCCCTGTTGGAAGTTTTTTTTAAGCCTCTGGGTTTCATTAAATATGATATATTTGCCTTCCAAACACTCCACTCTTTTTAATGACTGTAAACTGGGCTGGGACCATTACCGTTTACACTGCATTAATGTTACCGAGAGTGTAGTAGCCTCCCCTTTGTCAGTATGTAGCCACATTTTAAATAAAAGAGCAGAAACGTGGGAGCAACACTCTCCAAATCCAGCCATGTAGTTGCAGTGTGCTCCTAAAATGATACAGTTTGTTTTAATCATAACCCATGGCTTTAGTTGCGGGTCATTGAGTCTTTGTGAATGATGGACCCGAGCTGTTACAATAGCTGCTAGTTTAGATGGCAACAACCACACATAAGGAAGGTTAATAAATCCGGATTGGACAAATTTATAGCCTTCCAAGTAGGGGTGTAACAAAAAAACAAACACAATTTGAACCGGAAATCCGGTTTAGAGTTAAATGATGCGAGTGTGCCAGCACACGGACTAATAAATCGGTCAAAAAAACAAAAACAAAAAAGCTTGAATCGGCCCGTCAAGACATTATAAATCGATTTTATGTCATTGATACAGCGGCTGAAAACTTCAAAATTAAAAGCCTTCCAACTAATACTCTGACGTCAATGTAATTGCCTTGTTACTTGTATTTTGAAATCCTCACAGCGCGTGGTGGGCATCGCGGCTCAAAGCGGCTCGTCCTCTTCGACTACTCCTCAACACATCGCCATCCTGGAATCATATTTAATCCCTAAATAAGGACACTAAGAAACCACTAGTTAATCAGTCTGTCATTGTATGATACGGCACAAATCACCGGCGTGAGCAATTAGCCACTAACAGGAGCGTAAACGATGACAGCGTTCCGCAAGCCGTGAGGTCCGTTCAAATGCACTCGGACATTTCAAATTCAGGCAGAAAAAATGTCCAGCATTGCAATAACGTTAATTGCAAATAATGTAGGCTGGCTTTCTATCAATCGATAAAAACTGACATACATTAATTAAGAAGAACAATTGGTTTGAAATCGTGTTTTTTTTTTTTTGGACTTAATTATCAATGGTCCATCGAGTCACTTCTGTTTACAATACCTAATTAACTACTAGCCTTCCATCCTCCCTTCTAGTTATTGGTATGTCGATGAATCAAAAATAAAGAATAAACCTGCCTTTTATATATAATTCTTATAACATTTACCACCAAAAATTGGACCACCTTTTCAGTAGTCCTCTTTAAACAGGTATTAAACAAAACACTGAACAGGAATAATACTAAGAGTCATAGTACAGCAGTTTATTTGAATTTTTATCAGCACCTGAGATTCCATATACTCCCTGCAATGTGCTCACACACTCCTGGTTGGCAAACACTGCATCGGACAACCTAATCCATAGTGTTGACGGGCCAGACTGATCATGATGCATGATGATGATAACTAAAAGTTTCCATTTAGTAAGATGACACTTTGAAAAACATATTCATTAGGAGTTACGACTTATGAGTGGAGTATTTTATTAGGCAGATGCATGTTAAAACAGCATTTTAAAATACTAATAGTTATTAATTTGGTCTAGTGTAACATGTCGGAACATTACATATGCAAAAATGTTGATCACTATTTTATAAAATAAAGGCAGTTGTTTGCAAATGTGCAAATGATGAGATTTAGATCATTTTAAAATAAACAATATATTGAAAACATTAATGGAGTATCAAAATAATTGTAAATTAATTTGACAATTGACTAGTTGTTGAGTAATCAAATAATCATTGCACCGCATCGAACCAAATTATTAAACAGTAAGTGAAACCAAAATAGTCCTTCAGGTCTCTTCACAAACACTTGTTAGGGGAGAAAACCCTGGATGTCTACAATGTTTTGAAATTCATCCTCAAATCTCTTGGGGTCTTCATTTCCAGCCTTCCTAGGTCTTAGCACCCCACGATTCCGCTTCTCTCCTTAAAATTGACAAACCATCCTTTGCTAGCCTTGAATTCCTCCGCACTTCCCCCAGGGTTGTCTCGGGTAATTGCGTTATGCAGCTCCCTTGCCTTGTCACAAATTAGCGTCTTTGACACAGTGTCGCCCCTTAACTGTTTATGAGTAATCCACTCGAGGAGAACTTTTTCCACTTCTTCCACTTTATCAGTTCTTCTTCTTCTGCTAAGTGTTTTCACCCCTTTTGCCACATCAGCAGCTTTGATGGCTTCTCTTCTCTTCAATATGGTTGATACTGTCGACTTGGCCATTTTGTAATAAATAGCCAGGTCAGAGACGCGTGCACCACACTCCCACATGCCAATAAGTTCCTTTTTCTGTGCTATGGTTGTCATCACAGTTTTCCTCTTTGGCTTGTCATCCTGGGTACCATTCTGTGGTGACTTGTGGGATAGGTATCACACACAAAAAGATCATGAAAATGAAAGAAGAAAAAAAAAACACTTTAGTATTTATCCTTGAGGTGCTCAATGAAATGAGGTTAGACCTCAGTATATTTAGGCATGCAAGGACAGTGATGTTTTTGGATTTTTGTCCAACCTTCAACTTATATACTTAATTTATTCACCCCGTAAATTGGACTTCCGAGGGTCCACTGTGTTTTTATAGAGTCCTCTGGAAAATGTAAAAATTGTCTTTACAATATGTTCAACGCTGGCGGGCTGAGTGTCTCCATTTTGCCACTTACTGTTGGCTGAAAAGGGCATCACAGTTAATCAGGGATCAGGTAACAACCAATCACGGCTTTTTGGTCATGCGACATTCTCAAGCTGAGCCGTGATTGGTCATTACCTGACCTCTGAGCTGATGATGTCATTTTCTGTAGACAACAATTACAAAATGGCCGTCCTCGAGAGGGATAAAAAAAAAAAGGGGGGGGGGGGGTTGCTGCCTAATTCATATTCCACAAACACAATATTAATCAGAATGCTATGTTTAGACTAGTTGGGGTACATAGAACATCTTTGGGTTTACTTTTACAATCTAAGTGTTTTGTTGTTGGTAAGATTACCCATTGAGGTTAAATATAAAATAAAATTCACTAGTCAAAACTTTTACAGGGTTGGTGAGAAAGACAATGTCAATTTATTGACTGATTTATCAATTTGAAATGCAGCAATCAACCACTTTATGTTGTGATATGCAGAAAAACACATTCATCACAAAATTTGGCAGTATGTGCACCACAGATGTACTTTTGGCAGTTTCTGCATGTGGTTTGTGTCTTTGTGTCCTTTAGTGGTCCACACACCTCGCAGCGTTTCCTTTTTCCAACGGCTGCAACCTAGAATAAAAAAAATAAAAAGATAGGGAGAATTAAGGATTTTTTTAAAAAATATTTAAAATCCCCACCCCCCACCCCCCTCGCCCACCGCACACACACAACTGCAACACTTACTTCATAAATTTGAGGCATGCAATTGCCTCACTGTGGCTAGAGATGCTGGGCTTTGAAGGTGTGGTGTTCATAGCCCCTCAACGAAAAGGATTCTTCTTTGGAGCTTCCTTTGGTCCCAGTCTAGGTCAATTTTCCATCCAGACGAGAGATGCTTTACAAGACAAGACATCCAGAAAGAAGTGGCCTCCGAGATGTTCTTCTTTGAAAGGAATTAGCATGCCAATGGCTTGTCTAAGTCGTCTCTTCTATCGGTGATGTAGTCAAGTATGACTTCTGCTTTACAACTAACTGGGACAGTGTTGGCTCTAAACATAAAGTTGGAGGAATATAGTGGCTTTTTCGTCACACTTAGGACCTCATCTCCATCTTGTTTTTCCCCCAAGATTTTTCAACCATTTCCCAATTTCTTTTGAGAAGCTCCCGTCCCAGGTTGTACGAATTTAAAACATTGCCACAAACAATGTGGCCAGTGAATCCTTGACATATCTTGCACTACTCGCGTCCGTTTTTTTTCTCAAAACACCTCGTCCTTATGGCTTCCCTGTATAATTGGCATATTGCAAGTCTTCAAAGGGAGCCCAGATTTTGATGCCATATCTTCCTGTTTTGAGGGCATATACCCAATGGTCCCACAAAGTGCATATTGTTGCTAACTCGCCTAAACCTGCCTTAATTCATGGTCATCAAATGAGCCATGGGAATGCTCCTCTTGGCTTGTAAACACCAACAATCATGAGGTTGCCAATAATGCCAAAGTAGACATACAAAATGCATGATGTTCTTCTCTTTCCACTGCTTTACCAAAAACTCAAGACTGGTCATACCCAGATTCAATGTGTCCAACAATTAACAATGTCTTGATCGCTTGACCATCAATGCAAATTGTGCACATCCAAAAACATCACTATTATGTCAGGAATTGGGTGGACTTTGGAGTGAAGATGAGATCATTCCAATGATTGGCTCTTGGGATTTGGCGCTCCTCCTTGTGGTGTGCATTCCAAGTGAAAGTCAAGTGAATCTTTAACTTTAACTAAAATGTAACTTTCAGTACCAGAATCCTGTACTCCGGATTGATTTCTAAATTATCCTCATATACCAAGAAACCCTCTTTAATTTATAATCTGCCATGCCCTGACATATGGAAGCTGAAAGATTCTGCACAATTATGTAAAATGTATACATCTCTTTTGTCCCACCTCTTCATGTGCAAAAATACCAGGCATATCACACAAATGTTATGCAATTACAAAGTGGTTGGCAGTGGGTCATACAGCGGATATAAAAGTCTACACACCCCTGTGTAATTACCAGGTTTTTTTGGTGATACAAAACAAGAATTCTAAAATAAGTATTTTTAAAATATTCTCCATGATAGTAACCTATTACTTCAGTACAATTAATAGCCTAGCAGTTTTGTAATAACAGACTGCTATTTAAAGTTTTTCAGAATTCCTTCCACTTCATCTAAAGTCCCAGTTCTAACTGAAAAACATACTTCCAATACCATGCTTCTTTAGGCAATGAAATGTGTTGTGTCTAAAGCTAATTTGGCTGGAAGCTCATTTGGAAGCTTCTGCGTTGATAAACATCGACAATCCTGAAACTTACACACCTTTTGGCGCCGTTTAGAAACCAAAATATGCGACCTATGTGAATCGTGGCGATCCGATAATAAGAGTGAAGACGTATGGTGACGCTATTTTCCTGGCTAACGTAAGTCAAGTTAACCCTGTAGTTTTACTGCCTTATTTTCTCGACCATAACCGTATTAAATGGCGCAGTCTCAGTTACGGGGGCTATTTCTAGGTTTACCAAATACATAAGACACACCGTATTTATTATTGGGCGCAGGCATGGTAAAACATACGCTAGCTTAAAACATACCGTAGCATGTTTTCACGCTAAAATATATGCTAGCATGCATTCTAGCTTATGTTTTCAAAAAAAGGCAGCGGGAGCAAAACTGAGTTCAGTTGTACTTTATTGAAGTACTTAACAATGTAAACAGTGAGTTTGGTTGTATTTTATTAAAGTATTTAACAATGTACTAGCGTTACTTTTAATCAATGCTCATCCACAAATCCCTGAAAGTCCTCATCTTCTGTATCCGAAATAAGCAGCTGGGCAAATTCTCCGTCAAGCAAGCCAGATTCCTTCTCATCATTGTCAGAGTCAGTCTCACTGCCTTGCGGCTCCTCAGAAATGATGCCGGCTTTTGTGAAAGCTCGAACAATAGTGCAAGCAGACACGTTAGCCCAAGCATCTACAATCCATTCACAAATTGTGGCGTAACTCACTCGGCGCTGCCTCCCAGTCTTAGTTAAGCCGTGTTGGCCATCTGTCATCCAGCGCTCCCACGCCGCTCGAAACTTCACTTTGAAAGCCCTGTTTATACCGATGTCCAGCGGTTGGAGTTCCTTCCTTAATCCTTCCGGGACGATAGCAAGTTCAGAGTTCATTTTCCGTGCTTGGTTTTTCACAATAGCTGTGAGATGGGCACGCATGGAGTCACAGATCAAAAGGGACGGTAACGCGTGGGCAAAACCATCCGGTCTCTTTACGTACACCTCACTCAGCCACTCTTTCATTTTCTCCCCGTCCATCCAGCCCTTCTGATTGGCCGTAATGATGATTCCGGCTGGAAACCTTTCTTTAGGCTGCGTTTTCCTCTTAAAAATTACCATAGGTGGCAGTTTCTGTCCATTAGCATGGCAACTAAGCACAACAGTAAAAGCAGACTTCTTGTGCCCCGTTGTGCGTATATCTACCGTGCTGGTCCCCTTCATCTCTACAGTCTGGTTCACCGGAATGTCGAAAATGAGAGGCACCTCGTCCATGTTGGTGATATGATTGGGCTGTATGTGTTTGTCAGCAATCTTTTTACTGCAGTAAGAGCGGAAGATGGCTAGCTTTTCCTCGTAATCCGCCGGAAGTTGCTGTACCATAGTAGTCTTTGCCCGGATGGATACATGGTTCCGTTTCATAAAGCGAAAGCACCAAGACGGTCCTCCTTTAAAATGTTCGATTTTCATTTCTTTTGCCAGCGTTATTGCCCTCAGTCGAATTGTGACTGTAGAGACTCGTCTCCCAGCTGTTCTTTGATCATGAATCCATTGCTTGAGTTGGTTTTCCAACTCGGGCCACCTCGCCTTGTTTCCGCGAAAACTCCGCTTCGTCGACTTTGTTTGGCGAAGCTCATGTTCCTGCTTCCTCCACTTGCGCACCATGGATTCGTTGACCTTGAATTCTCTCGCGGCTGCTCGATTCCCATGTTCATCCGCGTAACTGATTGCTTGCAGTTTAAACTGTGCTTCGTAAGCGTGTCTCTTTGTACACTGCAAAAAAAAAGGATTTTTAAAAAAGTAAAAAAAATAAAATATACAGTATATATATTTTTAAAAACACTTGTTTCTGGAGAAAAAAAATTCTCATTTTACACCCAACAAGAAAAATAATCTTGAAAAATAATGTTTGCATTAGAAAATTACGGACAAATATTTTAACTTTTTCTTAATAAGACATTGCAGCTAATATTAAGAGGATAACCAACTACACAACTTCTCAATTGAGAAATTAGGGAATAACATGCTAATTAAAGTTTGAACAGCTGTTTTTGTTTTCAAGCTGACATTGACACAGCCATGCAACAACAAAATGTGGATGCTCTGCTTCAGAACTGCAAAACTGTACTCCTAATTGCACATAATGAAAATACACTTCTAGCACAGTGGTCTAGCGGTAGAGGGTCTACCCTCAAACTGGGAGGGTAAACACTGCAAAAAATGGGACCCGTTACCTCCCTGCTTGACACATACCCTAAGTTTCTCAAATTTTATTTTAAGACTTGTTACGGTTTTAAAGGGGCTATATTTATACCCTAGTTTAAAAAATTCTTGCAAATTTTGCTTACCCCATTGCACATTTATTTTTGCTTAAAATAAGAATAGTTGTTGAAATTTGAGGAAAGTGTTGTTTATTTTTAGTATGGCTTTTTTTACAGTGCAGGTGCCATTTTCGGGGGTCTTTAACTAAATCGATGTTGTTTTGCACAATGCACATACCGGCACTAAATACCTACTAGGAGCGTGTCTTGAGCGTCTGCATGCTGTCCTCTTTCAGTTGACTCTTTCTCGTTCTCATAATGCCTACCTGTCCTCAGGCTGGTCCGCGTTTCCTGTATATAATAATAATATTATTAATAATGCATCAGATTTATATAGCGCTTTTCTGGACACTCAAAGACGCTTTACAATGGATACATTAAGTGCGGCGGGAAATACTCCTTCAGTCAAACGGAGCGCTTACTGAAGTCACGCGACATTTACAGATTTTGGAACTCTGTTCACACAAAAGGCACACCTCATTATTAGGCGCGCCGTCCATCTTTGAGAAAATGTAAAACTTTTAAGTGCACCCTATAGTCATGAAAAAACTGTATTTAAACACCACATTAACTATAAAAACGGCAAAATTGTCACTGGGATACACATGTTTTTTTGTGCTTGACGTCACACACCACCATCGTGTAGTTTCATAATTACTATGCGCGTGCGTGTGTTTCTGTGAAGCTACCGCTGCAAATACTACTTATGTCATTGTCTGTCTGTCTATACCTATCTGGGGTGAGCAGCTTACCCCATGAAACTAGCAATTGCTTCCATCAATTTATCCCTCCCCATTCATCCAGCCTTTTTTGCGTTTCTACAAATATATAGTATCAAAATTGTTAATTTCAATTTACGCACATATTTTCCGTATTTGCAGTCCTATCCCATGCAAATCAATAGTGGGGATCCACTGTATACAAATGTATGTTGTAGTGATCTATTTTTATTTTGTTCTCATTAACAGGGATGTGATTTGACCAAAGTGAAATTATCTGAAAATTTAGCCGGGGGTCTGGGGGCAGTGCCCTGGTGGGGGGACAAGGGGGGCGAAGCCCCCCGGAGCTCATGGGTTTTCCGTGTTTTTAAGTACTTTCAATGCACTCACATGACAAAGAAATAGACAAAACAACAGCATAAATTTTCAATGTATATTGAACTATCCCATATAAAATGGCAGTTTTAGTCAACTCAAAATCAGTCACATTCAAAAACATTGGACTGCCTTTGCTTTTAAAAACTATCACTGAGAATATCATCATATCTAACTAATGTGATTACTAAGTTAACACATAAATAATGTTGAAGAGTTCAAATTTCATGAACAAATAATTGTATCATGACCAAATGAAAAGTAACTCATATTAGAGCATACCACAAATGTCTTTGTTATAGCAGAAGATGTTATCTGTCGGAGACATGTGCATACACAATGAACTACTAAAAAAAAAAAAAAAAAAAAAAAAAAAATCGGATTTTTTTTTTGGTGGAGGGAGATAAAAAAAGCGGAATTCCGCGAATTAGCGGAAAAATCACATCCCTGCATTAACCTATTTGGAATTGGATTGATCCAAAAGTAATAAATATTACTCAAATTGCATGACTTTATTAGTACTGGAATTATATTACTAACTACATTTTTAACAGGTAACTAGAAACTGTGTCAGAATACATTTTAAAAGTATCCCTTCCAATCATGCTTATATAACATAATGCGATTATGTGACCATGCATAGATATACTATCTTTTAATTCTGCTCGATTTTGTTTTTAAAAATGCATCAAATTGAAGTGTTTACATGTAAACTATTCCAAGGGAGCCTGCCCCCAGACACTCTTACACTTGTATAATTCACACTTTTTTCATCCCTGATGCACTTCATACCAGGAATGCACATGATTTTACTTTTTTTTTTCCATCTGAGGGCAAACCCCCTTCTTATTGACACTTATTGTTTACTTTAATTAATGCATCCATTACGCATAATTAAACAAAAAAAAAAAAAGAATCAATGTGCACCCTACTACACTGCAAAATGTTGTTTGATTGACCACAGTCATTTTAAGCAAAAGGGAAAAAAAGTTCAGTTAAATTAAACTCGACATGTAATTAAATAACACTTGACACGTCGTTACAAGTTCTGTCTGTCTGATCCCCACTTCGGTCGCCGGCTAAATGTCCGCCGGCACCCCCCACGGATAAACACCACCCACTGAAGAAAAAAACCTCCATATTTTCCTTGCCCCCGCTGCTGAAATAAATATTAGAGGAAACACTGAATACTACACTGAAGTCTCAAATCCTAACTGAGGAGGCCATGTCGGAATGTCACTTCTTTGTGTGGTAGTCCAAGAAGCAATTTTTGTCCTTTGTAAAACACAAAAGTACTTCACACTTCATGCAGGCCAATTGCGTGTAGCCCTTCTTACACAGTCTGCATCGTCCACGTTTATCAAAGTGGATGGGAAAATGATCGAATCGATCTAGTCTGACGTCAACCGATGGCGCAATGATCCTTTGAAGTGGAAGTGGGGCAGCCTGACACCGTTCTGGAGTATCTTCCGATGACAATCGTCCTCTTTTCCTGCTGTTCAAGTCAGCCCGTTTGCCAACCTTGATGAGGGCATCTGCAACTTGAGCACGGAAGTCAAGCAACGGCATATATTTCTTCTCCTGCTTCTGGGTGAGATGACGGCGGTAGAGGAGCCAGCCATTGACCAATGATAGGTCAATCAAGTAGTAAAAAATGCGCAGATACCAACGACGTGGGCGGATTTCAATGCGATAGAGAGATGCAAACATGTCCGCCAAGTCGACTCCTCCCATGTTGTTGTTGTACACCCTGACAATGTGGGGTCTGTTCACTTCCACATATTCCTTCTTCTCTTTCAACCACCTTCTGCATCTATCAACAGGATCAGGGCCAATGAAGGATGACGCCAGTAACACTGCCTTGTTATCATACCACTTCACGATGGCCATCCCACTTGTCTTTTCATATTTCACTTGGTACGCGCCACGCCCAGCCTTTGACAGTTCCTTGTCACTTTTGAGGGTACATCCACGGAGACGATTACGATCGATGGTAGCAACTGTTTGAATTCCCATTTTCTTCAGCTCGACAATGAGTTCAGGGGAAGTGAACCAGTTGTCGAAGAAGCACTTGTAGTTCAGTCCTTTTGGAACTTCTGATACGAGACGAAGCACAACTTCACCTGCAACACCAAGTCCACGCTCATTGGGCACAGTCCCTTTTCCAGTATATACTTCAAAGTCATAGACTTGTCCAGTGACACCTGCACGAGTAAAGACCTTGATTCCCCATTTTTTTGGCTTGTTCTTGATATATTGTTTCATTCCAGTTTTTCCTTTGAAGGGTATCATCTGCTCATCAATGGAGTGGTTTTCTTCCGGTTCAACTTTCAAACAGTTGGCACGAACTTTCTCAAGTACTGGTCGCACCTTGAACAATGGATCGTATCCAGGCTCACCCTTTTGCTTCACATTGGTATTGTCGTTCATATGGATATATGTTCGCAGATGATCAAATCGCTTACGTCCCATGACTGTTGCGATTGGGTCGTAGCGTGTTGTTGTCTGCCAGTACATGCGGTACGATGGCATACGTACTACTGTCATCAATATGTGTAAACCAATGAATTGCTCCATTTCAGAAGGGGTTGTTTTTAGCTCTGGGCCATTCTTCATAACTGCATACAGGTTAGATTGGTAAGAAATAAGTTCAAAGACGGATTCATCCATGAACTGATCAAAATACCACTTTGGACTCGGTATTTCGTCTGGTGGAGGTGAGAATGCAGAACCTCGGAATGAAGAGTCCATGTCAGCTCCTGGCGGTTTCTTCTGCCTCCAAGAAAACTCTTTGTTGACTGGAGCTGGGCCTGACTGAGTTTCAGCGTCATCTGGGACCTCAGTGTCACTGTCTGCATGTAGGTTATGAATTTCAACATCAAGGTTGTTTGGATTGGTTCTTGCTGTTGCAACCAGGGGCTCATCATCTTCAAGGCTGAAGTCAAACTGGTATGCTTCAGGAATTCCCTCAAAATCTGGATCACCAATTTCATTGTCTGGAATGGATTCTGTCTCAGATAAAGCCCCATCAGGAAGGCAAACTATTTCAGTGGCTTCCTTGACTGAATACAATCTTTGTCGGCCTGCCATAACGCACCGCACATCCTGCAAAGACAGTATTAAGATAGTTAACTTAAAAAAAAAAGGAGAAAAAAAAGCTGTCAGCCCAACAAAGATCTATACTAATATAATGTGCTATGTGGCATGGAATTTAGGCTACATCAGTTTTGCTCACTACACAGTCAAATGAACATTGTATTTATGCCATAGCTTTTGATAAAATATACAGTACCTCTGATAGTGTGTAACTCATTCCAAATTATTAAATTTTCCATGATAGGATATACTCTCAATTACAACTCAAGTATAGTAAACACTGCTTGTAGGAAAATAACTATAGATAGACTGATGCAAATATAGGCAAACAAGTAGATAAAGCATGTGGCATCTATTGTACGTGTCTGGCCACATGTTGCAGATCTGCAACAATAAAATAGAACTTCACCTGGGGAAAAACCTAGAGAGAGAATGTACAAATTGGTCTATGCTGTATCTCTATATGTTTATGATTCATTCATCTTATACTGCATTGGTTTAAAAATAAAGAAGATTGGTAGTGATACTTACATGAAATTGATGCCTAGAAAATCCATTTCAGTGAAACCAAGGTGCTGAAAGTGAGAGAGCTCGCCATCAAGTGAGCTAATGGGAAACAGTTTGTTGCTAATGCACAACAAAGTTCTGCAATGGTACTTTTGAGTAAAGAAAAACGCTCATAAAATATGAATGTGGATTAAATAGGGGATTAACATTTAGTTGTTACAAATCTGCAACACCAGCCTTTAATAGATGCTTTACAATCCGGCAAAATATACAATATCACAAGTGGCCACTGAAACATTCTCCTTGAAATGCAGCCGCTTGTTAAGTTGCCTGTAGTAGTAGCCAAAGAACCCTTGCATAAATACACACACATCTTGCACTACTCGTGTCCCGTTATTCAAAAGACCTCGCCCTTCTGGCCTCCCAATTGGCAGATAAAAAAAACAAGTGCAATATAAAGTGGTTGTACATATGTGCACATCCTCTTTTAACTGTGACGTTGCCGTTTTCAGAATGTTAGATGGAATAGATTTGAATGTGACTGGTTAATTCTAACACATCCCAGTTACAAGAGGGTGTGCAACCACATTATTTCACATTCATTTGAACTTTCTCTCTTCAAAATATTATTTTCACCTTAATAATAAAGTTTTCAAATGCTATATCTTAGTCTCATTTTAAATATAAGAAAAACCTGGCATTTGTGCAAAAGTGTGTAGACTTTTTATATCCACTGTATGTCATAAAGAGTGTAGGAAAGCGAGAGCAAACCACTTCTCTGTGCTTAAGACCATTTGATGGATGTAAATATGTCAGGTGTTCATTTTTTTCATTTGAACATTAAACTTGTTGTTTTCAAATTTGAAATCCGTACAAAATTTTCTTTATCGTTTTAAGAAATCTCAGAAACAAACAATGAAAGTTTTGAAAGTTTACCTTTTTGGGGGATATTTTCAGACGCTCCTGAAGTGGAGAGTCTTGGTTTGTGATTTCCAAACTAGTGCTTGGCTGAGCAAATTCCTTGGCTTTATAAAAGTCAAAAAAAGGCATAGTCTGAAGTGTGTCTTGCTCCTCGGGATCACTTTTTGGACAACCCAAATTTGTGACGCCATCGCCTTGTTCAAGTGCCAAGCTTCGATTGTGTTCTATTTGCTGCTCACTAGGTTCATTGGCCAATGGTTCTGACACTTTTGTTTGCTTGCGTCTCGGTCTATCAGGCAACAACATAGCTTCTTTAACTGTAGACGGCTGTGACAGTCCTGTTTGCTCCATACCAACCAATGGCTCTGATACTTCCATTGCTGATGACACTGATACTTCTGTTTGTTCTTCTTTAGTTGTACTAACAAATGGCTGCAAAACAAGAGCTTCCTTGTCTTCAGACTCTTCACTCACACCAGCCAGCAGCTGAGTATCCTCCGTTTCAGACCTTTGGGCACTTAGCTCTGCTCCCATCTCCACAGGAATGTTCACAGCAGGTGATTGTTCTCTGGCAGCAGTAGCGATTTGTTCCAATCTATTGTGATCTTTTGGGAAGAAGAAAAAGAAATTGGAACATTACAAAGTATGTCATGGAAACATCTGACACACAAACGTTATTTCAAAGACACACTGTGTGTGTGGTGGGGGGGGGGGGGACTTTCTAAATTGCTTGTATATAATAGTTGGGTCTGGAGTGCCTGCGCAGCCATCAAAATTTTTGGTAATGGTGCTGTCCAAAAATAAACACAAATGCCCAAGTCCTCTGCCCATGGCTTGGCATTTAGGCTAGGAAACGATCTGTCACTTTTATATAGACTACACTATCTGAAACTATGTCTGAGGCAAAAGGTAAGCAAAGCTGCAATGAGTCAGCATTAGCTATCAGTGCTAGCGTCTGATAAGTGGAACGTTCTTGATTGTTTAATAAAGTAGTCTTTTTGTGTCTTTTGCATGTGCTACGTGCACAGATCTGCACACTAATTGACAAGTGTAATTCAAAAATTGTGCAGACATAGCTAATATTATGGTCCATGGGGTGTGTTTAGTTGCACACATTTTCAAAGTTCATGTTTTTACTTGGTGATTTACTGTGTTTGTATACACATTGATGATTAGGAACAGACGGGTATTTAGCACATTTTTGAACAAAGTGAACAATAGCATCCCCAAAATTTTAAGAGTATATATATATATATATATATATATATAAACCATAGAGTTTAAAAGTAATATTTAAACAACAAAAATACAGTACAGCCCCCATTTGATAGAAAACCGACTCCTCCCCTCCTCTAGACTAGCGTGTGCGTCGTCTTACACTCACAAGGGATGTTTGTCTAGTCGAGTGAAATTAAGCGTTCCTTATTAGTCTGTTTTTTTGCTCCTTAACTCTTTGACTGCCAGACGTTTTCAAAAACGGGTTGTCGCCAGTGCCAGCCGATTTAAGCATTTTGAGTGATCTTTCAAGGTCCACAGAAAATGTTGTGTTTGGACTATGGAAACACACATACTACCAAATGAAAGATTGGACTCTCAGCTTTTTTTTGTTTCTACCTTATTCCGTTCTTCAGTAATCAACAATAGAAAATGGTTACTTTCACCGAAATTCTCTCTTTTGAAACAAAAAACGGAGAAAAAGAGCTTTTTGTGAAACGATGTTATTTC
The DNA here is from genome assembly GCF_051991255.1 of Vanacampus margaritifer. NCBI lineage: Eukaryota > Metazoa > Chordata > Actinopteri > Syngnathiformes > Syngnathidae > Vanacampus > Vanacampus margaritifer. Next base: position 15,646,423 of record NC_135439.1, on the reverse strand, counting down.
ATGCACTCTAGTGAATTGTACACTTCTTTTTGTCCATGAATGATGCCACAAACACCTAAATAGTGCTTTACTTCTGTAAAACGCTTTCACCAACAATGAAAAAGTGTTTTTTGATTGCAAAATACGTTTATTTCCATTCAACAGTGTAACAATTTGACAAAACAATTTCGCAAACTATTTACAAATGTGTGCAACTGTGGTACTACTTACAATTATGTGGATGTTTCAAATACAGTTTTTCCTTTTGTAACGCTCTCCTGCGTGCAAGGAGACGCCAGGACTCGCACAACAGTTTACTTTCACTTTCACATTGGTCCGTTTGCGTGCAAACGTTACACTTTCTTGACGGCCTTTTTTTCCGGGGAATAAAAAGCAAGTAGCAGACTGTACACACTTCCTCCGATGAATATGCATTGGACTCGGGGCACTCTCCGTCGTCCGATCGAACGTCCGCCTGTGCGTGCTCGGTTGCGCTCCGCGTTACGACACCGTCATAGCCGCCGCGTCAGCGGTTCCAATTTCGCCGTCAAGCTCGGATTCACCTTCATCATCATGGATATCAATGTACTATTTTAGCGTTGGTCGATGCCTTTCGTCTTGTAAGTGTAGAGCTGCTTGCAAACGCTCGCCATTGCCCGTTCCCTCCTCCATCTAGCTCCATCTAACGTCTTCTACTGCCGCGTCAATGCTTTCCAACCACGGAGTCACCATCATCTTCATCATCGATGATGATCATCGTCATCAACAATGTGCTTTTTTAGCGATGCTTTTGGTCTTTGAAAAAAACGGCTCTGGCGTTAGCTCCTCGCGACCGGCCGCCATTTTTCCTTTGTTTTCCATTCTGATCTCCTGCTCAACGCTCTAGCTCCGCCTCTGCTGACGCCCACCCGATCTTGACAAAAGAAAGTCATCGCTGCCCTCTAGGGGCCAAAAATAGTCATTAGGCTCAAAAAACCTGCTTAAAACTTTCAGGAGAGCTCCGCAAGCCTTCCCAGCACCCGTTTCCAAAAAAAAAATAAAAAAAATGGGAGGACGTCTTTTAACGTCTTTGGCGCTCCTCCGTAGGTTTTTGCAGAACGTCATTTAACGTCTTTGGCAGTAAAAGAGTTAATCATGTTGCTACTTCCTAATGAGGAAAACTTACTAACATGTGTGGTGTGCATGCGTGTGAGTGTGTGTGTGTGTGTCTGCACAGGAAAAAAAGGAGCTTCGTGGAGTAAGACATGGACATACGATTGTTTTTCAACAAACAAAAGCTCAATTTTTGGGAAGTATTTGTATTAAAGACAAGATGTAAAAAGGCAGAGAGAAACTAGTGCTTAAGTAGATTTGTTTTGTTAATATATTTTATATGTCTGCAATTCACCGATACACAGACTTGTACATGCATTATTAATATTATTTTGTATAGATTCAAGCGCATTTATTTTTTCATGTAAATGTTATGTATGTTTTTTAATGACATAGTACATGCAAGCATTATATAGTCAAAAAACAAACATGTATGCTTGTTAATATATTTTATATGTTGTGTGTTTCATTTAATTCTCACTGTAAACTGTGGGGCGCTGGTTAACTCCAGAAATATGCATACTGTCAATGCGTATGTTGAGAGTACCCTTCCCAAGAAATTAGGGTTGGGATATGTTTATATTAAGTCCTTTTCTACTTTGCATAACTTTTATTAGATTCGGTTTACTCACTGACTTCCCATGCAATTTTCAGAGCGAGAAGTACCCCAAAACCGCAACAAGCGACCTATCACAATGCCCCCAAGCCCCCCAACATCATTATGGCACCCCTAAATCTCTGCTCCTAGAACCGCCTCTGATTAGGAATTTGAAAAACGGTCAAACATATGCAAGTGATGTAAACATTCGATTCTACAGTATTTAGTATTTACTAGACTACGACTCGTAATATGGAGAAACTGGTGTGTGTGTGTGTGTGAATTATTCGAGGACGCCTTAACAAAGAGAAACTACGCGAACAACCACGACACAACTTCAAGGCTCAAGAAGGAAAGCTAGCTACTTGAAGCGACTTTTCTATGTAGACAATATAGTTAATAATATTCTTTCCATTATTGAAATGCTGAATGTGACTGTTAAAAGTAAAGTTAATACAAACCGATGCTGACTATATTCCACCGTGGTGGTTTGGTCTCATCGTTCAGTAAGGACCGCAGACAGTCGTTCTCCTCTTGGTATCCTTTCACAATGTGCGCCACTTCTTGAAATATCTCCATGGCGAAGCTGGCAAAACGTTCGGTTAAATGGTTCTGGAACGCTTCCATTTGGGTGACGGTCGACATGTCGGAACAATGAAATGCAATACAACAACAACTGTTTATCGTTTAGCATCCACAGAGCTCGACGACCACACGACACGAAACGAAAAGAGAACCCGGAAAAGGAACAACCCCCATTTCCGGTTAAATTTCTATGATCCCACCCTCTTTCCCAGTTCTGGAAAACACAACACGGAAGTGTTATACAAATCAAATATAAATACATTCCATTTAGTTTACTGAGGTCAGGCCAGGACAGCTTTCAAAAGAAGAAGTCAAGCCAGCCTACAACAAGATTGTCAACTGAACCATTTAAGCGGTACAGAGATAACATAACAGAGATAACATTAAAAAAAGCTTTATTGAACAAACTGTGGCAAAATAACATCAAACATATTCAAAGCGGTCAAAACATTGCAACAATAGAAAAAAAAGTGAGAGAGGGAAACCACACAAACACACAAACCTCCAAAACCTGCAGGACTCCGGCCCTCGAGGACCGAGATTCTCTGTACTGGACGGATAGCTGAAACCCTCTGCTGGGCAGAGTAAACATTACATGGTAACTCAACTATTGTATACAGAAAGCATGTCAACAACAACTATAGCAACACAATGTTATACATAAAAACAAACATAAACCAAAACATACTAAAATAAAAAAATACAGTGAGATAATAAATAAAAAAATGATACATAAGTGCTCTATTGACATTTGGCAGACAGGAGATCCATAGTTCGCAGATTATTATTTTTTTAACCAATATTTTTTTCCGTTGTTTTTATGTAATTGGGGGGAGCAAACCCCCGGTTGTCAGGGGAAATGTATATTGAAGGTTTATCAGCATTTTTTTGTAGAACATTTTGGGTTTACAAAAATACATTCCAATCCATTTCAACAGGCATCTACTGTGGGGTCAACGCTGTTGCATAGTTTTAAGTCACCACTAGATGGCAGACATGGCTATTAGTTGTCTTGGCCTATATTACCAGTAGGTCTATTAATATTTGCATATTTGAATTGATATGCAAGAGAAAGAACCTCAATATTATTAACATTTTGTGTGAGCGGCCCTGAAGTGCAACGATTTCTGCTTGGAATGGATGGAGCAGTGGTTCTGGATTGTCCCGAAATTCCTGATGACCACCACAACCCTGGTTGCTAGGTTTCCCATTTTCCCCTCAGACGTGATGCTGAAATTATAATCATACAATAACATCATAAATTACGTCACTCATTGGCTGGCTGAGCCCAAAATTGAATGTACAATTGTTTTCTGACAGACATTAATGCGCCTGTTAGCGAGGAGAAAGCAAAAAAAGGAACAGTTCATATATCCCTTCCCATAGTCACACGGAATGCCATTCACTTTCTTTTACATGTAATAATAAACAGTGTCAAATATGACTTTCTTTGTATTTCTGCTCGAACGGAAATTAACTGCAACATTTTATCAAATTTTGCCTCAAACAATGTTTTAAAAAACAAGACCGGTGTTATAAAAGCAGCTTTAGTCACACTGCGTGAGCATGTCCGATATAACCCATCCATCCAAGAAATTTTAACTAAATTTGGCCAATATTCAACAAAATAGTTAAACCCAAGTGACCCTAAGGCAATTAACCAGACAATACAACCAAAATGGAGCAAAGTGTATTTATTCCATAAGCATAATTAACAAAAATAACTATGCACTGCCAATATGGTTTCATATCATGACAAAATCACTTAATTTATTAATAGTAAAAATTAACAAAATACGATACATGGCAATGATTGGCAAAGGTCAAATGTGTTACAGGCCGAACAGCAAAAACAAACAAGCGGGAATTGGATTGGAACAGATTTGGTACTTGTGAATGTGAACGTTACATTGTTGTTGTTGTTGTTGTTTTTTTTAAACTAAAATCAATAAATATTGTTTTAAAATCTAAACTTTAAAAGCTGGAGAGGCTTAACGGGGGCTACACGGATTTTGGACTGCAGCTTTGGTACCCCCTCGCACCAATGCAGCGCTGTCCTTGCTGTTTTGCACATTTACAAGAATTTCAACTTAAATAGTACATCCAAATATTGAATTTTACACCTAAATGATCAATATATATCTAAATATAAATGTTGAATATAAATGCGAAATATATCTAAATATTAAAATATAAGCAAAAATCTTACATACAGATAAAAATGTTGAGTGTTTTTTCGGGCTGAACTAAATATTTAGCAAATACGCCAATCCAACTGCCGATAACCGGTAGTACTAAAATAGTGTAAAATAACATCTAAAAAAAATTAAATAATAATCTTGGTAAATTAACTCTTGGATACATACTATATTATGTGTATACACAGTATATATAAATTATGTATGTGAAAAAATACGTTTTTCTCATGTACAATTTAAAGCAAAATATGTTCACCTATCCTTGAGGAGCAGTGCCGAACTGTTTTAACAACCACAGAGCAAATCCAGATCTTGGGTCAGCACCATTCTAAGAACTAGCTGTAAATTAACCTAATATGATTTAGTTTGTAGGGGAAAACGCACAGTCCATGAAGCTCTGAAGACTGGAACAGCTGACATGCAGCAGACAAGAAAGTTGGGTGGGCAACCATTTTATCCTCCTCAGGTGTTGCAGCAACAATTGTTGTAGGGCTTCATCCTGAAAGAAAGAAGTCCACGTGGTTAAAAACAGGAGTGAAAAACACTATTACTTCTGCTGTGCCGGATCCATTTTGCACCATTCTTACCATGGGAGCTCTCAGATGGTTTTCTGCCGGGGGGACTTTCGGGCTTTTGTTTTTGGAATAATGTGCGTGAAAGAGCAAAAGAAAATGGAGGAAAAATGATTATTTGATGCACCAAGTTGTATATGTGTAGAGTGACATTCCTTGTTACCAATCCGTTCTCAAAGGCCAGTGATTTGTTGGGATTTCAAAATGATTTTCCCTAAATGTTACATTTCAACACATTTTCCCCTATAAGGTATAATAAACATACTCAAAGTATATTACAACACACTGTATAACATTTTCATTTATGACCTATCAATCCATGTTGAAATCACAGTGTTGTAACGCCGTAAAGATGTGGCTCAATGTTGACTTACAGCAAGTTATCAAATATGCTTTGTTACCCTGAAACGGTCGGTTAACAGTAAAAACAATCAAATATGAAGAATGTAACCTACAGGGAGGGTGCACAAAAAAAAGACCAAATATACAGTAGTACCCCAACAGCTCCTGGAGTTCTGCAGCCTCCATCCTCCTCCACTTCTCATCCAATTCCCAAGGTCGTCTTTGTCCACCTCTACATTCATTTTGTTGAATTTCCCAGTCGACTAAAAGTGTAAATTCTGTAGAGTAAATTTGACTCAATTTAGAGTGGGGCCAAATAGACTCCGTTTTAGAGTAGGCTAATATTTACACTTGGAAGAGAGTAAAAAAAAAAAAGAAAAGAAGAAGGTATGCCCCCCCTACTGTTTGCGCAAATGCATTTTTGGTCTCTCGGAGTTACGAAGATTTCAGCTGACACGAGCAATATACTAACACACAGCAGGAGCTGCATGGCTCAGCGAGTAGATCGGCTGTCTTCCAAGTTTAAGGTCATGAGTTTGTTCCTCAACCCTTGAGTGACTTTTATTTTTTCCCCAATTCTTTATTTTACTCTCTTGCAAGTGTGAATATTATTCTAAAACTGAGTACATTTCTCTAAATAGAGTCAAATTTACTGTGTATGTTTATCTTTAAGTACCGCCACATGACTGACACAATTCGGGTAGGTGAAGTGGTAACTGTGTCGTAGTATGAAAACATTTTTACAAGTACGAAGAAATACAGTATTGGCACAGTCATCAATACTGATATCAGTATCAATGTATCCTGAGCAATATTGTATTTGGTCTTAAAGGGTTAGGTTTTTCCCTGAGATCAACACAAAGTGGAAGTGAAAAGTGAAGATGTTTCTATGTCATGTATCTATATGTGACACCAAACAATTTTGTTCACTAATTGTATTTCTTGGGTTTTCGCTATGTTACAAAAGCAGTACTTTGATTTTATAATTCCATCTGTCATCACCCCAGAGCAGCAGTTAGTCCAACTTCCACAGGCTTGTGTGCCGGGGAGGTGTTCGCTCCCATGTGATGTAGGTCCAATTTAACATTCACGTCTCTTCGCCAACACTTGCTAGGGGAGAAAACGCTGGCTACCACAAGAGTTTTGAAATTCATCCTCGAATCTCTCGGCGTCTTCCTTTCCAGCCCTGGCAGCCTCCCTAGGTCTTAGCACCCCGTGGATTCCGCTTCTCTTTTTAAATTTGCAAAACCACCCCTTGCTAGCCTTGAATTCCTCCGCACTTCCCCCAGGGTTGTCTCGGGTAAGTGCGTTATGCAGCTCCCTTGCCTTGTCACAAATTAGAGTCTCTGACACAGTGTCACCCCTTAACTGTTTATGAGTAATCCACTCCAGGAGAACTTTTTCCACTTCTTCCACTTTATCAGTTCTTCTGCTGCTAAGGGTTTTTACCCCTTTTGCAACATCCGCAGCTTTGATGGCTTCTTTTCTCTTCAATATAGTTGATATTGTCGACTTGGCCATATTGTACTGAACAGCCAAGTCAGAGACACGTGTACCACACTCCCACTTGGCGATAAGTTCCTTTTTCAACGCGATGGTCGTCATGACGTTTTTCCTCTTTGGCTTGTTTTCCCGGATGCACTTCTGTGGTGACATTTAGGATGGGAATAACACAAAAAGACAAAGAAAACACTTCAACTTAACATCATATCAGAATATACATGCAAACAGCAATTTGTGTTCTCCCATGCCAAACATAGATCAACTATTTTGTCATGGAAAAAGAGCTGAACGTACCTTTTTGTTTGAGTGTTTTAGAGATTCGAGGCCTCTGTTTGTGATTTCTTCAGCCTGGAGTGAGGTAGTGATGTCATGCCTTTCAGTGCCTTCCTCTTTAAGACAATCCATTGTGATGCCATTTTCCGATCTGCTTTCTCGTTCCGCTGCCAACCGTCTAGTATAATCCATTTCTTGTTCATTGGCCAGCCGCTCTGATACTTCCATTGCATAGGACACTGATATTTCAGTTTGCTCCTCTTTAGGTGTATTTGCCAGTATTTCTTTTTTGTCCTCTTCATGTGTATTGGCCATTGGCTCCAATAACTCAGTTTGTTCCATTTTCGGTACTTTAGCACATTGTTGTAATTCTGTCTCCACATGAGCGTTAAGCCCAGCTGCTTCTTCTCTAAGAGCTGTAGTTGGTCTAGTGAATCGTTCGTGATCTATTGAGGAACAGAAAACATTGGGTTATTTTTAATCAGTGTTGTACATAGTGACAAGCAAGGCTTTATGCTGATCTAAGCACAATCTGAAAGATTGATCTATATTTACAAACTAAATTATAATAGTTGTTCCATTAAATTGTTTTACTTTATTCTAGGGCTAGGCAATAAATCAAATTAATTTGATACATCGTCATTTTAAAAATCGAATTGTTGAAAATTTGCTAAATCGTGAAATTTTGTCTTTTGGATTATTAAAAGCTGTTGTTCTTATGTTGTGTTACATTCAAATGTTTTTGTAAGTTGTAATTTTTCACAAGTGGCACAATGCTGGATGGGTGCTTTACAAGACATGTTTACAATAGCTACCAACTATTTCATTGCGTCATTTTGCACAGGAATTATTTTTGAATGAATGAAACCTTTAGATAAATGTTTGTTGGGTTTATTAGATTAAAATCGTAATTGTCTTGAATGAAAATCGAGATTTTATTTTTTGGTCCTACTTTATTCCCAACACTCTACCCTAGCCTCTGCGTTGCCATGTCAATCTAAGATACCTAGATCCTTCTGAATTAGTAAAGATGGTCAACATAAGTTAAAATATATTAACAATGGGACTATTTTTTTGACCAGAAAGGCAAGCAAGCCCTCATTGACATCAGATTGTTCTGTTTTCTTCATTGGAAAGCAAAACTTTGTACAGTCAACTTAGGCTAGCACAACAACGATTTTAGCTGTCTGCACACATTTCATCAGCTTCTCTGCTTTATTTCACTCAAATATTGAATATTTTTGTCATGTTACTGGATACATTTTGATTCTGAACTACTCTAAATTATGTAGATGGTTCAATTGTGTGCTGTTATATAAGGTTTCTATAATTGCTACATAATAGTGTTTATTACTGCATGCCAAGGTGCCAAATGGACTGCCCCCGCTGCATTTACTAAATAGTATATTGTTTGACTTAAGTTAGATGGCAACAACAAATAAAACATCTCCTGCTGATGAATGACTGGATATGATTGAGATCACCATAATTAGGCCAACTGTCCATTGTTTTTGAAAATCCCTACACTGCTTGTCATACATTTTTCCCTTTAAGATACACAATATATATTACATTTTCATGAAAATCCGCACACGATTGTTAAAGTCGAAGGTATAAATGCCGTATAAACTAGTAATTTGTGAGTAGAGTTTTACAAACCAATCTTGGGATAATTCATCTGCGCGTTTATCACATTGTTCAGTAAGGATCGCAGACGGTCGTTTTCCTCTTGGTATCCTTTTACAACATGCGCCACTTCTTGAAATATCTCCATGGCGACGCTGGTGAAGCGTTCGGTTATTCGGCTCTGAAAAGCGTGCAGGACACCGACAGACGACATGTCGGAACGGAACAATTAAATATTTACCTATCACATTTGCATTATTGTTATATATTTTTTACATTGACATCAAGCAACGTCGACAAAACACGAAGAAGAAGAAAAAAGATACACCGGAAAAGGGAAGTCCTTACGTTTCCGGTTGGTCGTTCACTGAAAATGTATTTACTTTCTCCATTTAATGTTTGATGGTTTATGTAATTAATGAACAAATTCGTTGTAATATGCAACATTGTGTTGTTTTCATACACTCTCAACTTCAAATTCGTAAATGCAAGACCATAGACATACAAGCTTACACTCGTACGTTCACATCGCAGCCATATTGGATGGGGAAACGTAGCATCGATGATGATACCACATGATGTAGTTAAAAAACACACACACATGATGTGGTATGTGTACACAGTATACCTGTAATTTTACAGCCAAAACCATACAGATCGCATGGCACTTTGTCTTAACTATTACTTTTAATTGTATATCATTATACAACTTTGTGAACACAATTTGCTGACTTGTGGTACTAACATGAACAAGTATAAATAATGATTCTTCAATTTTTCTGTCTCTGACCGTCAGTTGGATTAGCAGGATTTTTTTTCTCTCTTCTGAGGCTAAGGGGGCTTGACCAATACATAGGGATGCTGAGAAAGTAACTTAATCAAATTAAAATGCTGGAGTGGCTTAACTGGGCCTACACAGATGTCCCCAATTGTACCGTCATTTTTGTCACTAAATGTCATTTAACTTTATCTTCTACTTTGTCATTGTGTTTAACGGCTATTTGCAAAGTTATTTCATTGTGCATTACCGCCACGCATCTTCATCATAACGTTGTAATGCCCAATACTTTACTGTACGAAAGAGGGCGCCCGTGAGTCACACCGTTTAGCAACCACCACGGCTCCAATGAAGCAGAAGAAGTGTGCAGTGGGCAGGCGAGCAGGCTGCTGCTGGTGACAGCCGCAAGGCGAACCGAACCGCTCCCCCTCCACATTTTAACTGATAAGAAGAAGACATTACGGGACGCTTCCATGGGTATACTCCATTGTGCTTACTGACGGAACGGTTTCAAACGTTTATCCGGCCCAGGTGCCAGTCGAGCATTCACTTAGGCTTCGAGTTTTTCCCAAGTAACGTACGTTACGTTAGCTTCGGCGTATAAACAGTGGCACCAAGTCTGTACGCCACAGCCGCGTCGCCTGTCAATAGTATTGACAACACGACGAGAAGATGGGTGACATAAAGCCATCGACGTCTCCCGCTTTCCAGTCGGAGGTAAGTGACAGATTATCGCAATAAGTCATCGTTGGTCTGTCGACTTGTTTTTGCTTCATCGCTACCGACGCAAGCGATTGTCAACTTGCTGGTTACTTGTCACCGCACTGCTAGCCTGTAAATGCTCTGACATGATGTAGTAACATGAATGTGATAAACTTGCTCAGGGTGATTTCTGCATTCGCACCCAACGATCGTCTACTTTTAACACTTGTAAGTGCGTCTTTGACACGCGCGAGAAACACCTCTTCATTTTACTCCTGAAAAATACACTGGAGAGATAGTTAACGTTCAATCGATTCGAAAACATTCCATCATCATCATCATCATCATCATCATCATCATTGCTAACATGCTATGCTAGCAAAACGTAATGGTAGCGACACCCGATTGGAAAGTGCGTTCGAAAACAAATGATCGCTACTTGTTTCGAAAGCCAATATGGAAATGTGATGCTTTTGGTAAGAAAAAAAAATCCCCCAACATTGCTTTGTTACGGTTGACTCTCCACCGTTACTCACTAGCTGTAGCTAGCCTGCACAGCCGTCTGTTACTGCTGACTGTCCATTGCTAGCCCACATTTGTTTTCTCTGACAGTTACGTTTGTAAGTGGGGGGTTGGTAGCACTGATCTCAAGACACAAGCAAAAAAACCCGATTTACCCCTACTGTACAATTTATTTTCAACCAAAGAGCGTTATCGTCATGTTGTTGTCTTATCTTTTCGGATGACTGTTGTTCAAATGCTCATTCTTGCAAGTGTCTCACACGCACTCGCTAAACCAAGGAGCATTATGAGACGTAGTATAGTGTAACCTCAGAAATAGTCGATCGGAGCAACCAGAATGGCAATAGTACCCAAACTCTACCTACGCAGAACTTGTTTAAAAAGAAACCGAAAAAAAGTAGAAGCACCGATTCGCTCTTGTTATATGAAAAAAGAAGTACTTAGACACAAATTAAAAATGTTTTTGTACAGTCAACCGTTGTGCCATACCCACTCTAACAACTTGAAATGTTGAATAAAATAGGCTCTGTTAATGACTCAGGCTCTGTTAAAAACACTGCACTTAAACTAATATTAAAGTTGCAAAACACTGGTCTAACTGTTGTAAACAGTTAAAATGTTAAAATGGCTAATGATCACTGAAGAAATTCACATTGTATGACCAGCCTTCCCCCACCTGATTAAACTGAGAATTTGTAAAACTTGTGTCGTTTAGGCTGTCAGAAGATGCTACGCATTTGTCACAAATCATCATTGTAGTTGACAGCATCAAATAATTGTCTTAAATAAGGCCATGCACGGTGCTTATCCTAATTGTTACTTTTCCCTGGTTCACATTCTTCCATGTCGCTGCTGACTCTATTTTTCTGCCTTTATAAGATCCAAGATTTCAACCACAGTTTACTTTACCTGTCTCTGTATCTCACACTCTTTTTTTTATTTTTATTTTTATTTTTTACTTCTGCAGAGGTTTAAAAAGGATTATGACAAAACGCAAGCACAGGAAAACATGCAAACTTGATAACGAGGCCACCACGCCGCCGCATGTAAGTGAATTACTTTTCGCCACTGGAGCTTATGCATGTTTCTGTGTTCCAGGGCTTCAGTCCACCCTTCAGGAAGAGGAAACGGACAGTGGAAGATTTTAACCAGTTTTGTACATTTGTTTTGGCCTATGCTGGTTACATCCCATACCCTCAAGAGGTAAAAGTCTTATTCTAATATATTTAATAGTGTGATTCAGTCTACAACATTATCTATTGTATGGGTGGGCAATTCGTCAATTTTATCAAATTAGTCGAGTGTATTTGTATGGTTGTTTTTGAAGAATTTGTTAGTGTCTTCCGTAGTTCAAAGCACATCCCGACTGACATGCACACAACAACATGGCTAGAATGGATGAATGACATTTCAGTTTATTTCATTAGGGCGAATTAATCTGATATGACTTAATTGAGTTACAGGCGCAGTCATGGAATTAATTCCTGTATTCCTACACTGCTGCGCAAACTAGTTGATTGTGCGTTAAAAACCTTGTATTTCAGGCGCGCCGTTAAGGGCCCCTGTACGTACTCGGCTTGCTACTACTTGCCCTACTCGCTATCAGCAGTTGTTTTTGTTTTTTTTACTAGTAAAACCAGGTACCACAAGGTACTGTTTCTGGTATCTGGTCAGGATCCAAAATGTGCCATGTTGTTGCCACATGAATTGTGGTTTGTCATGAGCAGATTCTTCATTGTTACTTTTGAGGATCCGCAGCTAGAAATAAGAAAAATGAAAACAGAATGTTAGCTTTGAGCCGACACAGTACTGTAGGCTACTCCACTGTATGCACTTTACAACTTGTGTTGCCTTTGTCTCTTCGTGAATAAAATGTCTTCTTAATGGCTAACAATCACACGCTGAGAAGCTACTTTAAGTACAGGAAAGCCTCATTCTCCTCCATTGTTTTTGTCTGCTGGCAAGTTTCCTTCTGAGTGGAAAGCCAGCAGCCTCCCAAAAAACCATTTGATTAGAACTGAGTGGAGCAAATGCCGACCAGGCAGGGAAAGGAAAAAAAAAAATCATCCAAGTGTTTTATCGTTTACAGAACTCTTCACTGCGCAGTACTTCCAGCCCTCCCAACAGCACCGGAAGCACAGTGGATAGCGATGGCTGGACCCCGGGGCCGTCGCCGTCTTGTCCCCAACACCCCTTCATGGTCCCCCTGGACAGGAGCAGACACCATCCACAGCTCGGGGCCACACTGTCCAGTCACATTAAGAAAGATGTGAGTTGAGCTCAAAGTCCAAAACAAGGATGGGGAACATTTTTGTTATCAGGGTCTCTATCTATCTATCCATCTATCCATCCATCCATCCATCCATCCATCCATCCATCCATCCATCCATCCATCCATCCATCCATCCATCCATCCATCCATCCATCCATCCATCCATCCATCCATCCATCCATCCATCCATCCATCCATCCATCCATCCATCCATCCATCCATCCATCCATCCATCCACTCTAAATTTGACCAAAATAATGATCTTTTGTGCAGCACACGTTCACAAGCCTGCATCCAGAGGATCGCAGGAAAGCCGAGAAGCTGAAGAAGAAAAAGAGGAGAAAGGAGAGGGAGCTTCAGGCGGGCGAGGAACACGGGCAAGCCAAGTCGCCCGACTCGTCACTGCCGCCTGCGTTCCCCTTCGGCGACTTGCCTATAAAAGAGGAGCCAGATGACGAATTCAGCATCCCACTCCATCCACAGCGCGTCGCCAGCCCGTCCCAGTGCAAAGAGGAGCGACAGGAAGAGCAGAGCCAATGGGATGGGCGAGACCTGGAAGAAGGTGTGGTCAAGGTCCAGAAAGTGGAGGGCCTTTCTGGAAGCAGGACGGTGTTCCGTCAGGGCAAGCAGGTGGTGTTCCGGGACGAAGATGGGTCGGGAGAGGATGAGGACATCATGGTGGACTCGGGTAAGCACTTCGATAAATATTGTGCAAAGTTGAACCATGTACGAATGAATGAATAAGCATTTCTTATTCAGAATGAAATAACATGGACTTTAATTCAGAAATATTTTTCAGATGTAAAAAGCAAGCATGTGACCACATTTTCTCTCCCCCGCGCCCCCAGACGACGACTCATGGGACCTGGTGACGTGTTTCTGCATGAAGCCGTTCGCCGGCCGCGCCATGATCGAGTGCAACAAATGTCACACCTGGGTCCACCTGTCGTGCGCCAAGATCCGCAAGAGCCACGTGCCCGAAACGTACGTGTGCCAGAGCTGCCGGGAAAACGACGGAGGCGCCGCCGCCGACGCCCGCCGCTCCCACCGCCCTCGTATCGGTCCGCGGAAACACCTGCTAGAATGACCTCCAAGCCCCACTTCTGAGATTTTCTACGAACACTTGTGGACCTTTAGCAAGCTCCTATACCCGACTCGGGGTTATCTTAGCTCTACAGATGTGTACTTGTGCTTCCTACAGACTCTCTGCGTAAGGCAATCACTGAATGATACACTACTCACAAAAAAGCTGAGGGATATTGAAATTTCGGGATGTGCGCTATCACCTTAAGTGAACTTAATTTGACCTTTTCTGCACACAGAGAACGGCAAGTGATGCAAAAATGACTGAACCGCGTTGACAGTTTGGCGAGCAATTAGATGTCAATTAAGTTCACCGATCGAAGGTAAAGTAGTACTTAAATGTTAGGTTCACCTCCAAATTTCACCCCAAATCTGAATATCCTAACTTTTGGACTAGTGTTTAGATGGCTGTTAGCATAGCAGCCAACGTCTACAGTTGGGACTGTCGTGTCTTGCGAACACTGGAAGCTGCCATGTTGAGTCCCTCCACAAAACTGCCACCCTCTCTGGTGCATGCAGGGATGTGTCAGGAAGACTCGTTTGCACTTTTTCTCACTTTAAAGCTAACCGTTTGACCCTTTTGGCAAACAGGTATGTTCAGATGAAACTGGACTTGATTTCTTCCCCCCGGGCGGCCCCGTGTTAAGTGGCCGTTTTGAAGGAGAAAACAAGTAAAGCCTTGTGATGATTGCTTCAGATGGTGCTATAGTATTAAGATGATAATCCGATAGAACAAAGATCCAGACGGCATCTTCTTCATCGGTCTGTTTTGTTATTTAAGTCCATAATGGACAAATGCCCAGAGAGGTGGTTCTTCTCTCCTCTTCTCAAGCTGTCTTCCAAGCTCATATGCGGTGTGTTTCCACGGCTGGGGAGATAAATCACTTCTTTCCCTCCTACACTTCATTTCCACTGGTCAAGGATTCTCGTTGCTCATAAGTATTTTACCTTAACTAGTTCAGCTGTTTCATCTCTAAGATTCCTGTGACAAAATATATTTATGGAAGGGACTGAAGGCCGTTCCGTTCAAAGCTTCAGCAGGAAATGTGGTGGTTAGTTGACTAGAATCGTGTTGAGATTCTCTCGAGATTATACACATGTGAGGGAGGAGGGTGTGTGTGGAGGACAATGCATGTGCGGCTATGAAAATATCGTGTTTCTGGTCCTTTTTAATAAGATGGTCATCTGCAAACAAAATCAGCTTTGCCGTCTCATTACGACTTCATGATGTTTTAACAGCAGTATTCACATACGTCCACCCTCAGCAGGTTTACTGGGAATTGCTGTTTTTTGGGGCACTGCCATTCGGATGAACTCTTTTAGCATATGTGCCATGGACCTGTTTTGTGTCAGTTCAGTAAAAGCCATACTCCAGTGTAGAGTGACATTAAAGACTCTTGACACAGTTTTTTCTAGGATGGGTTTTTACAACACACAGTCACAGATTTTGACCAGAGAACATTTGTGTGGTTGGCCAACTGATGTCTTCTGGTGCTGCGCTGCCAAAAATCAGCCCGGTTGGGATGTTTCCTAAATGACAAGCACTGTTAGGTCTTTGAGAGCCCTCATTTTTAAGGATCGGTTAGATGTGTACTATTAACAATGGTCTGTGTGATAGAAGTTGGTTTATTCTGACGGGTTGGGTTATACTCTCCCTTTATTGAGAATGTGTCATGTGTACTGTGTGGTGAAAACTGTTTCTATGAAACTAATGTAAAGTATTGTAAATAAAGAGTTACCATTTTATCCTACGTGTTGTTTTAGCTTGTTTGTTGGATTTAACACTGATTCAATTGATTAAAATTCTAATCTGCCAGAATGATAAAAAAAAAAAAAACGATTCTATTTGGGTAATTTTTTTGGCCACAAATTTGTCTTAAGCAAGATCTAACCGGCAGAAATTAAGTCACTGCTTCATTTCAAGAACGTAAAGCCACTACTTTAAGTATAGGTAACAATATAATCTTGGCTCAGTTACAACGCATGTATTTACACATTAGCCGCTTTGCACGCAGCCTCATGTTAAGCAAGTTATGTAGTTTATATGTTCCTTGAGTTTCCCACTTCTGACATAAATACTAGTTTTGCTCCACAGTCCCCACTTCCCAGTAATCAAAACTCTTCACTTCTGAATCATATTTATTGTAGTATTTACAGATGAGAGCACTCGCTACACATACTGTACTATAAACTACATAGGGACATTTTGAAATGGGGCTTGGAATGAAACATTTCGACTGCTTGTCCTTATGCTGGCCTGAGAGTGACGCTGCAGCGCACGAGTCAAAATAACACACTCGGTCACAACATTAGGTACACTTCGACACGCGTTATTCCCAAAAGCAACCAAAACAAAATAATTCGGTTTAATTGACTGTGTCTGTTATTATCGTAACATGTAGTGTAGAACTTCTTAAAGATCCGCTTCCTTCCCTTGGATGAATAAGGTATCATAAATATTAAAAACATAATGCTGTACTTCTAATTCAACAACTCAGCATTACTATCTTCGTAAAGGCAGAATATTTGTTGCAGTGCTTGTATTAGATTTCATTAGATTGTGCACGTGTAATTTATAAAGTGCAACACATTTTAAAATGATAAATGAGAAACACTATAGTAAACGTACTTTGAGAGTAACAAAATAGCAAATCAATATTAATTTCCACCTTTAGTCTGAATTATTCACAGCATTTGATCAATTCAGTGCAAAATAAGTAGTGTTTTCCTCCCTTACACTCCTCATCACAATTGCTATTATAATCCCTATTATCGTGATCAATTATGTTTAAAAGAATAATATTTGATAGAGCAAGCCGAAGGGGGCACATTATGTGCAGAAAGTGCAGTTCTTCGAAAAGTAAAAAGACAAAACATGACAAGCGCAACTGAAACTAGCAACACAATAGAAAGACATGAAGCGAAATTAGCATGTGAAAGATATGACCTAGACGTTATGTGCTTTTTTAGCAAACATTTCATCATTTAAAACAAAGAGTGGCTGGCTCCTTCTGTGCAGCATGACAAATTGAAAGTCCCAATCCAAGAGCAAAATGTTAAATAAAAGTAAACATCACACATTTGCATCAGTTTATATGAGTTTGTAGCAGTCCAAATGTAATTATTCCTACAACAAAACCAGTGACAGAGTCAGAATAAATGAAATCACATGGCCATTTTCTAAAATGGACAGATTAGCACCATCTTGTCACTTCCCTTTTCCCTAATACCGTACTATTGTTCACACATTTGCACAGTGACACTCAACTGTGCAGCAGAAATAAACTAAAACATGTTGATGTGACCTTAACCAAACATAACCTTCAGTCCAAGCCATCCTACGACTCGATCCAGTTTGCACGACGAGTATATTATACTCTGTAATATATCATAAATCTTCTGAAGGACGTCGAGTGACAACGAGGTAAAAACACACTTTTCCTTTCATAGCTGCGTACTTGACACTTTGAAGCTTGACATCTGCCTGCAAAACTTTGACCAATCACTGATGGCACCATGATGGGCCCTTCTGTTGAGTGCTACTCGGTCCTCCTTCAGTGGGCAGACGATATTTGAGCTGCTCTGTCAAGTGTCAGGCAGACGTGAGCTGCAAACTCCCAGTGGATGCTTTCACTCCCGCAGCTGGGAGTCACTTCGTAGGAAAAGGAGGAGTGGAGGGACTTGATAAAATATTCACTAAAACCATCACAGAGGAGGACCAAAGGCTGGACTTTTGTCCAAAAGTGTATATAAGTTCCGTCATTGCCCTCTGGTGCTCCATGGCGCCTAAGATTCACTTTCAATCCTGTGAGCTGATGAGACAAAAAAAGAAGAAGTTTGGTTTCAGTATAAGTTTATGCATCCAAATGACAGCACATAAAGTATATAATATATACTTGCTCAGGGCTCAGGCAACGACCAATCACAGCTTACCTGTTTTGTGAAGC
Organism: Vanacampus margaritifer; assembly: GCF_051991255.1. Taxonomy (NCBI): domain Eukaryota; kingdom Metazoa; phylum Chordata; class Actinopteri; order Syngnathiformes; family Syngnathidae; genus Vanacampus; species Vanacampus margaritifer. The sequence goes on along the minus strand of NC_135439.1, from coordinate 15,628,351 downwards.
AGAGATGTGATTGGTTGTTACCTGAGAAACATTGATGTCATCTTCGGTCGACAGCAAGAGGCAAAATGGCCGCCATCTGAGATGGCTAAAAAATGGCTGGATTTTGCTTCATAACTCATATTCCACAAATGTAATATCTCTTTATTTATTTTGACTAAGGATGCACGATAATGCTATTAGCAATCGATACTGATAAACCAATAACTTAGAAAGTGTTGATGTTGATAAACGATAAGTAAGCCGATAATTGTTTGCAAAATTAACTTGAATACAAATATAATTTTTGATTCCTACTATAAGTGTAACATGTACAAATACCAGAGGTGGCAAATCCAGGTCCGGAAAGTAAAAACCCTGCCACCGTTTGGCTTTAGCACCAGGTGCTAGCTAGCTAGCTCCCAAGCTAGCTCCCATGGTGCGCATTTACCTGCTAGGGTGCTAGCTAGCTAGCATCAATGGCTAAAGCCAAACTGTGGCAAGGTTTTTACTATGTGGACCTGGATTTGCCACCTCTGACAAATACATGAAGCTGAATTTGATTGATTTCTGTGTTTGTAAAACAACCAGTAACTAACTCATTTTGAGTTTGCCTAACAAAACAGTCACGTTTTAAAAATGCAAAAAAACAAAAAAAAACAGTGAGGGTACCTTTTGGGGAGTGTTGTGGAATTTTCAGTAGTTAGGCGAGATGAATAAAACAGTCAGGAAAACAATTTGTCTTTTGGGTTTCTTTATATTTGAAGCTTCAAATATATACAAGGCTTACGAGCAGTCTACAAGAAGTGATCTGTCAGAGTGTGCGCAGTAAATTATCATGGGAAGATTTTAATGCCGCCTGGTTAGGTTTTGGGAGGAGAAAGGGAGGGTCAGCTAGACAGGAAAGCAAGCAGTCTGTTTCCGAGCAGGCTTATCGGGCAAGATTACTTCAATATTGCTTCATGTACAAGAAGTGAAAAGTTAAAGAAAATACAGGTGTCCACAATACGGTATAAACTTGTTATGTTAATACGTGTTAAATAGTTATTTTCTATAACAGGACAGTAAAGAAAGCCCACACTGGCGACTGCAATGTCGCTAGGGCTGTGTATTGCCATAATTGTGCTTATTTGAAAAGTATTGGGAAATTAAAACAGCATTTTTTTTTTTCATGTAACACATTCTATTTAGTTTTTAAACATAATATTGGACAATTGGTACATTAAGAAACATGTACCATGATAAGTTTAAATAATTAAATAAATGTTGATAGTATTGCTCTGTCTGTTTTTTTAACAAGACATAGCGTCCAATCACTGGTGAGCTATTTTTAGAACATTTTTAGAATTTTTAGCGCATTATGATGTCACAAATATACGACACTACCTTCGTAGAGGGGAGGGCTTGAGGAGTTGGGCACAACTTTAGCCACAACCACAACAGATGGACCAACGTGGCATGTCTATTACTTGTATTATCGAAGGATTTCTTTATCTGGTTTATCTGTATGACGTCAAATTGCCGATAATTATCAGCCACCGATATTATCGTGCATCCCTAATTATTACATTAATTTAAAATAAGTCACTTCATGACTGACTCCACAAAAACAAACAATTTCTCGGAATCAGCCATCTTTGTTGTTTACTTTCACCTCAAACGGTTTGAGGTCGGAACCGGGACAATCCGAGTGGGATAAATCCGACCTCCCACCTTCCACGAATGCAGCAGAAGAAGCAAAATTCCTCCATTTTTATCCATTTCTGAGGGCGGCCATTTTGCCACTTGCTGCCGACTAAAAACCACATCACAGTTGCTCAGGGCTCAGGTAACGGCCAATCACGGCTAAGCTTGCGAAAGTCACATGACCAGATTCATAGATGAACAAAGATACTTAATTACTTGTGGAAAATAGATCAACTTTTCCGGGTCATTGGATCATGTTTTCACAGCTTTTTGAGTCCATCCGTTTGGTATTGTCCACTCTGATTAATATCACTGTGTGGCTACTGAAAAGTGGCTATAGACAATTTAGACCAGTGACATTAGTGTGGTATGAGATTATCCAATCGACTGAATTGGTCTGGAAATAAGGATCGATTTCTTAGTACATACTAGAGGCAACAGGCAGAACAATTAAACGCTCCTCCACTAGATGGCAGAAGCCACATCAACCTGTTGCTAATTATACAACACAATAATAGCTTTGTGTTCAACTAAACAGGCCCACATTTTACACAGAGTAATTTGTGCATAAATGGAGACAAGCTGATCATTATTTCAGCATGGATGGATGAGTGAAGCAAAATGAAGTGCTTGGACGCTGCAGCCTACTCACATTGTTTGGGTATCCGGAGCGGCTCTGTGTCTGCGCAGATGACTTGATGCATGACTCCTCTGAACTGGTACAGCAACTTGAGGCTCTTCTCCTCTCCCACACAGGGGTCGTAGAAGCCTGGCAAGCCCGCCTGCGGCAAGGGAAGCGATTGATTTCGAAAAGGCGGCTATGCAATCACAATACACACACACACACACACACACCTTGGAAGTCTCAGTGAGGATGAGTTTGGAGTCCTTGACGAGGCACTGCAGCGGGACGGTGACGTCAATGACTTTGGCTTTCTCCTGCTTCTGGCTGGTGTCGGACACAAACTTTCCATACCAGGCATTCAGGATGATCAGCCCTGCGGTTATGAACAGTTCAAAGTAGGGCTGGGTTTAAAAAAATCGAATAGTCAATATCGAATAGATTTTCCTTTTCAAGTCCGATATCGAATTAAAACCATGAATTGATTATTTTACATACTGTATCACTTTCCCCCATAAATTCTTTAGAAAATAGAATTTTAAAGGCCACATTTTTTTTATATCTTACTTGGACTGTGAAATTACAATTTCAATTATTACACTCCACAATTACAATATTGGCATAATCGTAAACAAAAGTAAAAGATGAATACAAATTTTGTTGTTTAATTGTATATATTTGCACTTTTTTAATTTTAAAATACTAATTTAATAAATCTTGTTTGGGCAATAAGAAACTTGCATAATTATAGTGTTTCAATGAAATTGATTTTGTCTTAAAGGGATACTTGAATCATTGAGTCGTATTCAGCAGTAAAAAGTTAATATTTTGTCCAGAATGAACTTGATAACTCTGCAGTTTAAAAAGGTCATATTAAAGCTTTTTTTACATCATGCATGCTCCACCAATGCCCAGATGAGTACGAAGAGCCCTGACTGTGTGCGGACCCTGCACACTCCACAGTTTCTTTGGGCAGGGGCGGGGTTTTTCTTACCTCATTTGAAGTCATGTCTTCGTTTGTCAACTGGCTGTCGCTTTAAGACCGTGCACGTACTCGCACGCGCACCATGAACGAGCCTGACACAGATGTTGCAGTTACGCTTTGGGCCAAAGGTGGCAGTCGCGAGTAAAAAAGTGACAAAGTGCACAAAGATCCTTTAAAAACTGTTTTTTCCACTTGCTGTCGACTGAAGATGACATCACCTGTGCTGAGGAAGCAGGTAACGACCAATCATAGCTCACCTGTTTTCTGGGTTTGGTCAGCAAACTGAGGCATGATGGAAGTGGAAACATCTGTTTTTAGAGGTATTGTACATGAAAAGTAATGAAGTTATCAAATTCATTCTTGATAAAATATATTTTTTTACTCCTAAAAATGGCTCAAAGAGTCAAGTATCCCTTTAATATTTTTTTACGTTTGTTTTGCACCAAAAAAACAAATAATTGTCCTAATCTTGATTTTAATTATTACCAAATTAATTGTGATTAATATTTTCTTCATAAACGAGCAGCACTATATCGTAATGTTTTCTTAAAATGTACTGTTCACATCAATTTAAAAGTATTTTTCTTACATTTATGAAAGACCTGACATTATTGCTCGTTAAGACAATTTTCTAATTTATATTTACAATTATTTAATGGATGGATGAATTAGATTCTAAAAATATTTTCATCTCATCCTTGCTGATGTCAATGTTTGTGTAAGACTTATGTGATTATAAAACGCGTTACTTTTATTAATAAACCAAATCATTTGACCAGTTAGTGCCTCTGCAAAATTTACTTTGGAATTTAAATTTATGGAGTTTTTTATCATGTCCTTGACATTTAAGAAGAATAGATGTGCCACGATGAATCGATATCAGTTTGAATTGAAGTGAAGTGAATCGAATCGGACAAAAATCGAAATTGAATCGAACTGAACTCTTGTGAATCCAAATTGAATCGATTGAAGACGATAGAATGGAGACCCAGCCCTAGTTCAATGTGTCACTTGCTTTTTGGTCTCGACATGTATTCATCTGCAAGCACATCTGAAGGGTAAACACATTCAGCGAGTGTCTCCTCAAATAACCGCGTGCAACCTCTACGTAAATGTGACAGGAAATTAATTAGCACACTGAGGTCACCGTTTTGATTTATGGCAAAGTGTTCGAACGCAGATTTACACATTTAACCTCTGTAGACGCTGCAGCATGCAGATTGGCTTCACAGTACAGGATGATGGAAGTTTGAGTCCTGGAGCTACAGTATATATCATGCGGCTGACAGCCACCATGACAAATGTGTCTGATTTACACCTTGGGAGTCCTATTAAGTTTTGAACTTGTCTATAGGCGTAGAATGGTCATTTGTGTTTTACCCATTTTGGATTCTTCTGCTTCCATGATTCTCCTCACAGACTCCTGCATCAGCAGAACCTGAAGAGTGGAAGGGGCAGAAGTTTTCCTCCCAGTAGCGATGATCAACCATTCCATGTGAAAAGTGAAATTTGAGCGTGTGACTCACAGCGGACTCGGCCTCTTGCTTCTTTTTGGCGATGTCTGTTGCCGAGCTTTTCCTCTGCAGCTCCAGTTCTCTGGGAAGCACAGGGAGGGACATGCATTACTTACTAGGACTGACCGTGAAGGCTCGCTGCAATGCCCCCCCCCCCCTATTCTTTTACAAAGACAGCCCCCGTCACAGTGTGTCAGCAAATGAGGCAATAACAATGCCAAAAAGGAGGTTGCGAAAAATGAAGAAACCATTGTGGCAAGGCGGCTCATTTAAAATGTAGCGACTGCTGTCACGACCAAAACTGAAATACTCTCCGAATCCCCAAGTTGAGGCGGCATCTCACCAGGGCCAGTAAGTTGAGTAAACAAGAAAATTGGCATGACGGTGGAGTCGCTATCCTGCAATGATGTGCAATCTCCGTGTAATGCTGTCCATCTTGTTAGAACCGCTCGACTCCAGCTTTTTGCGTCACTATTTGAACTTCATTTTTTATATTGAAGGCGAATTGGGAATAAAAATGTGTTCATCTACTATCTTGCAGCTGCTGCGCTGATGCAAAAAAAAAGAAAAAATACCACAGAGGTTCAGCTCGCAATGATAAACTCTAATTTGGTCTGATTTTCCAATGCGAGGAGTGTCGAAAAGAAGGTTGCGTTATCTGTGTGCGCTACGCGAATAGCACTGAATTCACAACACGACACGGTAAACAGAGGACAACAATGAAGGACATCTGACTTTTTTTCTTTCTTTTATGTTTTTGTATTCTTATTTGTTGTGATCATTTGTGGGATGTGGTAGTATGACTATGCATTAATGCACGTCTCTATTTTTTTGTTTATTGTTTATTTTCCTTATAAAATGAATAACAACCATCAAAAATGGTTTGAATTTATTATAGACATGAAACTTGTTTTGCAGTAAACTAACTAACTAAATGAATGAATGAATGAATGAATGAATGAATGAATGAATGAATGAATGAATAAATAAATAAATAAATAAATAATTTTACATCGTGTCAGACATCTAATCATCCGCTTTTTATAACACGAGTCCTCATTAGGTTTGCAGGTGAGCTGGAGCCTAACCAAGACCGTCAAGGTGGTCACTAATTAACCGTTGGGGGACATATGGAAAAACAAACATTCACATGCGAACATGCAAGCTCCACAAAGAGAAGTCGGAGGCAAGATTTGAACCCAGACTCGACTCGACTATGAGGCTGATGTGCTAACCGCTATGTACTGTCGGACACATTTTTTTTTAATCCTACTAACTATTGCATGGAGTTTTACTGATGAAAAAGTAAAGGGGTGGAATTAAATGTAAGTTATTTTGGATGTGTAAAATTCATCATTTTATACATAATACATATATTTTAAAAACCAGTGTCGTTACACATGGCAATGACAGTAAAGATCTAATTAAAATTCCAAAACAAAAATATATCATGTCAGAAAAGTTCCAGGACTGGCCCCCAAAAGATATATATAATTCTCATGGCTTCTTCACCATCACAGCATGCCTGAGCATCTGACAGTGCCTGGCCGAGAAGAACACTGCAGTGCTGGAGAAACCTCCCTACTACCCAACCTGGCTTTGTGAGATTTTTTTTTCTTATTCATAAGCTTTAAGAAGTCATCAAGAGGACCAATTTTGTAGATGTGCACGGCATCAAGTCTGCCTTGATGAGGGAGCTGCCGAGGACCCTGGAAGAAACTTTCAAAGAGTGGCAGACAAGGCTGGGAAAATGCATCAAGACTCTAGAGCAGGGTTCAACTATTCCAGTCCTCGAGGTCCGGAGTCCTGTATTTTTTAGATATTTTTGCCTACCAACACACCTGATAAGATCAGGATCGTTATCAGGCATGCTGATGAGCTGATTATATGAATCAGGTGTGCTAGTGGGCGGAAACATCTTAAACCTACAGGACTCCGGACCTCGAGGACCGGAATTGGTGAACCCTGCTCTAGAGGGATGTCTTTGAAGGCGAAAACTTGTAGTTTGGATTTGAAATAAATCTTGAGTGACACCAGTCCTGGAACCTTTCTGACAAACCTCATACAGTATACAGTCATGTATATATATATATATATATATTTCAATCTTTAACTTTAATTCAACCAACATTTTTTAGTTAATAGAAAAGCAAAATAAGTACACATTTCAACAAACTGAAACGCATTGTGTAGCGTTAATTTCGTCACTGAAGACCAAACAAAAATAATTTCATCAACGCACATTTTTCACTAGACTAAAACTAGACTAGACTAGACTAAAACCCTTATTAATAAACATAAAACTGGGACTACATTAGTATGCATTTTCGTCGACTAATGAAGACGAGACAAAAATGTACTTCACTTAATAAAAAGTGGACTAAAATCTTTGAACATTTCAGTTCATGAACAAAAATGAGACAAAAATTACATGATTTTGTAAAATCTCGTCATGTGACAAACACCCTTTAAAATCTGCAGCTAGCGAGTGCAACACAACCACACAAACACTTGGGACAGACAGGAGGTGGATTCATGGTGAAAGGTTAAAAGAAAATATATATTATAACATAACATTAATCCAATGGCTATAACATTCCAACAATAATGTTAATCTGACCGCTAACTAATGCTGGCTAATTTACTAGCTCATAGCATGAAGCCTTAGCAGCCACTTGTTGATATACTGGAATTGTGTGTCAAGTTGTATTTCATCAAAGAGATGAGGACATTTTATGTGAAATAGTTTTAGATCTGAAATGTTCAACATTATCTGCTGACAAAAAAAAAAAAGTAAAATGATTGTCCTGACTAAAACTAGACTAAAAACGTTGACAGTTTTTGTTGACTAAAACTAGACGAATAAAATTGTTTTCTTGGACTAAAATAAAGACTAAAATGCTAGATTTCTTGTTGACTAAAAAGAGGAGTGAATAAAAACGGGATGAGGTCAACTAACTAAAAAACTTACAAACGTGATTGAAACTGGACTAAAACAGAGACTAAATTTAAAAATGGCGGATAAAATTAACACTCGAATTGGGTCAACTGCAAACACTTAAAGTAACAGAGACAACCTAATGGGCACTGTACTGAAAAAAGAATAAAACATGTACTGACTCTTCTTTCTGCGCTCGCGTGTAGGGGATGATGACCAGTTTGTGGACGGCCATGTAGACCAGCAGCGGCCCCACTGTGGCATAGAAGACAGCACTGGGAAGCAGCTGGTCTGTCAGATGGACTGGAAACAGGTACGTCTGACTGGCACGTGCCAACCTGCGAGAAAACACCCGTTAGATCGTCCCACAAGGCCCGCAGAAAAACGAGCCGTCAAATGGTGGGCCGGTCACTACTTGATCTTCAGCGTGACTCCCTGAGGGACGCCGACGCTGACAGTGGCTGACAGGACACTGTGGCGGCTGATCTTCCTCTCTGCTCCGTATTCCAGCACCGTGCCGAACCAGCCTGTCCTGGAGAAGGAGAGACCACACAGACGTCAATAGAGACCAAGAGGCCGCTACTGACGACAGCAGCATAGGCACAACGTGCAATGACTGCAAGAAAAAGGCTGGTTCTTTTCCGTAAATACTGTATAGTTCAAATCAATATCACAATTTTCGTGCTTAAGAAATGCAGTCCACATGTTTACATATCGTTGTCTCACGAAACGTGAAACATTGAAGAGATAAAGCCACAGATTTGTTTGCATTATAGTTGTAATCTGATTTACAAATTTATATTTATGCCACAATTGTAGAACTTTGTGAAGCTGTAGTGAACGCATAAAAGACTAAGTCAAAGTGTTTAGTACGTTAACAACTCCAATTAACTGTTATGTTAATTCATGGTTCATTTGCCATTATTTTAGAGTAAGGCAAACCTATAAAACCAAAACATTTATGTACAGTATAATAAATTTGATAGTTTATTGCAATACAGATTAAGTTATTGGTTGTGTTTGTTTAAAAAAAACAAAAAACGTGAAGAGGACCTTTAAAAAATTCAGCACATGAATTCGCAATTGCAACACTGAGGAATAAATCACAATTAGATTATTTTGAAATAATTAAACTGTTGAGATACCACTGCATAGTACTTCTTTTTACAAAGTGCAACCAATCATCCTCAAACTTGAAGAGGCTGAACTACTGCCACCGCCTTTCATAGAAGATCCCACATAATCACACAATTAACATTTTCAGATCTAATATTTGACCATCAATCATTTGCGCAAGCTGTGGGGCAGTGAAATCCCCCGATTCTTTCTTTGAATAAAATGATGTTTGATCATGAAATAAAGTGTAATTATTTAATCTGCTTTTGATACTGACATGGTGAGCGTTAAATTCATAAAATATTCAACAATCCTGATTTTTGATCACAGAGTCAAGTTGAGCTGTTAAATAGTTTGGCAGTCATGATCAAGACATGCAATGACATTGTTTAAGCACTGACATCACAAGAGAGTATCCCCCCCCCCCCCCCCGACAACTTTTCTTTGTAATAAATTATTTATAATTCTTTCAGTTAATTTAATCAACAATCAATTTTGCACAATCAACAGACATCTTTCTAGTCAACTACTAGATAACCATGCGCATTCCTACTACCGGTAGTTACAATAAAATTTGACCACTTATTGACGAACACTTACTTGACAGAACCTTTGACTTTGGTCTCGTCCTCATCTTGGAACTTGTACTGGTAGCTCATCATTAGGTAGGAGTGGAGAACACCCAGCTAGAGAGAAATATTGCATCTTAATTAGAGCACAAACAACATGCCTGGGCCACATCATTAAGTGCATGAGAGGGGGGAAAAAAATAGAGATACAATAATAATCCTCAGGCTAGATTCACATTTTTAATGAGCTTTCAAATTTTATGATGTAATAATATAAACACCTCTCCAGTGCAGTACCTCTTTGTCTCCATAATGATGAACGATCAAATATACTGCAGCTGTTAAATATAAAAGAGCATCGCAATAGGTTTGAAAATTGTGGAAAGCTTAATTAATTTCCATAGTTCAATTCAAAAAGTGAAGCTCATTACTTATTGTTAGTAATTCCCAACACGTAAAGTGGAATATTTCATTATTTTATTTTGCTGAATTTTTTTGACTATAGTTTACAGAAAACCATAAATTTACTATCTCAAGAAAAGAAAATATTAGGCACCGGTATTCAGCATTTTGACAAATATCGGCATCAGCCTTTTTGAAGAATCTTTCCGCCGATATTAGATCAATTTAGAATTGTGTTGTGGAATTTTCAGCAGTTAGGCGAGATGAATGAAACGGACTGCTTCAAATATACACAAGTCTAACAGAGCAGTCTACAAGATTGTGGTCTGTGAGAGAGTGCGCAGTAAGAATCACGAGAAGATTGTTACTGCTGCCTAGTTAGGAATTTAAGACAGGGCATGTTGGAATTACCTGTACAGCCAGGGTGAAGTGACTGCTCTTCGTGTCCCGCACCACACTTGTGGTCATGGCACTGGTGGGCCCCCAGCGCCACTGCAGATAACCCATCGTGTTTTGGTCCAGGTGGCGTGCTGTCATCAAAGAACAGCTGGGCCGTAAACCACGAGGGGAAAACTGCAAGCCGCACTGCGCTGTCAAGAAACTGAGCAGATGAATTGCATAGGGCAGATATAATCAGAAAAACAAAGTCCATGTACTACATATAATACGAGGATGATGGGCCATACCATCGCTGTGTTATATTGCGAAACACCTTTAATCCAATAAGAGGTCCCAATATGTCTCCTGCTCCAAACTCCACCTGCATGGATGAGTATATAATGTAGGATTACAAAGGGAGACAAAAATAATTAGGACTGCAAGCATACGGAGTTCCCTTATCAAACGCATGCGTCAAAGTGGTTTGTTTTGCTGTGGTTGGCGGCGGTCCCCTCGTGGACGTCTGGATCCTTGTTCATAGTGATAGGAAGAACAATTAAATGTCCTTCCATTAGATGTCAGAAGATACAATTAACGTGTATCCACCATTTTAAAACAACTGTTTTCTTAAGGTGGAACCCAGAGGCAGAAGGCACAATGAAAACAGCAGAGGCCCCAAAATGGAACCCTGTGGAACGCCATATGTTCCGTTATACATGTGAATTCATATTGCACATTTCTCATCCGACCACTTGACAGGGATTACAATCATAAAGAAATTACACGACGTACCATCACACCAGCAACAAGTGGACTACTGAGCGCACCAAATTCCCTGCAGCAGATAGGCCAAGCAATGCAGCCAATGATGGTCAAGTGGGGCGTATCATTACGAATAATTTGAGTCCGGTGAACCCATGGGGTTCGATCGAACCCAGGTTGAGAACCACTGCCCAAGAATTTGTCCAAAATGGAAACTTCAAACAAAAGTACCAAACTTCCTGTTCAATTTCAGGCATGGCTCCAACTTTTTCTACATCTTATAATGCTGAGCAAATTGTGTGTTGATTGGTGAAACTGAAATGATTTTTGGAGTGGGTGGCTACCATATGAACATTTTCAACAGGATAGACTCGCTTCCAGAAAATGAAGAGTCAGGCATGTTGAAGCCTGCCAAAAAAGATATTCATTTGTTGGAGGAATAACAACGCTGATTCCAAGGGGGCTTTTGCACACCTGATGCTCGCCCCGAACAATAGTGAGCACTTAATTAAGATTCATTCATTTATTGTGGTTGTACTATTACAGTGTTTCCCACCCTTTATTGAGCCAAGGCACATATTCTAAATTAGATAAATCTCATGGCACACTACCAAACAAAACTATCACAATTTACTCACAAATGTATGTACTTTGTGAGAAATCTGAGCCTGTTTAGTTCAACACAACGTTATGATTCTGTTGTATGAATGGCAACAAGGAAAGAGGACACACAGAGTAGATGTACCTTCTGCCATCTAGTGGAAGAGCATTTAATTATTCTCCCTGTCAGGATATGTCGATGACATAAATAGATTAACAAATATACATTACTAGTAAATCATTTTCGGACCAATAAAGTTATATTGAATAGCACACTGCCGTGTCATACTTGTTAAGAATCACCCGTCTGTGGCATGTTTGAGCCTCACCTCTCCCCAGCCTTTAGCAGACGTAACTCTCCGAACAGTCATGTTAATGTTGCCCCCTCCGTTGCCATTGTGTGTCGAGAGTGAGCCAGAGAGCACTGCTGTGTCAGAGTTCGTCAAAGGGGCCTAAAGAATAACGACAAAGCTGATCAAACAGAAAAGTCCAAAGTGTAACAAGCTGCCGAGTGATCTTTGCATACTTAGTGATTTTTTGTTTTGTTTACCTCGATGGACTGGGAAATGTGCATCTTGTTGATCTCAAGGTGAGGAAAACCTCCCCCTGGCGTCTCTTCAAAGTCCTCATCGTAACGGTCAAAGAGGTCGGTCGCGTCCACACCCACGCTGATAGTGCCCTATTGATGAATGAGTAAACGCTTGATTGAAGGAATGCAGAATAGAATACAATATAAGTAAAGTTAAACTGCACAATAATCCTCATAAGAACTAGGGCTCGATCGATATGGATTTTTTTTTGGGCTGATTCCGGTGATATCTGGCAGAAATAAATGGCAAAAAGCAATACATCGGCCGATTAATTAAAAAGATATATAACGATTTTTTTGGAGGGTCCCTCAACGCTTACAGCAAGAAAGATATGCATTACAGGCAGAACATTTGCCTGGTTTACAATACTTTGTATATTAGTATTTGTTTAACTTTACAACAGACAGAACAATTGGCACAAATCAACAGTTTTTTCCCCAAAAATATTTTTTCAGGGGCAATGTTTGAACGTCATTATCTTTGTCTTATGTTCCCATTAAAGTAGAATCACATTTCGCACCCCGATCTCATCAGAACTGTGCCTCCTTATCACAACGCTTCCCTGAGCAGGACGTCCTTTCTGAGAGGAAGACAGCCACATTTGACACAGGAAGGCCTGAGTCAGATGTCCTCACCACTAGGCCACCGTGCTGCCACCCCTGAATATCCAACCATCAATTTTTCTATAGCTATTGTCCTCATTGGGGTTATGGGAAGGCTGGCTGCTTTTGAGCACGAGATGTGGTACATCACATGACAAATCTACTCACCATTTGAATCACATTGCAAATATACAGTGAACATTTTCCTGTGGAACCTCTTGAGCTATTTGCTGAAAAGTCCAACTGTTTCCATGTGTGTCATTCTATAAGTGCTCTTAAATGCCACAAGATGGTGCCAAAGTGCCAAAAAGTAATTGGTGTCAAGGAAGTATGATGAAGTGATAAAAGCAAGTTACTGAGAGTCTTGTAAGAGTCATAAAAGCACTTTGAATGCTTTTTTTAAATTAAATAATTCGGAGCCCAACATTTTTAAGGGGAATGTAAGATGAGTTTAAAAGAAAACTCAGTATTGACAGATACTCAAAATCAAGTCACTCATTTGTGGATGCATAAAAAAGGTGATTGGGACATCTCTACTTTTTAGGCTTTCAACTGCAGAGGTTCCAATTCATGCAACAAATAAAACCTTAGGGTTCGTTCTTTGCTGCAGCTTCCTCTCTTCTCTTTCTCGTTGTAGACGTTCATACTCCTCACGAATTTCTGCCGGTGTTCTTTTTCGTTCCACCACCTAGACAAGCAAGCATATCAAAATATTGAAGATGATGACATAAAAACAAAACAAACAAAGAAAACACTTGAAGAAATAGAAACCCTACCTCCCAACCCTCAACTTCCAACCCTTTCTTCCCAAAGAGGTCGTAGATGGATCGAGCGTGAGGATCGCTTAACACTGGGGGAGGAAAAGGGAAAAAACTTGACGTGATGTACAGAATTATTTTTTTTTAAAGGTCAGTTTTGTTATTGTTTTATTATGAACTACGTTTAGAGATAGATAGAATAATCGAAAGCAAAATATTTCATCACGCGTCCTTACCTTCGAAGGCTTGGTGCACCTGGGTAAAAAGCTGTTCAGCCTGTATTTTCAGCTCAGGGTCGCGATGTTTGTCAGGATGGTAGAGCATGCATAGCCTTCTATACGACGCTTTCAGCTCCTCAAGTGTAGCCTGTGATCACAGGGTAAGAATAGTAAACTCCAACTACATTGAAACGTACAATATACAGTATTTGAGGACAAAAACAAATACAAAATCTACATTTGAGTCATTTTAATTTTCGGAATTTAGAAATCTAGGATAATTAAACTGGGAAGCAGAACATTCAATAGCAAATGTGGCATAAAGTGTGAGGTGAAGTACTTTACAAATATCGTGACTAAGGGGTACAGTTAAATACATTTTACGTAATTATAATCCTTTTTGGGCAGGTGTGGTAGTGAATTATGTACCCTGTGTCTTAATTGATTGCTTTTTTTTAATGGATTTTTCCTTCAGTATTTTTATTTCACATCTTTGTATTTATTCTTATCTAACATGCCTGAAATAAACTAAGGGTTATGAATGATAGCTTTTAGTCACTTTTTTAAGACAAGGCAAAGTGCACAGGAGAATCCATGCAATTTCAAAACAAATTAATTTACTCATTTGGTCTCCACCCAATCACTGGGCATTTATGATAAAGATCCATTAATACTCACATTCACAGGTATGGGCATTTTCGAGGATTTCTACATGTATTTTGGAATGTGAGTTGAACAAAGTTCTCACTGGAGAGCCTGAGCCGAAATTCGGATCCATAACCTCTCAACTGTGAGGCACACTTGGTAACCACCATTATGTTACCTCACTGTGCCGCGATGAGCTTTATATGCTTTCATAATTTTAAATACTACAATATGATCCTGGCTAAGTGGTCTACGTCCACCTCTGCTACTATAGGTGGCGCTATGCCGCAATTTAGTATATTCCCTGGTAATCAGGAAATAGTAAATAAGTTAGCTGAAGGTGCAAACTGCTACTGGACAACCAGGTATGGAAGCTCTATTTTCTCGGGGTTTGCATGTTTTCTCCATCCTTGCTTCTTTCCAGATACTCCAGCTTGCGCCCACATTCCAAAAAACATGTATAAGATTTCTGCACCCAAGTAAGACAAATATGTTATTACTAATGTAAAACTGTGCGCCATTACCCCACATCTAGTAAATAAAACGGCCAGATATTAACCAATATTATAATGTCACCTATGTAAAGCGGTTAGACAAGCACAGTTGTTCTACTAGTGCGTTAAATTATCTTACTACAAGTGCATAATGCTGGATATCAAAGATATCGAATAAATGCTCAAACGGATTTCCATGGACACAGTTACTTAGAAGTGCAGAATTAAGCTAAAATATGGTTCATTCGTGTCTCCGCAGCATCACCCGGTCTCAACCTCCTTCCTACTCGCTAGCTGGACGGCTTCATCGACCAGCGACCTAAGCAGCGACCTAAGCAGCGACTTAAGCACAACCGTCGCAGTAACGGACCTTCTAAAGCTCAAGGTCGATGTAAGACATATTCAAAATCCGTACCTCCTTCCTCACGTTGAGTAGCGAGTAGTAATCCTGGTTATTAAACTCAACATCATCGTCTAAGGACGCAGCCATGTTCGAGCTCGCTATAAGTCCCGCCCACACCTCTAGTGTACCGAAAGCTCATTGGCTAACACAATCGGAGCGCAAACTTTTTATGGCGCCATCTGCAGGTAGTGTAGGGAAACAATCCCGTCTTCAACCTTACCTCATGGTAAAATAGTTTACTTCACATTTCAAAGTTGAAGAATAAGCATAAATATTATAACAGAGGTGCCAAAAGTTGGCCTATTCGGTCCTGGGTTGCTTACCACATCTAGATGTAAATACCATGAAATTAAAGCTGGAATTCTGAACTTTTGACTAATGTTCATATTTTAATCTGCAACCCAAATGTCTTCAGTACAACAAAAACAAATGAATTGATCTTTAAATTACAATACTTTTCGAGGAGACTGTACTGGAATTTAATCAGTACTTCTATTTTTATTAAAGTATTTTATAACAGGTCAATATATTCTTCTGTTCACGCAAGTCTTTTTTGAACCTGGTCTTGTTCACTTTTCATCTACACACATTCTGCCGTCCAGACTTTTTGACAAGTGTAACACGTGAAACCAGGGAATTAATGTGTAAACGCCATGGAGGCATCATTTATTATGAGTCTTGCTGTAAATCATGTAAAATTGAGTTTTCCTGGGACTTACAAATTTCATTGAAATCCATCAGAAGAAAATATCCATCCATCCAACCATCCATTTTCTTAACTGCTTATTCCTCACAAGGGCCGTGGGGGTGCTGGAGCCTATCCCAGCTGGTAGGCGGGGTATACCCTGGCCTGAACTGGTCGTCAGCCACAGAATAATATTGTACATTTGAAATATTAATTTAATAACTGTTCACCGGCATTTTACATTTTGAATTGCTGCGTAAGCAGTTGCCAACTGTCAACCATGGGAACTATTTGCTGAACACCACACCTTGCGTGACAGTTCAGTTGGTTTTGGCTGTGCTGCTCGGTGTGCAACGGTCTAAAACACACACACAACTACTATCTACACTATAGAGGAACAGGTATAAGAACTAACATTAAATTAGCTATAACTATTTACATATGCAGCGAAGCACCGTGGAAAAGTCTTTATTTTTCTCATGATTGGATTTGAATTTCAAATTAGCTGTGTTACTACCACCTATACTGGAAGTGTGGAACATAGATTTATAATGTAAAGCAATTTAATTTTAATTAAATGAATGTTGGACCACAGCTCGTGGTCTATATTATTATTATTATTATTATTATTATTATTATTATTATTATTATTATTATTATTATTATTATTATTATTATTAGATTATATTCGTTAGCTTTCAACTGACTTAGGTTCATTGCTTTTGTAATTCACAGATTTATGATGATTTTTAAGAATCTGAATATATTAATCCATCCATCCATCCATTTTCAACATGGCTTATTTTATTCGGTCGGGGGCATGGGGAACCGGAGCTTATTCAAGCTTACTTCAGACCAAAGGCAAAATTCAAAATTTCATTATTTGATAAAGATGTAAATACTTAAAAATAAACTATGCCATGATATATTTTTCTGAGTACATCATCGTTATCCAATTACCATATATAAGCAGTATATTATTGCTCAATGTCTTAGGGTAGTCAATTTTTAATAAGGACCTTTTTGCGCAGCTTGTCAGTGTCATATTGCCTCAAGTATTGATGAGATGTATTTATTCATGTAATGCTTTAGGGTCTTCATCGTTTTTATTAGTGCACTGAATCCCTAAAAACTGCACAAATTCATCTCTACAAGATTAAAGAGATGCTAATTTCATTCAAACTTTTTGGAATCTCAGACATGACTAATTGATTATATGTGACACACAATTTATTATACTTCCATAAAGACAAAATAAATGAATGTGCTGTGATGAGGTATGATTTAGCAATTCATTTATATTACACCAGCACAAATGACTTTCTGTACATGTTATAGTAGCATGATAGAAGGTTATGATTGTCACATTCCTGCTTAAACTATTCCTACAGTATAATCATATATCCACGTGTCTCTTTGTTTCCCAAAGTTAAGGTGCATATAAGCCTGTAATGTAGTGGAGTGAGTGTTGTCCTTTCCAAACTCAAGACAAAAGCACAGACTGGCAGCAGGTCTGTACTTTTATGCTTTGAGTTGAATCAGATCACTTATTATTATTATTATTATTGCAAAAGTTTCTGTACCTCAACTCAGGTCTGCGTAAATTATCAGTCATCTGAGTCATAGAGGCAAATGGACTTGTCTTGTTTTTAGAGGGGGAAAAAATCAACGACTCACAAGAAAGGCCAATTTGCCTCGATTTTGCCGTGTGAGACTATTAAACAAATAGTCAATGAAAGTCGTGTGGTCTTTACAAACTTTGTACCAATCAATCTCCTGCTGCTTTTCATCACGTTTCCAGCTGACGGATGCTGCTATAATGCGCATGCGCACGGCCTGTGCAGCCAGGCGCGTGCGGAGCTGTCCTTTCAGCACCAAAGACAGCGGCCTCCTGCCCACGCTCATCTGCAAAGTCTCTCCTCTCTCGTGGCTTTCCTTTCTCCCCTTCGTTTCAATTCACTTTGAAACAGCGAGAACGCGGCCGCAGCTTGTGTGCGAGCGACAAAGCGATGAAGCAACGCTTGAGGAGGAAGAGGAGGCTGTCAAGGTTGTCCTAGAATGCAGACGTGGTGAAGTGACGTGATAGGGGCGGCAGGGAAGAGAGGGTCGCGCGCGTGAACGTCAGTGGGCGGGGCCTGCGGGAAGCGCCTCCGTCGCGGATCCCCTCTGTCAATCACCGGCGCTTTCGCCAATCGCCTGGCCGGACGCGGCGCGCTCGCCCGCCCATCGCCATCGAGTCAACTTCTCGGGACCGCCCCCTCCTTGAGTTGTCCTCTCCGAGTGTGCACGCGCGTGCTCACCCCCCCACCCCCGCCCCTCCCCACACCGCTCCTACCACCACCACTAGGTCGAGTCGAGGAGGAGGAGGAGGAAGAGGAGGAGGAGGAGGAGGGATGAGGCGCGCGGCGGAGGGGAAATGGCTGCCGAAAACAAGCCGGAAGGTAAGACAGAAATATCGCTTTTAATTTGAGGTGGCACCGTGTCGCTATATGTGGCCTTCGGACGAGGCGACGACGGGACGCAGGGGGACCGACGAGGGAAGAGATAAGAGCCGGGCTTTCCCCTTTTCTTTTCGTCCGTCCGGAAAACACGGAGGCAGGCTGGCTTGGTGCTGAAGCAGCGACAGCATAAATAACCGAGACAGAGTTACTGTGTGCTGTCGGCGGTGCTGGGAGCAGTCGAGCCGAGTGCTTTCGAAGCGTTTTAACGCGGAAAAGGAATGAGGAGAGGATGAGAGTGGTTCACGCTGAAGGAATTCAGATGCTGCGCGCGTGCGCGTGCGTGTGTTTATGTGTCTCTCCTTAAAGTATAATAGACCGCTGGATTTCAAATTCCCGACACACACAACGCTCAGGAGCTCTCAGTGCTCCATGTTAGGCGTGTGCGCGCGCGTGCGTGTGTTTATGTTTATGTCCATGTGTGGTTCTACATGAGAATCTGGTTGCATTCAGGTGGAGGCGAGACAGGGGGTGTATGCGTAGTGTAGTATTTGTGTCAGTTTTAAGCAGTACTACTTGCTTCAAATTTTACTCCCTCCATTGAACTCTTGAGGTCATTATCACTCACAGCCACCATTTAATCCAGACTGTTATGCATTCGTTCATGCATTATTTAAGAGGCGGCAACGTTATCGCTATCTCGTCTCTTGGATTCATTAATTTATGTTTTATTCAGTGTGTTTGATTTGATTTGTTTATATACACCCCCCACCACCAACCTTGTCAATGTGTTCAATGATTGCTTTCGTTCAAAGCCAACAAACATGCTACGCATGAGAAACACAGTTCCGTTGCAGATTACATGGCAAAATGACATTGATACGCAAGTGTTGACTGGGTTATTATTCAACTATTAATTGGATAGGGTTGATAAATGACGCAGGCTCTCCACTAGGGAGCGATACTGACAGCTATTTCTCCAAGGGGGGCAATTTTTAGCAACAGAAATGCAGCGCCGTATATTTGTAAAGCCCATTTTGTGTCACAGAGCACTTAAAGCCTCTCTCACATACACAAATGCACACGTGCAAGCGAGCGTGCAGCGAGTAGCCGGAGGCAGGGGGAAGGTCGTGGGTTGAGAGTCCCATCGCGTGAAAATACTTGAACTGAAAGACGAGGCAGAAGGCCCATGGGCAGTTCAGCAGGCAGCGTACCACATAAATATAAAACCATCCCCCTTGCCCATAATGTCGAGATACGCACACTCGCACTGCACGCGGAAGGAAGCCTTTTGTCCGCTGCCCCTCAGTGTTACATATAGGGAGGATGTTACAATTTACGAGCCAAGCTGAATGAAAGCCAAATGAATCACGGCGGCGAGGGCAGGAGACAGCCGCCCTCTCCTTACCAATCCCGTGGCAGATGTGCACGGTGGGCATGTGAGCAGCATCCACCATATAGCTCGGAAGACCCTCTCCCTTTGCACTGGTTGGACTAGTTTGTATCATAGCAACAGTGGTCAGGGAAACAGAAATGATGAGGGTGAGGAGAAACTAAAGCAGGGTACAAGTTAGTCACACACGCACACACATGCAGATAGCATTTCCACTGTGGCCAATCGATCAGAGGATACAATTGATGCTCAGAAAAATGGATCATCGGCCCACGTTCATATCGGTTGCAGTTGGATTTGTGGGCTCAAGAGGAGGAATTAATGCCAAGAGCTTCTCCTAAATATGTCTTTGTCTCTTTTTGCAGGACTGAAGAAGATAAGAAATCCAGAGCGAATGGTCAGGATTGCAGTTGGTTACACGGGACACACCCCTCCCAAGAGTGATGACACTGACGCCAACAGTAAGAGACACACAAACAAACGCCGCACATGAATGTGTGTGTGTGTGCGCATTTAAGTGCCCAGCTCACATTTGTCTATAGCGCAGGGTAACTTTGGGAGTGAGTAGAAAAGCTTTCTGGCAGAATGATGTGATGCAGGAACTGAGGTCTTGCTCTGCAACAGATCTCACGCACACACACACACACACACACACACACACACATACACACACATACACACACACACACACACACACACACACACACACACAACAAACATACACTCTATCTCCATGTCTCGCTGCTGAGACGTCGTGATAATTCAGCACTGTAACTCGTCATGTTTATTCATGCATGCCAGTACAGTATTAGCGGGCACACACACACACACACACACACACACACACATTAAACTGCACACTACCATAGAAAGTCACAGTAAAGGCAAGGCTCATTTCAGCTATTAGTAGTTTATTGTCAAACCTAATCTGTACACATGGCATTATGTATCTGTAATCCTCAACGGGCCTGCTTAAAGTCAGCACTCAGGCAGGCTGAGTAGTCTTGGGTCGCTGCATGTGTGTGTGTGTGTGTGTGTGTGTGTGTGTGTGTGTGTGTGTGTGTGAGTGAGACGGTGGGCTGTATGCGCAGTGATCATTTTGATTGGTTATTGATAAAATACGACGTTGGACATGTGCGGGCCTACGTGCGTTATCAGTGGTGGACAGACTGGAGGAAGGGGAATAGATGTAAGGACAAACAGTCAGGCATGGCCGCACACACACACACACACCTACGCATGCTGCTGACACACGCAAATAGAAATAGAATAGGACAACGGTGGGGGACCTTATTTCTATCAGGGAGCATTTAATAGTAATTGTATGGAGGGGAAAAAAAATCAAACAAAAAATTATTGCTATGATGCATTTGTGGCTTAGCGTTCCAGTTCTTCTGAGTTTTTTTTGCTCAATGGCCATAGTTTCTCTACCACTGAAATAGAATAAGAGTTGGCGATTCAATAGGAAAGTAGTACGGTGGTTAAGTGGTTAGCACATCCGCCTTATGTTTCTGAGGTTTGGGCTAAGGATGCTCGATACCACTTTATTCAGACCAATGCCAGTACAAGTACTCAAGTCTTGACTAGTCACTGATACTGATACTCCTAGTACTTTTGCTATAATAAATTTCCCAACAAATAATGACGGATAATTTGAAAGAAAGACAGATAAATGCTCATAGAGCATTTTTCTTTAAAATTGCATGAAATGAATGGCAATTTTATTTGCAAGTACAGATACCTCGAAAAAATAATACCAACATCGATACTTGATATCGGTACTCGCCCAACCCTATTTAGGGGGTTTGAATCCTTGCCATTTAGCAGCTTTTTGTTTGTGCAATTTTCAATGCTTTTTTGTTGTTGTTAAAAAAAAAAAAACATGACAGTAATGTACAGGTTTTTGGAAATCTTTGAAGGTTTGAACATTGAGAATATTAAAACAAGAAAGAAATTTGAGAAAATGTTAATGCCCGTAATCGATTATCAAATTAACTATTTTAATAATCGAGTTATTGTTTGGAGATATTTAATTTTAATTTTAAAATTGTCCAAATCCTCTGATTTCAGCATATCAACGTTTCGTTGTTCACTGATTTTTGTAGTCCTTCATGAAAGAAGACTCTGTTTAATCAAAATAAGACATTTGCAAACATCTGTTTTTACTTTGGAGAACAATGACCGAACATAGCACAACATCAATTCCCCCCTTTTTTAATCACTATATGAATACTAATATAAGTGCAAAATAAACACCAATCACTGGTTAATAAACAGTAATCAGGGGGATTTGTTTTTTTTAATACACTTTAAAATTAATCCGATTAGTCGATTAATCAATTGAACAATCGATAGATTAATCGATTATAAAAATATTCGATAGTGACAGCACTATCAGGAATGTATTTATTTATATAAATCCATTTTATTTTTCATTAATTAGTAACTAGAAAATCAAAGAATCAAAAATTGCAACAAAAAAAATGTTAAGGAAAAATGCTTTAAAATGATCTGTCATTGTTTTTGGGGAAAATTTTATGTATCAAAAGTACAGGTGGTGTCGATACTTAGTATCAGTATTGGTGACTACTCAAGAGTTGAGTACTGATACTGGTATCGGTCTGAAAAAAAAAATCATTAAAATATATCATAAATGTGAAAAATAAAGTCGGCAACTTTCGGTTATTTTTTGGAACGTAACCCCAGAGATAAACGAGGGAACACTGTTTCCCCCCACATTCTAAATAAACATATTTTTGGTTAATTGAAGAACAGGGTGTACCCCGCCTCTTGCCAAAAGTCAGTAAGTATAGAGAATGGATGGCTGTTTGTTCAATAGAAATTGAGGCTTGCTATCCCTGTCTCCTATCTGTTCTGTAGTCCCAGTTGGAGGATTACCGGAGGAAAAGTTTATCAGCAGAATGATAAAATTAGCATGCACGCCCATCTCTCGTTCCCCCTCTCATCCCCTCATCTCCCTCTTTCTCTCTTCCCTGCATCCATCCTTCCCCCTACACCCTAACTCATCCCGTGCAGCGTCCCCCCCCCCCACCCCCGCCTTTCTTCTCTCTGCCCTCCTGCCCTCCCTCCCATCCCTCTAGCTGCTGCGCAATGAGCCTTTCTTTCTCTATGTCACATTAATTTTACCCCGAAAAAAGAGGGAGAGACTGTGTGTGTGTGTGTTGTGGGATGGAGGGGGGGGGCTGAAAATTTCCCCTGACGCATCCTAATATCAGAGGGGGGAAGCGTTAAGAGTTGCATTTGGAGCATCTCTCTTTACTGACGAGAGTTTTATAATTAACTGACAGCCTTCTCACAAGGGCATTGGCTTGTTTCTGTGTTAAATATGGAGATGGCAGTTTTATGAGGTAAAATATTCATTAGTCGCAGGCCTCACTTCTGTGTGATTTTGGTGTAAATCACAGCATTTGATCAGCTGCTACAGCAATGTTTCACTTTGGTCAACACTTTCTGGCAAGCAAGTGACTTAATACGCTATTCACTTCTCTTAGCATTCTAGACTTGTCCCTTTTTTGACTACTTTTCATTTGCGTGTTAGACTAAAATAACGCTATTACATTATTCATGTCCTTTATATGATACAATATATAAAGTTGAACGCAAGCTGTTCTGTGATGCTCGTTGACTTCCAGGTTGTCAAAACTAATTTCCCATAGGAAATAATGTAAAGTGAATTAATTTGTTCTAGGATCGAGCTATCGCCATTATGACATCTTTATAACCGTCGAGATATTTTTTTTTAAGTAACGTTTTAACATTCATACGTGTCATGCAAGAAGAGAGCACCGTGTAATACTGTACAACCAAATCAAACTAAAATAAATTAAAACTACTTAGCATTTTAAGACACCTGAGAGATATACTCAACAATCTACTCCCTTTTGGTTTTTATAATATAACAAAATTAGGCCGAAACTTATTCCACCATTAATTGTCCATTAACTTGTATGACTCAATTGAATTCCTTTTTATCTTTTTGAGAGGTGAAGTAAAAATAAGCACATGTGCCCACTATCTTATAGCTGGGGATTGCCTCTGTTCAGAATCAACCAATCACATTCAAACTTTGTTACAGCCAAAAATGCCGCCATTTAATGTGCCTCTTTTTATATCCACACAAAATTCAACTGTTCTATTTGGTTATTTCTGCCATTTTTTTTTTATTGTGTGCTAACACTTACTGCTATTTTAAACTGCTCATAGTTCTATTCAGCTTACTAAAGTTCCAAAACTGCTTAAAACATGATTATCTAACCACCCTGATTCAGAGTAGGGATGATATTCTTTTGGTGTTAAGCAGAGTTGTGTTTGTGCCAAACATACCTTTTTGAATTTTGATCAAAAATATTCATCCCTTTGTTTCATCGGGCCGTAACAAAATCGCCTATGCATGTTGACAAATGTGCTTGCTGTGCAGTAGACTAGACAAAATTGAGGGAATAATGAATTGTTCAAATTAAAAACCGTCATGCTAGAAATAAAGTAAAACATGTTAGAAAAAGCCTACTAGAATACAGTAAGTGGACTTAGAAGAGGCACTTTCAGTAGTGGCGGGTGTGCTGACTGATGATTTAACATGAGTTTGAATGTGATCCGTTAATTCTGAACGGTCATATCCCACTTATGAGGTGCAACACATAATTTCAATCATTTAGTTTTACTCCCCTTAGAGCTGTGCAATTAATCAGAACTGAATTACACTGCACGATTACACAATTAGCCAAATCCTAAATAGTTTTTATTTTTTATTTTTTTACTAACACCAATTTTGAGTTGTTTTGAAGCATGCACACACGAGTTCCTCCCCCCTGCAAGCCATATCGCACATTACGCTGGCTGTACTCTTACTCCAAATCTTTGCTAACAGACCTGAAAATGGCGAAAAACCCGTCACAGGAACGACTCGAAAAGAAGCAAGTCCAGTCGAAAACGCTTATTTGGGAAAAAATTGGATTTGCCGTGGAAGAGGAAGAGCAGGGACGTATAAAGTGCAAGAAGTGTTTCGTAGTGTGTCTGCACCCACCGGCAACGATCTTTTTAACCATCTTAAGTATTTAATCACTTTTGCCAACAATCTTAAAATAGTATTAATTTTACAATGTCTTACACTATATTGAGCATACTTCAAAATTTGCACTTGAGAGATCTATTGAAATTGTTTTTTTTTTTAAATGTTACAACAATTCTTTGGCAATTTATACGTTTATAACAAGTAAACAAGTATAAGAAAATGATACTTTTTTGAATTTTAAAATACATTTTTTTTATAGATTTAGTTTGTTCTAAATGGAACTTACGTAATTATAGTGTTTCAAAGAATTTTATTTGTCTTAATATTTTTTACATTTTCTTGTTTTTTAACCCAAAAAATTAATGATCATTTGAATAATCGTGATTTCAGTTGTTACCAAATTAATCAGGATTTTTTTTTTCATTATTAACCCCTCCATTTGAAAATCTTTTTTTTTTTTCTAATTGAGTTGTACAAGTTATAGATCAAATTAATGGCATAAAATGCTTTGAAATGATTTGTCTTTGTCTCATTTCTTCACAAAAACCTGCCATTCGATTAGGGGTGTGTATACTTTTTATATTCACTATATGGATGTGGACAGGGGGTTGCAATATTGTCACCTAGTGGCACTAAGAATTGATACTAAATGAATTGTTTTGCTGATAATTTACTGCTCAGCCAGAACATTTCCTATGTGGCGGTAAATTTCATTTGTGGTTATACCATTTTGTGGTGGCATCACAAAAAAACGCGAAAGCAAAACAAGCACAAGATTTGCTGACGTTTTTGCGTGATGTAATCCATGATGACGGTTTGAACTTCAAGATATTTTTGCGGAACCTTTTTGGTTTATCTCCAAACAACATGATATTTCTATATTTAGAAGCCTGTTCATAGCGTCCTGGGACAGACAATTTCCCTGGGTAGCCAAAAACTTCAGAGAACTAAAGTTTTTTTTTCTTGCCACATGTCCCACCATAGTACAGCTCCACTGAGGATCATTTGGAACAGATGGAAGGCGATTACCCACAGTACCCGGGCTGAATATTTTCAAACAGGGATGCATTGTGAGAAATAACACAACTCTTTAGGGTGTTAAAGCTCATCTGTAACGTTGGCCCTCTGTTGAGAAGGGAGAAGTATCAGGAGGATGGGTTAATATGGCGATCGTGTCCATGAAGGTGCGCTTTGAAAGGGATTTCAGCACCAAGGTCACCGGTGGAGGGGGGGGGGGGGAATGGCTGTGGGACAAATACTGTGATGTGTGTGCCTTGATTGGCAAGCACCGTGTGTGTTTGCATGCGTGCGCGCGTGGGTGTGTTTGTGTGCAGAATGGCTTTGTTTGATGTGGTGGTTCTGGTACATTTCAAAGGCAAGGCTCTGATGAGAATTCTTCAGAACAGCAGGGGGAGGGGAGTGGGGGGGGGGGGGGTGTTATAGCCAGGAGAGGTGGGGTTTAAACGCTGATTGGCATTCATGGCAGAGAGGCTGGAGCGCTGCTAAAAAAGAAATTAGGCTTTAACTAAGCTGCACCATTCAGCTGTTTAACTAAGCTGCGGCACCGTTCAGCTGTTTGAAATTCTGTCTTCTCAGGCCTTCTATTAATAAATGCATAATTGATTAGGGGCAGCATACGTGCTTGAACACACTTCCTCCCAACACCAACGCACATACGAGACAAGACCTCCCTCCTGTCCGAGAGCAGCACTTACAACATCTTCCTGTGCGTCTTTGTGTTGCTCCACCTCTTGTCCTTGCAAAAATTGCGCCTGTGTAAATATTTCTCTCCCCTGCTAAGTTTCTTTTCTGCTTCTCATTGGCACCCTCTGCTCTGACCCTCCCTCCCCTTCTCCTCTGTTCTGTCGTCTGCCCTCAGGTAGACTATATAATTCCTATCTTCCCAGGGGAGTCATGAATGGACGCCCTCCACTCAAATGCTTATCAATAACCTTTGAGTGCACGCTCTCTTTGATTCCAAGCAGCGTATCTGTTGGGTACACGCTCACAAATGGACACAGATACACTTGCGCATAGACAGGGGCTCTATCTTTGAGAGGACATTTTGAAGTGGCCAAGTGATATTTTTCTGATGCGCCGAGGGATTTTTTTTTCTTTTTTTTTTGTCCTTCGTCTTCTCACTATTTCATTGCACCTCTGTTTTGACAACCTGCCCTTTGCAGCGGAGGGTTTGGTGTCAACATCGACTATGATTAGTGGTTGTGCGCTTATGGATCTCCCAAAAAGGGCAACAAATAACTTATATTGATATTTTTTGCTCGTCATCTCACAGCAAGAAGGTTCTGGGTTTGATGTTGCTCCCGCTTACTCCCACAGTCCTTCATGACCCATCCCCAGAAAACAATCAAAATAGATGGATGGGTAGATATACAGGAAACTTTTCTAAGATTGTTCCACTTTAAAAATAAATCTTCTCTGCTGCTATCAATATATGATTTATTACATCAATCGATGCCATGAACAACACACTAAAAAATTGTAACTGATCAGCACTTATTGGCTTGATGGTGATCAAGACTTTTTGGTTAAAACTAGGGATGGGGGAATCACGATATCAGGCACATAGTACATTCTGTAGAGTAAATTTGACTCTATTTAGAGTGGAACCAAATAGTCTCAGTTTTAGAGTAATATTGACACTTGGAAGAGAGTAAAATATAGAATTGAAATTTTTTTAATTCACTCAAGGGTTGAGGAACAAACTCACAACCTTCAGCTTGGGAAAAAGCGGATCTACTACCTGAGCCACGCAGGTCATGCTGTGTGTTAGTATATCACTCATGTCAGCTGAAATCTTCCTAACTCCGAGAGCCCAAAACCATCGAAGATAAGATAACAGTAGGAGGGGCATAGCTCAGGTGGTAGTGTGGCAGTCTCCCAAGCTGAAGGTTGTAAGTTTGTTCCTCAACCCTTGAGTGACTTTTATTTTTATTCCCCCCCCCCCCCCCCCCCATTTCTTTATTTTACTCTCTTCCAAGTGTAAATATGAGCCTACTCTAAAACTGAGTCTATTTGGTCCCACTCTAGAGTAAAATTGACTCAGAATTTACTTATCGTGCCAATACCATGTCTTATTTCAAGGTATCGGGTACTCACAACAGTGGCTGATATCAGTGTCGGCCTATGATAAGGCTCAGATGTCTGACAGATGCCCATTAGAAGTTTAATTATTTATTTTTAAAACATTTTGCTGTGTGTTTTATATAAAATGTGCATTTCATGAAAATATTTTAAAAAAGCACTTTTAAGGAAAAAATTCAATATTGGTATATATAGGTCTTATCTATGTATTAAGAAAAATGTAGGTATTAAAAGTACAAGTAGTACCGGTTCTTCTTGGTATCAGTAACGTGACAACTCAAGAGTTGAGTACTCATATGGGGTATCGGTCTGGAAAATAGTAGTATCGAACATCCCTAATTAGAATAACTTACAAAGTGGGTAACGGTGTTTCCCACACCATGTTAATACTTGGGCGGGCCTCCCAAGTAAATTGGCCACCGCCCAAGAAGTTTTCCAGAAAATCTATTAAAAATATATTTAAAGAGAAAAAAAAAGTGTTGCGACAGGATATACTGCATGTAACGTTAGTTTGCCGTCACTCACTTGGACTGAGAACCACCTCCCGTCCAACACCCTCCCATCCCCCCCCGCCGGAATCCACCCACCCTAGTCCATTTCAAATCTGTGGGAAACACTGCACCGTTACCGTTACTCTTACACAGTTCTCTAAATTTTTGTCCTGTTGAGTTTACAAGAGCAGGTTGTTTTAATGCAGATATAAAACTTCCCTCTTGTAAAAAAGGTTTTTGTAATGTAAATAAAAATAGACTGAAATAAAGCACCAATGGGTTTTATTACAGTGTTTAGTCTTCTTTGAAAATGAGTCTGTCCGCATGGAACAGCTTGACTAGGCAATATTTGCCCGAATGTGCTTCAAAGTGGTTGAATTTGCAAGGGCCTCTCTTGTACACAACCCTCAGCCAACATTTTTTTCCAAATGGATTTAGGTCAATGCTCAGGGTGAATTTTAAAGTATCCTTAAGGTAATGGCATGCTGAAAGATCCAATTCTTCTTCACCTCTCTGTCAGGCGTTTTGTGCCTCCTTCGTGGCATTTGGGAGTGTTTACTTGCATAATACTTAGGAAACTGGCATCTCTTCTGCTTCCCAAACTTCGGCCTGATGCTTTAATTATTATTGCCACTTATTGTTTTGATAGACACATTGTACTGAGGTGGCCTGGACATCAGATCTTGTACATCTTTTGAGGTATATTTATCTATCTAAATAATGGGTCAAATTTTAAATTGTACAACCCTTGCGTGTTTGGAGGTTCCACTGCATTATCCATTCCACTGTGAGTAGAATTGACTCACAATAGATTGCCGTGCCCATATTCACTTTTAAGAATATATTTTGGACAGTCAAGAGAACATTTGGCACAGCGCCAGGACACAGTGTGCTGCAATATGGCGATTAAGCCAATGCAAGGTTTTGGGGGTGATGTCAATACTTGACTAGTGCCTTTTAGGTGTTTATTTATGGGGGTTGTCATCATCATCATCGTCACCATTAAATGTAACTGATTTCATTTCACTAGAAGAGTCTAATTTGTTCGCTGATTCCCTTAGAAGACAATCACAAAGTCTCCCCTCATGACCCAAAATATACTGTAAAGCAGTGTTGCTATAAAAGAGAGTGAGAGACACTCATGCAATTGTACGCAATTGTTTCCAACCAAATGAACTCATAATGTATGATAATGGCATTCCTCTGGAACCAAATCTGTATCGGTGTGGGCCTGGGATTTTATGTGTATAGCTCCATTTAGAGTCCAAAGTGAAGTATTCTGCCACTCCCTATGTGCATTTTTATGCTTGGACTTGGTACCATGCCCATACAATTAGCAATACATCAATAAACGTCTAAATGAAAACTAAAATGGTGGACATTCTAGTGTGCACTGCAAGATGTGTGCGTTCTCCTACAGTGTTATAAGGTTTCATAGGATTAACCCAAAGTTTATCCTCCTCAGAGATATTTTGTCTTCATTGATTCTAGCTAACCTTTTGTAATTTGTCTTTCTCATAAATAAAATAAAAAGATTTTCGAGTATTATAATGGATTAACTTCTTTTAGCAAAATCAGCTTGTTATGTCCTTCAGATTCTTGAACAAATGATTATGCTGAAAAATTACTTAACGCTATTATTCAGAAAGAGTTGGCTGTTATTTTATGCAACCTAACACTAATCTGCAATATTAACTTTCCTTGAATAGATCAAAATAAAATGTATTTTAAGCAACTTTCAAGGATGTCTGCATATTTTTGGTTTTTGGTTCTCCTTTTTAAATACAAATCCTGACGACTCGTCTCATATTCCAACAACATGCAGGGAGGAATGGGTGGACAGACCTTTCTACTATAACAAATACATTTCTGTAGACCGAGGGGAGAGGTTGGGGGGAGGGGGGTTTACTGTGTCAATTTTTTTAGGTATAGGATCCTTGTTTTCTTAAAAAATATGAATTTCTTACTACAGTCTTACTATAGCTAGTCAGTGGAACTTTGCTTAGCTGGGGGGTAAGCCGTTGAGAAAAAACGACTTGCAAATTTTTTTTTTTGCTGCTAATTTGGAATTAGAGTTCCAATTTTAATCTTAATTATCATAAAAATCAAATGGTATTTTTTTTCTTCAAATTGTTCCCCAGTGTTATTCGTTTAGCTTATTTTGAGCATTGAACAAAGTCAAAAATAAATAAATTAAAGGTACAAGTAAAATGGTAAAAAAAAAATCACAAAAATCCAGTTCCATCATTTACTACCTTTTTACTGTATACCACAACGAAAAGGACTCTAAATTGTCCATAGGTGTGACTAACTTGCGACTTAACGACGACAAAAAAGGGATGGATGGATAGATAGATGTTGACAATGTGCAGCTGTCAGAGAAACATGTTGGCATCGATAAACAGAAATGATATGCTTTGAAGCAAACACATCCAGCGGATCGAACACTTTGAAAGCCAGTTTACATTCTCCTCCCTTCAGACATCTGAAATGTTGTGCATTTGTCTTCTCTTGTAATTCTTAACCATTCATTACTTTCCTTTCATCCTGCTCTCC
Organism: Vanacampus margaritifer; assembly: GCF_051991255.1. NCBI lineage: Eukaryota > Metazoa > Chordata > Actinopteri > Syngnathiformes > Syngnathidae > Vanacampus > Vanacampus margaritifer. The sequence goes on along the minus strand of NC_135439.1, from coordinate 15,597,396 downwards.
CCTCGCTACAGGTGAGCCAGGCCAGTTGAAAATCTACCTTCCTAAGAAGCTACTAGAGTGTCTGCCCAAATGTTCCTCTCTGCCCAAAGAGCGCCATCGTTGGAACACTAACGAGGTGAGAATGTGACACACTCGAGAGGGAAATATGCGTGACAGTGAGATGAACTCAGTGTTTTGGCTGGTGACTCATTTGTGGCTGAATTCACCATGAGGGCTGGATGAAGGGGAGGTAAACAAACATGAGGGTAGTTTTTCCATTATATAAACCTAAAACTGTGACACGAGGGAAGAAAATAAACACACAAACCCAAGCTCAGCACTAAAATGGCACTGATTTTGGCATATGATGTAGCTGTGTAATCCCAACAGGGTTGAGCCATACTGTACATAGAACACAGAGGCTTTTGAGTATGACTCTTAATTCCACTTGCACATTACCTGCTCGGCTTGGCATGGCTCTACTCACTGTTGATGATTTTCCATTGACAAAACCAGGTGGTATTTTTAGCAGCACTAATTGGTCCAGATCATTCTCAAAGTGTTGTATGCTCCCTCTACTGGAACGTGAAGAGTCACTGAATTACATGTTTAAACTGCATAATGTTACAGTGGCTTAAATGTGTGTGTGTGTGTGTGTGTGTGTGTGTGTGTGTGTGTGTGTGTGTTGTTGTTTGTTTTTGTTTTGTTTTTAACCAGCACAAGACATTTTTTATTTACCTTTCAAGTACAATACATTTGCATTCAATGTTTATTTTCAAACATTTATTTAGAGACACTTTTTGTTTACCTTTTTTTGCCACATCAAATGTTCTTGGAATTTTAGTTAAATCATTATTTTAAGTACTGTGTTTTTTATTTTTAGATAATTTCAGTAGGCTACAGAGTCAAAACTCAAAATGGAAAATGTTAGTCGTTTACTATGATATTAAATATACTTTGTAGGTATAAAACACAGACTTCATGCCTCTATTTTAATGTTGGTCTTGATAATGGTACTTGGAGAGCCACGTATTTTTAGTGGATACTGGAGGCTCTATTTTTGCTCAGCGTTGAAACTGGCACATCTTCATTTTTGTGCCAGGGAAAGTCTAGTTTACCATGTTTGGGCATCGCACAGATCGTGCTGTGCTTTTCTGGGCATTACGGCAGAAAAAGAGGTTTTGCAATTACACGCGGTACACCTGACAATTTGGTGAGAAATAAAGCAGGCTAGAATTTAGACCGTATAAAAGCAGGTCTAAGTTGTGGCGCAGGTGGTCTAATGCGATTTTGGTGGATTTGATCAAAAATAAGGCAGACAGATTCTGAAAAATAGGGAACTTGGTGTCAAATGTTTGAGAACCACAACCAAAACAACATGTGTTATGTTTCTCCAGGTACTATGGCTTCTTGCCACATTTCAAATACATGCATATTAGTGAGTGTGTGAACGTGAATTTTGTCTATATGTGCCCTTCGATTGGCTGGTAACCAGTCCAGGGTGTACCCTGCCCCTCACCCAAAGTCAGCTTGGCTAGGCTCCAACTCATCTGTGACCCTAATGAGGACAAGCGCTATAGAAAATGGATGGATGGCTGCTAATGTTGGCCCACCCTGTCACTGTGCCAGGTGTGATACTCCACACTCACCACTTTGTTGCAGCGGACAGTTTTCTTGCCACTCTCATCCTGTGCTTGAATGATTTTTGTCTTCCCACCTACATGCCGTGAAGTAAACATAGAATACCCTGGTTCTCTTTCGTTGACGTTAGTGTGTCTCGTTCTGACTCCAACCTCCCCAAACCGAGACGTGTAGAGCTGAGCCAAGATGAGCAGCGCCAATTTTCATCCATGGCTTTTTTATCCTGCAGATAGAATGAACCATGGGTCAGTAGAAGAAAAAAAACGTTATCTCAACATTGTTACTAGGCAACCAATAGACGCTGTTAAGCGCATTCTATTTTGGGCCCCTTTTTTTTGCCTTGTGTGTAAACGGTGGCATAGATACTGTGTGTATTGCTGCCGACAAAACAAAAGGAAGACTGAACACTAAAAAGCTCTGTGTGATGACTAAACAACAAAAGCAGTGACCAGGCACCTTGACGATTCGATCATCATGAGTTTTTTTTTTCACACCTCATTAGTCAGCTACAAATGTGTGAATTCTTAGTAGAGTAAACAGGACAGCGCTCCCCCAGATCCTGTATCAGTGAAAAATGCCGATACTCATGTAAGTCAGTTAACTGTCGGACCAAATTTTCAGCCAGCGTACCAAACTAGATTTGGGGGTTTTCTCAATAAGCCCAAAACTTCTTCTCTACATTATGTCATGCAACATTTCTTAATGATGCATTTATTCAAATGAAGATGTTTGGATGTTGGACAAGTAGAGCATTCCATTTTCCTCGAATAAAGCATGATTAATCAACATACTTAATAATTTGTTAATCAATCAACTACTTTTATCATACCTTGTCTACTGAAAGGAAGAAGTAGGGTAAAAGTCTGGCTAAAAGGAAATCTCATATGCAGCTCTAATGGGTTGTCCAATTATAGAACATGGGGTGGCTTTATACCAGAAAACTTTTTTGCTTCCTGTGCCACTTCTCTTATGCAACTTTCACTAGAATGACTGGGGCGCCTTCTCTGATGCTAATTCCAGTTCTCATTATGCATCCATGGATTCCATCAGCGTTTGAAATTTACACCAGGGGGCAATAATATACTCGACTTAATATACACAAATATCAAGAACGCCTACAGAGCCATTTCCCTACCCCACATGGGCAAGCCTGACCACCTATACTGTTCTCCTAATAATAAAGTTTTGTTCTAAGTTTTGCTCTTTTAATAAGTGCCGTGTACGTTACACCTGACATCACCATTTAATACAATCTTAAAATGCATTTTGCGACAGAATGTAGCTGTTAGCTAAGGAAAGTGTCTAATGCAGTGATTCTTAACCTTGTTGTAGCTTCTGAACCATTTTCCTATGCACATTCATCGAATCCTTCTTTAATGAAAAATACCCCCCCCAGGTATAGGGTATACTGGTGAACACAATGAACAGGGAGAGTTGCCTTTTCATAAACTCTGGCTCTCTTCACCTTGAATTCAGAAAGTGTTGTACAATAAAAACAGCAGAGGCCTCAGAATTAAACCCTGTGGAACACCATCCGTCCCATTATACATGCAAATTCATATTGCACATTGTCGTCTGACCACTTTCTTGTTTTGCGCAACATAGTTAGTATGAAGAGATTACAATAATAAAGAAATCACGCGACGTACCATCACAATAGCCACAAGTCGACTACTGAGTGCGCCGCCAAATTCCCTGCAGCACAAATGGCCAATGATGGCCAAGCAGAGTGGTTCATCACAAAGTGGGTTATGTGTCTTGACCCCTGAGACTCACTCACCCTGGGGTTTGATCGAACCCATGTTAATAATCACCGATTCAGAAAAGTGCATTTTGCGACAGATGTTAGCTGTTAGCAAGGAAAGTGTAGCTGAAACGGATATCATGTATCACCAGTAGTTCTTGTGTATGCATTGCACTGCTCGACACTGGCAGTTTGCGACATACGTAGCGATGCGGTTGGCCTCTGTCGGGACATTTTCTCTATGTGCCGGCTGAGCACTCCATTATGGATGAGTGTTTGTGTGTTTGTGTTATTGATTACCAAGTCCAGCATTATTATGCAATGCAAAGCTGATTTAGCTTGTGGTTTTTCTCTGAGGAAAGTCATTACATTTCTCATGCAATCCATCTCAATGAAGGTCATACTGTGAGTTAAGCAACAACGCCGAATGAACAGTGGTCTCACGTGAACAGGCTGTGCGTGTGGGTTTGTGTGTGCGTGTGTGTTTGAGCAACCACATGAGCACTACTGGTTAGTTAAGGCAGCTCCAACCAGAGCATCCTCTCCCATTTATACCCAACTCACAATTGAGTCCTCTTCGTTAGGAGCCTGACATTTTTGGGAATACTCGTGGGACAGAAGCTAATTACAAAATTCCTCTTGTGACTGGGCCACGTCAGGAAAAATGTCAGCAAGACGAGGCAGGTTTGGAATCATAACAATGAGGGCCGTTCTTATTTAAATGCAATGATATTAATAAACACTTCGCAATGCCGGGCATTGTGTTATTATTGACATTCAGTTATTTTTCTGCTCTAGTAACTGGTTGCAAGCAGCCAATGGGGTAGTGTATGACGTATTTGGATTGATGACACATGGTGCTGTGCCAACATGATGGCCATATGGTGGGAATAAAAGCTGTGCAGCACAACACAAAGTAATCGAAGACAAGGCTGGTGATAACATCACATCAAAACAATTGCATTGCCTGAAGGTGGTGGAATTATTCTGTCATGGGATTGGAACGAGACAGGTGTATTTTTGAGGAAGTCGGTTGTGTACAGCAGAGAATTTACACTCCTGCGTCACCCTCTTCTCTATCAACATCTCTCATTGCCTCTCCTTCTGCTCTCTCTCTCTTTCTGCTGAGGAGGCACAGGCTCAGTTCAGGGGGAGGTTCGGTGTCCCTCAGTGAATTCCTTCAAAGCTCTTCTTCCAACCAGGCAAAGTTTGCTGCATATTTAAAGACACCATTGTGTCTTCTGCTTCTCGTGCTTGGTGCTTTCATTGGGCTAGCTGTACGAGCTACGATTGCTCTTGATGTATGCACTGTTGTGAGTGTTTCAGCATGTGTTCACCTCACCTGTGCACAGCTCTGGATGATTGAGCCGAGATTATGTTGTATCTACTGCAACAAAAACAGATTTGCTAGAACTAACATAACATCTGCATCATCTACAACACCAGGCACTCCAGCACAGTCTAAGCATTAGATTGTAAAGGATTGCCAATGAGACGCTTTTCTGGCTTACCAAAGATAACAGTGTTCAGTTTTGATTGACAGCCAGTCAAAAATCTATTAATTCATTCAACATTATTTATTGTTGCATAATATTTATATCCGATTTTACAGGATGTATTGTCATTGATGGTGTAGGGTTCAGTTCCCAATCCATGGATTCCATCAGCATTTGAAATTTACACCAGGGGGCAATAATATACTCGACTTAATACTGTATACACAAATATCAAGAACGCCTACAGAGCCATTTCCCTACCCCACATGGGCAAGCCTAACCACCTATACTGTTCTCCTAATAATAAAGTTTTGTTCTAAGTTTTGCTCTTTTAATAAGTGCCGTGTACGTTACACCTGACATCACCATTTAATACAATCTTAAAATGCATTTTGCGACAGAATGTAGTTGTTAGCTAAGGAAAGTGTCTAATGCAGTGATTCTTAACCTTGTTGTAGCTTCTGAACCATTTTCCTATGCACATTCATCGAATCCTTCTTTAATGAAAAATACTCCCCCCCCCCCCCCCCCCACACACACACACACACTCAAGGTATAGGGTATACTGGTGAACTAAATGAACAGGGAGAGTTGCCTTTTCATAAACTCTGGCTCTCTTCACCTTGAATTCAGAAAGTGTTGTACAATAAAAACAGCAGAGGCCTCAAAATTAAACCCTGTGGAACACCATCCGTCCCATTATACATCAAATTGATGGTGTAGGGTTCAGTTCCCACTCAGTGATGTGGTGAATGTGAATGGTCTCTGACTGACTGGTTAGTGGCTACTACTCCATTGTGTAGTTTGCCTTTTGCCCTGCAGCCAGTTGGAATAGGCTCCAGCTCACCTTTGAGCGTCCAGGATAACCGTGGACTTCTAATAAATGGATGGATAGAGTTCACAGGAGAGCATGATGGTGGTCTAGTGGTGAGCACATCTGCATCACAGTGGATAGGTTTAAATCTCAGCTCAGGCTGCGTCAAGTTTGCATGTTCTCCCGGGGTTGGGGATTTTTTTTTCCAGGTACTCCAGCTTCCAGCAGACATGTTGGGTTAAGACTCGAAATCAGGGGTACTCAAAATGCAAATCTTAAAGGGTCACTAATTTTACTCAATGTGTGAAATGGCTATTTATTGACATACGATAATACTGAAACAAAAATGTCCTTTGCATTGAAAACAGCAACAAAAAATATCACCAAAAATAAATGTCATCTTCATTTTGACATTAAAATAAATACTTGAATAATTAAAATTGCAATAAAATAAAACATGCATGACCCCTGTCACGAATCCTAAGTAAATATAAATGGATTGGGTCAAAAGAACACTTTTCATTTTGAATATTAACACAAAGAACGTAGTGAAAATGCATATCTTGCCTGTTATTCAGGGACTTCACATGTCAAGTGCGTGCCAGTATTTTTTATTTTTTTTAAGCGAACTTGGAACATGTCATTTTCGTGCAATCTAGGCTCCTATCGCTGGCAAAATGTCAATGTGTGAACTTCTCCAAAAGCGAAAAAGAAATTTAAAAATTGCACTCGCAGCAGCCAACTCTGAGTGACCCAGTAACAGTCTGTGTAGTGGAGATATTCTCTTCTGTTGCTAGTTCAGGTAAGTGGGGTTGTCATCGCATCCGTGTGTCGGCCAGAACACCACTTGAGGGCAGACTTAGAGAAAATAAGGTAATATATTCGCACAGACAGATATGTGTGTTTTTCTGCGGTTCTTAGAATAAATTTTTTCTCTCTTTGTGTATGTGTTTTCTAAGGGAAAAAGTATAACCAAACAGATTGGTGAACCCAAATATCGGAAGTATCAGCATAGTTTTGGTCTCTTTTCAAGTTAGCAAAATTGACACTACAGTATATGACATTCTGTATCTGCTGATGTTCTGAAAGACAAAACACACCACATCAGTTGGCGGATTGCAGTTGACTTAGCGATCGGTGCACGATAACTTTCACTCATTAAAATCATATTTTAAAACTTTAATAACGCGTTCTGCTGCAATTTGTAATGACTAAAGCTAGCAAGGCGCTGACAGTATATTTGCGTGTATGCACATGCTAATTAGTGAGTCGCATCCTCCACTTACACAAGTCATGTGAACTGGATTGCTTGAATGACAAATATACAAATGAACACAAAGTTGATAAATGGGGCACCTACATGAACATAACTGTCCCTAAAAAAGAATGTATTGGGCCTTTTCTACAGGCTGTTGTGTATCATTTGCATGGAGAAAAGTCCACTTATATGCATGCTGACCAAATTAAATCACAGTAGAGGAAAAACAGCCCAGGTGCCACGATTAGCTGACTGGTGGGCCTGTGCTCAAAATTATCTGTAAGTATGAACAGGAGTTTGAATCATTTGTCTCTAAGTGCCCTGTGATTGATCGGCAACTAATCCAGGGTTTACCCCTCCCGCCCAAAGTCAGCATGGATACGCTTCAGGTCACCCGCAGCTTGAGACGAAGGAAGAAAAGCGTCATTACAAATGAATGGATGGATTTTGCAGGTGTACCTAATAAAGTGGCCACCGAGTGTGTCCCGCATGAGTCTTGACCGAGCCAACAACAAATCATCCCGAACAGATGCTGCTCGTGAGGTTTGGTGATGCATTGTGTAAAAATTGTGCACATTACCAATGCGGCGTATGTATGCCGATGCAGCATAGAAGATGATTTGTATGGTATGTCATCACCTACTGTTTTGGTGGAAATCTACATGTTCTTTATTAATGACTCCACAGTGGAGTGGAATATGATTTCCCCGGTTCCTGCGTGAGCACGTGTGTGTAAGAAAAAGAGATTACCAATCGGATCTCATGCCTCTGATATCGCTGCGCCCGAGTCATGCAATCACCCGATATGTCCTTATTCTCACCTTTTCCTTGGCGTGCGTACGCTTCACAAAGTGTCTGAGGTATCTGTGCGCGCGCGCGCATTTGTTTCTTTGCGCGATGCCATATGATCCTCTGATCTCTGTTTTGTCACGCATGGCTCCCCCCTGACACCTTGGCCTCCCACAAGCACTGAGCTGAAACCCACGTTCATTTTGACTCCGTCCACTCCTCCTTCTGCTCTCTGTCCTCTCCCTCTCCTCCTTCTCTTCCCTCCCTCCCTCTCTCTCTTTTGTGTATCTACTGATGTG